>NW_027210612.1:1527500-2082500 GCF_029030835.1 Brachyistius frenatus
AATCCTGTGATATGTTTGAATCAAACAAATGGAGGTGGTTCTCCTTCAAACTTGCCATGACCGCATATCAAACGACATTCACTTTATGAGCTGCTATAATAGCCTTATTACTCAAATAGCTGATTGACAGAAATTCATTACAGACGATTTGGATAATTGATTAAACACTTTTGAGTTTTAAGATGACCTATTCCCAACATCTTAAATGTGAATATTTTCTCCTGCAGCCCTCCGTGATAATAAAGTTAATATCTTTTGGTTGTGGACTGTCCGTCATGACAAAACAAGACATTTTAGGCTTCGCTTTCTACTTTAAATTAACCAGTATTACAAATTATTATCATTCTGTTACCTTTGACTGAGTTTGTTAGCCTCCTGACCTGCTTTGGCTGCGTATTTCTCAGCCTCATGTCTTCTTGGACAAACTAAAACTCTTAAATTAGTTGTTGGACATAAAGATCTTGTTGAAAGACCGTTTTCCTTGTTTTAAAAACAGCAAAGGAAAAGCCCAAATTCAGTCCAATCGTATTCCCTGTGAACGCTAATAATGACCGACGTGAAAGAGGAAAGCTTCGGTTCTGCTCATGCAGGATCTAATTTCCTATGTCAACATTCGGGTGATCAGACCACAAGAGCTCAGCTAAAAGTGCAGGTGTGAACGCACCCAAGACGCAGCTCTCGTTTAGGTGCGAAGACATGTTGATCCTTTAGGAGGCCCCAATTGGAAATTGACCTGATGTTATTCGTCATTATATGTCTCAGCCTCTCTTGTTGCACACCAACAAAAACGGTCTGAGGTGAGGAAAGCGAGCATGGTGAATAGTACCTCACCCAATGTGTATAAAAGACCAAAAAAAATTAACTCTGCAACAATTAACGTTGCAGTGAAAGTTGCAGCAGTGTGAACTGGAGCGTCTCAGCTCAACTTCAACTGCGACCCGAGGCTGTATATAAAAGTGGACTGAAAAATGATGCCAATGCGGAAGTGCCATGAAGCGCAATAACACCGAGGGCTAAAGTCACTGTTTCTTATTAGTTATCTGTGGGTCCATCTGAAAATACTCCCGTCGTTATTTAGATTCTCGGCCTCAAAATGGCACATTTTTGGGAGCTGGTCTTTGATTGACAGGCCTGTGGTGCAGTCAGGTTTCACAAACCAGTGGGTGACATCACTGTTGGCTGCAGCTTGCCGGTGACTCAAGTTTTGTCAGAACTCGGCACGTGTTGGGGAAAAAAAACACAAAAAACGGGAGAACTATAAAGCAGAGGTCTGGTTTGGGTGTCATTTATTTTGAAAATAAAAAAAAATGCAGGCATAGAGTCATCACTTCAGTGGAGGCATGTGATTATTAGGAGATTAATGTAACGGCTGCCTAATGTGAGTGTTGTCTATACTAACAGGTGTTCAGGCCTCCCGAGGAAGGCTGCAGTTAAGCAGACAATAATTACGAAAGACAAAAGACAGAAGGAGGTTTTTCTTCCCCAAGTGAGACCGTCAGTTGCCATCTTACGCCCGCTCGTCGGTAAAAGATGGTCTTCCCTGGCTCTCGTTCGCCACGTTCAAAGATAAAAAAAATGACCGTCTGAAATGGAAACGCTTCATCCACGCAAAAGTTATTACCGTCTAACCCGAGCAACAAAATATCAGCAACAGACGGGAGCAGCATTTCAGTGTGGTTTGACCTGGTTAGACATAAACCCAGAGCTATTTCATCAAAAAAACAAAAATGCCATCAAAAGAAGGAAATCCACAGTAAATCACACAGGAAAGCTGCTGCTGACTGCTTTGTTCTGAAGTCTCCCGCATGCTGCACTTCTGTGTGAGCCGTAGTGGCAGAATACTTGAGGGGACATAAGTAACCGGTAGGAATGCTTGCAAACATCGGCGTTGATGTGGGCCGGCTTTAAAAAAAAAAAAAAACGAAATCTCAAGAATTGGGACCAGAATGAACATTTCTGCAGATATGACAGGCCAATAAAGCGCAGCCCAACTAAACACTCGATGCTGTGATCCCTGCCACAAGGGTCCTCTTAGGTCTCTGGTGTCAAGTGTGAAAGTGTGTGCAGCAATATGTCTGTGGGATTGAAGAATTTGTGCCCAGAACTTGGCTCCCGGGTATCACTCAAAAGTTTACCTTGATTTTGATATCTGTTCCTCAACGATACTTCTTTCTTTCTTTCCCCCCCCCCCAGAAATTCAGTTTTTGTTCCATATAAAAATGTAGAAAAGCTTGGTGCCAGGCCAAACCAAACTCAATAACTAAATTGGTATTTGCAGTCATTGTTCAGCGTCAGTCCACATTACAGCCCCCACCTAAGCATCTGACGAATTTGTGAAGAACAAATATAATACGTTATCGGTCTGGGCAACGTAAGAGTCAAAGAGAGTTGGAAAAAAAAAATAATATCGGCAACAAAGTCAACATGGAAAACCTCTCGCGCTTGAATCCCTGCAGGCTTTGCAGCTGAATGACGTCGACATTTCAAAGTGCCCATCGAGAAGCGAGCAAAAGTCCCAATTCGACAAAAACATTTAACAGCGGAACTGCTCGTTGTAATGCACGTGACCAAACGTGGGAAAACACCCATTCATCTCGTTTAAGCTCAAAAAGATTTGCACACAGCTAAACCTTTTCAAATTGGAAGCTGCAAACTGGGATACTAAGGCTTAAGAAAATGACATCGAGCAGATGGCGGATTTATCTGGTGATATAACATTAATGCAATGTCAGCGCACCACACGTTGACTTTTACAAATTAAGGCTACATCTATGAATAAACTCCCCTGCAGTGACTAATTATTAAAAAAAAAAAAAAAAAAAAAAATCTGCCATTCAAGACGAGGCTAAGAAACAGACTTTGACAACAAAAAAAAAACTTAATGCACAGTTCGCTTTCACTTTAAACACCTCGCTGTACGTTGACGTAATGTGCACTTTTGTTTTTGACCTAATGTAACATTGTTTGTGGTGCATCTCTCTCTCTCCTTCGGGTTCCTGCTGTGAAAAGGTCTGGTTACCATCGGGTGGCTCCCGATAAGGTCTGTTAAAAGTTCCTCTGCAGGTCTTACCTCGTTGTTTATCAGCATCTCCGCCCTGGGGTCCGTGTGAGACAGCCTGGGAATGGGCTTGGTGGGGAAAGAATATTTCCGTAGCTGGGACTCGTCCCAGGCCCGGCTCTGCACGCCCGAGAAAGCGGCGCCGCCTTCGCTCGCCGCCGCCGGATCAGCCTCCGCTACGGTCGCCGCTGCCATGGCGGGTTCGACGGGCGCCGATGAGCAGCCTCCGTCCTCCTCACAATGAAACAAACCGGGAGGCGAGGAGGGGAGGGAGGGAGGGAGGGGGAGGGGGGGAGGAACCGGCTTTTCTCCGTTAACCTGCGGAGGCTACACAGTTCAGCGACGAGCCAGCCCCATTCACAGTTATGAACCAGTAAAAAAAAAAAAGGGGGGGGGGGAACTGCACGCTTGCTGCCGGCGGTCCTGCCCCTCTGCGCTGCTCTGTTCCGTGTAGGTGTTTACACACCGTCGTGTTGACAGCGAGAAAACAAACGACACAAGCCGAAACAGCCAGGGGAACCCGCTGCCTATTTTATCCCTACAATATCCGACAGCGACACCTAGTGTTGTGGGTGACTAAATGCGCCTGTTTTGATAACGTGTCTCTACCACATGAGGGAGCTGTTGTATCTTCTTTTCTCGTGGTTAGGTTAGGTTAGGTTAGGTTAGGTTAGGTTAGGTTAGGTTAGGTTAGGTTAGGTTAGGTTAGGTTAGGTTAGGTTAGGTTAGGTAGTTACTTTATTAATCCCCGAGGGGAAATTGTTTCGCTACAGCAGCATACAGGAAGCAATAAGATAATAATAGAATAATAATTATCATATTATTATAGTCCAGAAAAATCACACAACAAAATCAGCGATAGATATTATTCTGTAAATCTATTCTGCAGAATAAAATCCGATATCTTTATTAAGATCATTCTGTCCAGATTTTTAAAACACTGGGAGCGCAATACTAAAATGAAGCCTTTATTTTCTTGTTGTAGGTGCGAAGGCTGTACTTTACAATTCTCAAAACCATATTTAAGATTTTTAAAGGCTCCATATTTTACACTTTTCGAGTGTTTTATTTGCCATCTTGATTTACATGATATTTTTATGGTTTGTTATTGTAAAATACTGTAGCTGCTATGTTGCCTTTGCATCAACAACAAAAAAGAATTCAATATAATAATGGTAACAACTTTATGGCAAACCTTTATCTTGAGTATTCCTATTAGACATTTATAAGCTGTAGACAAACATTTTATAAATTACTTATAACTCATGCAGTATAGAGTAGCTGTAAGCAAACCTAAGGACATGTTAAAGTGTGTAGTGTTTTACTGTATTATTGTTCATACACTCCAGCCTTCATTGAGTGGTGCCCAATAAAGGTGTTATAGTTGTTGACAAATACATTGATAAAGATAAAGTTGGCTGTATTAGGATCATTATATAGTATGTATAACAAAATAAAAATAACAGACCGGAAAGATAAAAAAAAAATTTTTAAAAAAGAACTTGATAAATGAGTAAACAAAACATGATGATGAGATGAGAAATGGCTTCAAGGATTATTATATCGAGCTCTTGGTATAACATGGTAAAAGCTAAATGAAGCAATATTAAAAAAAAAAATATATATATATATATATATATATATATATATATATTCTCGTTAAGTGTAGTATTTCCATCTTTTACTATATACTCCACTACAGGGGCAACATGACACTTCACTCCACTGCATTCATTTAACAACGGTAGTTGCAGGTTTGTCTTTAGAGCAATATCATACTGACAAAGTGATCAGTTTACAAAATATGATGCACTGTTATAGATTAAACAACCTCCATATTGACGAACTACAACATGAATTGACACTGACACGGGACACTTTGTGTATTTTAAGGATTTATCTTTTGACACTGAATACAGCTTTCTGACAATACCTCTGTACATTTATGTACAACTCTGAAGACAAACACTTTTACCCGTTATAGACATTTTAACTTCATGGCAGGAAAAGTGCAAATGAATGTTGATAAAAAAAAAAAAAATGTCAGACATTAAAGCGAGCCAGATTGGACAAAATATGCACATTTTATTTAAATAAAAAGGTCAGTTTCTTCCAACAATGCTGGTCTGAACAAAGTGATGTACAGTACCAAAAAAAAAAAAAAAATCAAAAAAAAAATCACTGATGATACACAATGCAGGACAAAGTACAATATTTATCGGCCCTTGAGGTAAAGAAAGTTGCCTCCACTGTCTTTGTGGTTTTCTCAGTGGGAGAATATATGGTAATGAAAGGCTGAGCAAACACCTTTGAAATCCTGAGCCAATATTTGCCTGTGGTTATCATAGCCCCGGCATTATTGGCCAGCATCGGCCGTTGTTCATGAGATGGCAGTGCACACTGCACCTTGATCGGTGGAGTGATCTGCGCTGTGCAATACCGAATAGTTGTTGTTTTTTTAACTAGATGGAATATATGTAATTCATTTACTTTGGTCATTGTTAGTTTGTGTTTTTAATCTTGCAGGGGGGGGGGTTGCATTTCAAAACTACAAATAGGCATCGTTTTAGTTCAGTAATACAAAATCATCCCCTGATTAGTCTTGTGTGGTTTTCTCCTGCTTTATCAGCAGATTTCCACGGCAGGGACTGATTTGGGCTCCCTGGTGGGTTCCCATGCTCCGTGTTTCCTGTGCAGATCAGTGAGCTGAGCTGAGCTGAGCTGATCCCTCTGATGCTCTTCCGCCCCCCACAGGTCTCTGCAGATACCCTTTAGCCAGGAGATTGGACACCCCCGGTGAGTCACAAGAAGCTCGTACCTCAATTCTGTTGATACAAACAAACACACACCACAGCCGTCTTCTCCACAGCGGAAGAGACAGCTGACATAGCAAAAGATTGTCTCGGGGAGCTGCGATGACACCGTCTCCTGAGGAGCAGCTGATAACAGCTAAATATATATATATATATATATATATTTATACAGCAGCTAATGCAATAACAGCTAACAATGATGTAACACAGGCAACTCCAAATTTCCCAGGGTCTTGCGGCGCTCATCTGCACTCCTCTGTGTTGGCTTTCTCTCACATTCGCGCTGACCCTCGCCCCTCTAGGTGTTGTAGGTCCAAAACCCTTAAGCCATAAATCCTATTAGTCAAGGATCCTCTGAAGCATTATAAGTCGTTTTCCCAATTTTTTTTTAATTGTTTGCGTTATCACTTGCTACCTGAGAGATATCGTTCCCCCTTTCCGATCAGACGCGAGACTGGTGCGTCAAAAGAGCCAACAACAAAAAAAAAAACATCTTTCTACTTCAAACTAAAACTCAAAGTCTGCCAACCGTCATGTAACACTAGTACGGGGGGAGGGGGGGTGGAGGCCTTTGCATATCTTATCTCTTGTATTTTGACATCAAGAGTTCAAATTGATAAGAATTCTCCTCAAATTGCCACTCTTCCTCTGCAAATGCCGTCCCCCTCTCTCCCCCGTCACCTCGGGCTCAATGTGTTGCCGCAGATTGGAAATGGCAGGGCCGGTCCGAGAGACGGAAGTTCAGGCCCCTCGATCGGAGGTCGTGTCACTCTCTGCGTGGGGGGGGGGGGGGATTGTGTGTCTGAGGCATGATCAGCGCTACGTCCCGTTTCACACGTCCGTCAACCCCCTTCGGCTCCCCTCCCTCCCTGCAGGTGTTTGGGAGGTGCATTCGAGGGAACGGCGGAGAAAAATGTCCAACGCAAGGAAAGAAAACGTGTGCGATAGAGTCAAAAGATGACGAGGACATGTCTTCGGTACAGTCACGTGAATCGGTCCATTATGTTATGAATGCGACGACAGAAACAAACAGAAAGGTTTTTGTCCAGTGGGGAGAGGAGCATTAATTCACTCTGTCCTTTCCGAGCCCGGATCTCTTCGTTTTTCTCGGCTGAACCTGCAGTCCAGCTGATGTTAGGTCTCCAGGTTGAGCATAGAATTCGCTTGATGCGCTTTGCTGATGATGCACAACTGATCTGCACCGCAAAGGTTAACAATCTCACAGACGTGTCAAACTGCTGAACTTTAACGGTGCAATTTTGTGAAAAGTAAATTCCATCTTGTAATACTCCCTATAGCATTGGCAACTTTTAAACTCACCTGTCTAGAAGAAACGTTTGGAGTCCTGCATAAAACTTCATTTCTTTTCTCGCCAAGATTTGGTTTACTTCATTTTTTTTTTTTTTTTTTTTTTTTTGCCAAGAGTTTTAGCCATCGATGTGTTTCCTATTCTATTAATCTAACAAGAGGTTAGACAACTTCTTCTTCCTCTCATGTTGGTCTGAGGGCTGACCTGACCTATGAGGCTGACTGGACACCACAGTGACTCACTATCGCCTCTTGTGGTATGTAAGTGGTATTAGGAGACAGGACAGGCTGGGGCTACCTGGTTAGCATGCTAATTTCAGTAGATATCTCTGTAAGACAATAAAAGCACATCTTTGACAAAACAATTTAATTTCTTCACGTTCTGTGGATAAGTTTTTAAGATAAATTTTTTTTTACAAACTTCCTCTTTAAAGCAAATGTGTTTTTCATGCCCAGATTTCTCACACATTAGCTTTATTGCTGTGTCAGTAGGCTGTCCTCTGCGAGATTATTTTTACTCACGGGTTTATGCGGGCATCAGACTTCTGTTGACAGCAACTCACTGCATGACAGCATGAAGAAAAAGGCCAAATTAGAACCGCTGCATTGTCCACACCAGGTTTAAAGTGGCTTTGTTAAATTTAATCCAACATGTTGGTCCCAATTATATTTTTGCTTCACCTTTGACTACACTGAGTGAACATTTTGATATCCCCCCGTTGTAATACCTAACACTGCGCAGAGCCGCAGGGCACAAGCTTGGTATGCTGGATCTTTTGTCGGTGAGAGGGTTTCGATGCATGCCAGGCAGAGCAATCCGGCCGGCCCACAGGGGTCATCAGAGGAGAGAGGAGTTTTGATTATGATCATTATTTGGTAAATAAGATGTCAACAAGGTGTTTCCTTGACACTTTATTGAGTAAAAGGAGGAAGGTGCAGAAATGAACGCCCCCTTCTCAATGGGACCTCTAATCTCCCCTTTCATGTCTCTTCTCGTCTGAAGGGTTTCGGCTTCGGCTGCCATGTGCTAGTCTGCCTGGGCCTGGCACTTCTTACTCGCAGGTGGGGTGAGTATCCTGGCAGGCATGTGTTTATAAAACCCACTTGTTTGGGCACAATACTTGAACTAACTTCTTTTGAGCGAACAGTGTGAATCTGTGCAAAGCCTTTTCCCAAAGTCCTTTAGAAGGCGACAGCCCATTGAGAGTGGAGAAGAAGGGATTACCTTCCTCGACAGTGGTGCATTTCCGAGAGAGCTGATTAGCTCTGCATTCATTGTTAAATCGAGCAAAGGAAGGCCCTAGAGGAGTGAAAGGATCCAAATAGGTGGGCCCAGAAATAAAACAGCCACAGGAAGCCTTGCACAGGCAACCCAAAGTTTTCCCAACATTTCTTTCCCCCACTCCTAAGGAGGTGCGGCGTGAAAAAGGAGATTAGCATACAAAATTAGAGGCGGGATGATTTTTTTTTTTTTAAGGGCAACTTGCCTCATGCCCTCCACCCCCACGGCCCTACTCTGTCTGGACAAAGTTAATTAAACTAGTATTAAACAGTGAAGAAACTTCCAAGCGCTCAGGAGTTAGGGGGCTCTTTGAGGATTACCATGATGAGGGAGAGAACGGGAGGTATTTGTTGAGGCGAAATTGAGAAAGGCGTGATAGAAGGAAGAGTACGCTGGAAGGTTTTCTATTCTTGTTGGTTTGCCCAAGAGTCTCCAGTGGGAGCAATGTGAAGAGTAAGGTTGTGTTTACTCCGAGCCGTGAGGTATTACTGTCACAAAGAGTATGTTAAAGAAGGATGAGCACTTTCTTCAGGCTGAACGATAAACACGACTGAAGGATTTATTATTCTTTCATTAGATTTTAATAGAAAACAAACCACAAAGGCAACTAAAGCAAAACTAGGAAACGCTGTGCAATAAATTAACAATGTACAGTTCAAAGTGCTTAATTTTATATACAATTAAATACATCAGAAGGGCAGCAAAGGTTAAGGGTCGAGCCTGATGAAGGGAGAGCAAACTGTGGCCCAAAAATAATTCAGTACTTGACAGTAAAAGTTGAAATATGCAAAGATTGCTGTAGGCTTCTTAAAGATGTTGATTTTAAAGTTATTTATGCCATTGAACAATAGCCAAATCATCCGAGATTTTCCCCCAAAGGTTTCCGTGTTTGAATGAAAATAAATAAATGACGTTGTGGAGAATTTGGAAGTCAGAGAAAAACTCTTCAAAATGCCCAGTGACTTTTCAAAACATTGTAAAAAATATAAAAATATATCTTAAATACATTTATACCAAAAATTCTACAAAGATGTAAAACCGCCTCTTCTCGCCACCTCTATCGTGTGTGTTTGTGCACATCCCCACTGTCATTAACTTTTAATACAAAAAAAAAAAAAAACAAATTAAATTATATGTTTGCTAGGTTTTTCCTCCACACACACACTATCTGAACATGCATGCGGAGTCTTGAGTGTTGACAGGAGCTGCAGTGGTGCGAGAGGTGATGAAGATGCTCAGTGCTTCTTCCTCAGTCTGAGGTTCTTCCGGCGGCTACTGGCGCTCTCGTTCCTTCCCCTCTGACCTCCTTTCTTTACACAGAAGTACTTGGTCACTGTCTTCCTGCACTGCTCGCACTTCACCGCGCAGCACCAGTGGAATTTACAATTACAGCTCGACACCATCTCAGCTTTGCGCTCCTCCACGGCCAGCCCGCACTCTCCACACAGTCTCTTGCAGCTCCGCTTCTCCCACTTGCTCAAGTTCTTGCCCTTCTTGAGGCACTCGCGGCCCTCCGTGCCCGGCAAACCCAGGGTGCGGTTTTCCAGGCAGTAATCAGGGGAGTCCTCCAGGTGGACCAGTTCCTTGCGGGAGATGGAGCTGAAGGTTTCAGCGATGGCGCCCCGGCTGGCTGCGCTGTTCCCCGCTCCTCGTAGCAGATCCACTTTTAGGGCCCTGTGGTACTTCTCCTTCAAATAGTTCCCCACCTCCCTGAACTCTGGCAGCTGCAGCCAGCAGGTCTGAGTCGTGCAGCTTCCTGACACCCCATGGCACTTGCATGTCCTCTGCATGGTGCCCTTCACAGCCTGCAGACACAGAAAGGGAAGATTCACTTTATAAAATTTTTATTATTTTTTTAAATGCAGTTTATTGTGTAAAAGGATGTTATGTTTTGAGTTACATGTGAAAAACTGTCCAAAAAAAAAAACGTGTAGCTACAAGTGTGCTTACAACTGTGTGTGTATTCCACTTGATCGAGTGTGTGTGTGTGTGTGTGTGTGTGTGTGTGTGTGTGTGTGTGTGTGTGTGTGTGTGTGTGTGTGTGTGTGTGTGTGTGTGTGTGTGTGTGTGTGTGTGTGTGTGTGTGTGAAATCTCCATTGTTCATTGATTGATGTGTTGTCAAATTAACTGATTGTATTCTTTCTGTTTTCCAGTTAAGTAAAAAAAAAAAAAAGGGGATGAATACACTGAAAGGAAGAAATGATAGCTTCAAGGTCCATCGCTGGGTTTCTTTGTCGTCCTCAGTGTTTCCTGACTTTCCCCGACACAAAACAGCTGTCAGTTGAAAAGGGGCGTTTTCTTTTCGCGAGGAGGGGATGAACTTTTCTTGTCGAGGTGAGGCTGAATCAAAGTTTCACATCGAGTCCTATTGTACCCCCAGAATAAATTGGAGTATTTATTTAGCATGTTCATTATCAACATGTTTTCTAGTGTGAGAAGACCCAATGGAGTGTCCCATTGAGTGGAGAAATGAAAAAGGAGTTTTTCTCTCTTTCTATCCCCATTTTTTTCTGTTACAATGATGCTCCAGGTGCCGTGGGGATCCCAGGGCCCAACAGGGGGGAGCAAAGGCACCGTAAACAAAGAGCACTTCAGCTGCACGCCTGTGGTCCCCTCAGACTCCCTCGGGGCCAAACAAAGACCAACATAAATGTGGGATCCTTATTGCAAGAATAAAACTAAACACTTATTTTAAAAAGCAGAATAATACAGAATGCTGTGCTATGTCTGGCTCCCCAGGATCTCTAATTAAGCCTGCACCAGTGATCCTGAGATTCTTGAGTTGAGGTATTGTCATAAGGAGCATTCAGCACTGGTAAATAGGCCCTTCTGGTACACCGAACACACTGTTATTATTGGGAACGAGTGGCACCTCACTTATAGCAACGTGAAAGGGATGCTTGGGTGGCACACTCAGTGTAAAAATGATTCAAAAGGTGCTTTACACTCTGCAATCAGTTGGAGGGCCACGAGAGGTTCCCAAAATTTCAACCAAGTTTCCGCCCCTGTCTAAATACTGTATGGTTCAAATCAAGGCATCAACACTGCACAATTGTACCACATCTTATACTGAAGGGGCTCATCTCTCTTTTTCCAAGTCGACCAAATTAGAAACACCTGCTGTACCTTGCGCCCAGCCTCGTTATTATGGAGATTCATGGCTGCCCGAGCATCCTGCCCAGTCTCCAAGGCATCCACAAACTGTTTAGAGATGGCTTCACCAAAGCCAACGTTGTCACTGCAGCCGCCCCACAGCCAGCCATGACCACCTATAGGAGAGGGGGAAAAAAAAAAAAAGAAGAATCAAATTACTGCTACTAACTGCTACTTAATGTAAATCTTCTGCAGCGGTTGTTCGTGTGCAGATTTGTGTGTCTCTGACCTCGTTGCCCGTTCCTGCTGTCGTCGCAGCCACAGTTGTCAAAGTCTCCAAGGCTGCAGTTCCGGGTTAACGTGTACATCACCCCAGCGGAGCTGATGGCATGTACGAACGCTGTCTCTCGATTTGCTGCCAACAGAGCGACTCATTAAATATTCTGTCTCATTAAAACAAATCGCTCCTCATAGGTACAATTAACTGCACATTAAGTTTCAATTCTAATTTCACTCATTTTATTTTCTGTTCTGGATCATAAACTCAGATTTGGTGGTATTTATACGCGAAAACTAACAAAGCAGATTTTCTGCTGCCTCACACGTTTGTTCTTGATCTCAGTGTACTGTTTTTATAAGCTGTGAATAGAGGCTGAGATTCTGGGGGATGTTTTGAAATGGATTAGTGTGTTTGTTTTGCCTCCAGTGACGGTGGCCACTGTAACTATTCCCGAGGGTGATGACTCTTTCAACTAAGCAAACGTTTCTATTTCACAAAGGATCCCCACCCGACCCCACCACGACCACCACCACCACACACACACACACACACACACACAAACACACACACACAAACACACGGAAACTTGACACAAACAGAAGCACACAGCTACAAAACACTTTTTAAACATCTTTTGAAAATTGGTTGGCTGTGTTTCCCGTTTAGAGCTGGGATCTCAGCCTAGCTGATGTTTGAGCTGGCTCTTGGTCTCGCGGGGGATCTGGACTCACCACTGCGCAGGCTGCTGTGTGTGGACAGCTGCAGAGCTCTCTCAGGGCAGTTCCAGCGGTCCCATGCAAACTGGTATTTGCACTCCTCGATGCCACTCTGAGCTCCTGCTGCCACGCTGCTCGAGTAGATCAGGTACGCCTGCAGCGGCAGAGATGATATAAACCCATAAAACAACGCTCAGGCAGAACTTTTGAAGATGACATGGGTTTTTGATGCATCACATCACCTGATACGTCCACTTTATGCTATGAGAATTAGCACAGTCTCTGTGCAAAACATTATCTGCTGCAAAAAAATTGAAGCAATTGCACCCTTCTTCGTAAATCCAACCCAATAAGTGGCGAATAACATCATTTCAAGGGGACATGGTTGAACAAATCACTAAAACGGGAGATCAGACAGACGCAGCAAAGTCAGAAGCTCCATTCTGCAGCAGTAAGAGATGGTGAGCGGCTGAAAGTTGGTCCCACATGTTTAATTTGTGCAGATATTTCTGAGAATTGAGTAAATCAGATCATTTCTGAATTCATTCTGAGTTCTTAAAATCCAATCTTGTATAAATAAAACTAAAAATGCTGTTGTGAATCAGCTACTTTAAAATTTGTATCATCCCACTGTTAAACATCTTCACCTCAAAGTCTCATTCATATGAGTTTATTGACAAAAACAAAATTACGATGGAGGTTTTAAAATGTACAAAATGTGGATAAAAGCTGCTTAATCTTTTGGACATATAGATAATGATGTTTGTCAGTTTCATGACAAAAACAGTGTGAATTTATTCAAAGTGACATCCGACATTTTCACACTTTTTAAACTCTTATCAGTTTCAGTGAACACAATGAATTGTTGAACTTTCTTAGTCCACTCTTTCCTTGGCTTTCGCCTGCCGCTCCGCTGCTTGTTCAGACTGTGTGAATGATAATATAACTAATATGTCTCAAGTGGCCTTCAGGGAGATGGAGTACCACCTCTTTCACAGGGGTCTGGCTCACTAATGATGACCACCCACTACAGCAATGCCTGCCCTCGCCTCTTAACACATTCAACCCTCGGATACACAGAGCCTCTGAATAAGGTCAAGTGTATGGAGGGGGGGGTGAAAAAAAAAATCACAAAAGGCCAAGAATATCACTGATAAAGTGTCATTGTTGCATACAGACAGGTACCAGAGCTTGTCCATACACTTGAGTCAAGCTATCACAACGACTGTGGTTTCTCTCTCCATCTTTCTTTGGGAAAAGGAGAGGAGAAAAGATCAAAAGAGAGTTGGCTTACCTTGGGTCCAGTCATCAAGAAATTATTCACTGACCTGGAAAAGGAGACAGCTTATTCACTTGGGGAAGCTCAGTGTCCTCCACAAATTCCTCCGCTAACATCTCTCATTAGTGCACTTTGTAACATGTTAAACTGTGACACCAGTGGGCATCCAAACCTCAGTGGACCACACTGCTGAATTTGTGAACAAGTCCCTAGAAATGTAAGAAATGCAGCACACTGAAGGCAATGACTTTTATTAACACCTGATTACTTTTTGTTGTTGTTTCCTGGTCATAAAAAAAAAAAAACAATGGGTTGGAGCTTGTCCTGTTTATTTGGAAATAATGCTGTGATAAATCTTGGAAATTAATTTATAAATGCTCATGGGTCTCTAATAAATCATTGGCTCCACATTATAGACGTTAAAAGGTCAATAATAAATAGTTAAATCTCATCTTGTCAACAGTTTTAAGTGCTGACAGGTTGTTACTAAACAGATTTTGGTTCTGATCATCTGAAGTGCTTTTGCCATCCTGTGGGTGACTATAACTAATTAAAGGGTAGTTTCACACCTGGCGGCAAGTTATTTATGAATGACTTACAACTTAGCAACAATAAATTATTTTTTAACCACTGTTAAAGCCATTAGTTAAAGCTTATTAGCCCGTTATAAAAATGTATACTGATACTGGTGAAATAAATCCAGGAACCATTATTGTAAAAAGCAAGTCAAAGCTATTCCTTTGTGTTTAATTAGTATTTTCAATATTTATCTATCAACTGATGAGAAAAAAAAAAAAAAAAAAACTTTAACATCTAACTAATATGTCATAATAAATTCAACTTACCAGCAGCAGTAAGACCTCATGTGCGCTAGGAGAATGAAAATGTAATAACAAACTTCCCAGTGCACGAACATCCTGACAGGTGACGGTGACTCTGAGCTTGTCCAAAGTCTGCAGACCAGTGAAACGATGGAGAGGAAAGTGAGCTACCAGCGCATGAAACTTCACCAGGGCTTCCAGGATTCAAGGAGGGGGCTCTGAAATGGAGCTGCTCTCGTCCCAACAAGAGATTATCTGCTTAATTAAAGATTTTCCCCCTTCTTACTCTCTTGGCCAATCAGGAGTATTGTACCAAAGAGAGACTGAAATGATCAAAAGGGCACCCTGGGCCTTCAGGGCCGGGCAACGGTGGGTTCCCTGCCTCCATTCAAGAGCAAAGGAAGATCTATTTAATCCCATCGGAAAAAGTGTAACACTGATCCCTTGAATTTCTGCTCGGAGAAAAAAAAAAGTTTATCTAACAGCATCTGATTGTCGGGGATTAGTGGAAGATAGCCGAAGACGAATTGTTACCACAAAAGATAATCCGAGAGCCGAGTGTTTGTTCTCGAGGAAGTAATTCATGGTTTAACAAGGGTGTGATTGAATCGATGCGTATCACCCTGAAATACGGGGTCTGTCACTCAGAGCGACGTGCAGAAACAGCAGCGGCGGGGGGGGGTTGATCTTTCAATTTCACGTGGAGTCCAACTCTATCATTGAATTTACACGTTCAGATATATTTATTGCGAAAACTATGGGATTAATTGTATGTTTCTCATATTGCCGATTCTTTCTGGATCAATACAGTTTATAGTTGCAGAATTTGATGCAATGGTGCAAAGAAGTCAAATTAGCGACAGTTATGTCGGGATACAAGTGTTTTTGCGGTATTAACTTTGTTGTTTTTATCTCTATATTTTGGGCATTTCAAGTTATCCTGCAAAATTAGGATGATTTTAATTCGTTTAAGGAGCCTAGAGAGTTTGTCAGTGTTGATCTCCCTGCAGAAAATAAAAAGGTGGATTGGGACACATATCGCCTTTGATAAACTATAAAACATTTGCATCACTAATCCAGACGGTCCTTTCCTAAAGCTGCATGCAGGCCTATTCCCCAATAACCCCGTCTGACATTTAGGTCCCTTTCCTTTGGCGCAAGCAGCACCTTTCGCAATTCTCTTGTGTGCAAATTAGGATTAGAGCAAAACAGTGATTTGGAAGGGGGGGGGGATTTCTGAGGGATGTTTTTGGATTAAGATTTAAAGAAAAATGACCAGCGAGATGAGACAAAAGCAGGAGCCATCCTGTTGTTTTAGCCTTTTTTTTTAGCAACAAACTTCAAAATGTCTTAAATTGTACTTCTATCTTTATATATATATATATATATATATATATAAACGTAACTGACTTCACTGTGGATCTAATTGGAAATACTGGGCATTTAAATTAAGCACGCTTTTACAAATTCAGGTGTTTTTTTTTAATCTGTTTCCTTTTAACCCAAGTCATGAGTCAATTATGGCATCGGATTGCGATTCCCTGCAAAGTGGGGCAGCAGAACCAACTTAATCTTAGTTAACACGTCTACGTTGCATAAATTTGCAGCTGTAGCTTTCTGACTGGCCACAGTGAACCGTCTGAGCTGTGTAACACCGATGTGCTGCATGCCGTGTGGAGGATGGCCTGACAGTCAGCAGCCAATGAACAGAGGGTTGATGTCACTGTCGGGGCGACAGAGATCAGCAGTGGTGACACCACTTACACAATATACGTTTGGTCCAGACTTCGACTGGTGGCTGCACCCGAGAAGCAGACTGTCAAGAGATTTCATGCAAAAAAACAAAACAAACAAAAAACACCAATTGCAAAAAGCAAATCACTTTTATTGCTTTTGACACAGAACAGAGAGAGGATGTACTCTGACTTGTCATAAAGAATTTCTCCAACAGAGGGAGCAAGTGCTAAAATACCACAATTGGGTTTGCATAGCAAACACTAAAGCCTCTTTATTGACTCCAGTGTGGAAGTTATCTTCTCGCTTGTCCAGGCTCAAATTGTTGGGAGTGGCAGAGTTTTGGTGTTTAGAGTTATGTAGATATGTCTAAAATTATGAATATCTCCCACCTGACATGACCACAACAAAAGGAAATTATGATTCCTGTTTTAGGTTTTAAGTCTGCAGGATCACACATATAAAGGCTGTAAAATATAAAGGACTGCGCCTACAGAGATCCCCCACCCCCCCACCAAGGACTCAAGGAATGTTCAAACTACACATGCAGATATTTGAAATATGTCCTGGTGATGTCACAAGAGCAGCTGTCTGACAACACTTTTAGATGAACGTGAGACAAGTAAGCCAAGTGTGAACAACAGAGATCGATCCCCATCAGTGTCGGCATGCAGGCAGGAGACGAGGCTTTCAGTTTAGAAGGACAAGATGTCTGAAAGCAGGTGAGGCAGATACCTGAGATGCTGTCAGTTACTGTATGTCCGTGCGCAGCAAGATGAAGAGGAAAAAGAGATTCTTAACCCCTGTGAACCTATACGGGGTTCAGTGCGTAAAATATATGTTGTGCAGATGGACACAAACTCACACGACTGTGAGTGAAGATGAAATGATTTCCACAAAAGGTAAAATAGCACATCACTGTACAGCACTGGAATTAATAACTATTCATGTGGTGGAGTTGCATATAAACTCATGTGCTTTTCTCATACATTATTTTAAGTGTGCAGTTATAACTTCCATTTACCATTGATTAAGGCATCCAGTTGACAATGACTTGTTTTATTCTTTACCACTACACCTGTCTGTATCGCTTCAGAATAATTATTTATAATAACTTTAATAATCGCATTAATAAACTACGAATGAAAACAAAAGGGAGCAGAAATGGTGTGATCATAGATTTTATTCAGTATATGAATAAGGAGTATTACAGAGTTCCAACAAAAATAGCACATGTAGAAAATTTGGTTTATTTAGGGCACATACAATACATACAAAAACATTTTTTTCAAAAAAATGTGCCATTTTTAACACTGTAGAAAAGTGTTGCTCTGTAAAAGAGGAATTGTGACAAATATTACAACAGTGTCGTTACTGATGTCGTAATGAGTTTGGATCCTGTTTTAGGGCCAAGTAATTGTTTAGTGACACAAAAGTTACGTCACAGTAACCATTTGTTGTTTTTTTCCGTTTTAAATGATGAGATTTGATTTTTCCATTGTTTCTTAAAAGCTGGTAAGACACCAAACAACCGATTGCACATACAGTTTAAGCCCTAATTTATTTCTTTATTCGCACTTGTAGTTTCTTAAACAGGTGTGTAACCCTCATAAGGCATTTGGGCAAGACTCCTGACATGTTTCAGTAATATCACACAGCACAAAAGGTAAATACACCTCCTACCTCATGCCTCGTTGGTCTTATCTGAGGGAGAACATGTGTCTCTATTTCAAATGAATACAAAATAAATGCAGATAATTATCTCTTTTCAAATTAAGAGGGAGAAGTCCGGTTCTATATTTCAGTTCAGAGGCACCTACTGTACATAAATTGGGTTAGTGATGAAGTCTGAAGCGGCTTTACATGTCAACCAGAGGTATAAATTGTGTTATAGTAGAGAACTGAATCCTCATTTAGAGGCCCTCGGACAGTTGGAGACAGTGAGTGTCAAAGTGTCCCCAAGTATAACACAATTGAACTGGATTCAGTTCAATAGACGGTTGGCTTTAAACACAGCAGCTCGTGGCTTAGTTAGACTATCAAAAGTTGAGAAAAGCTCACCTTAAAATAGACAAGTATCAAGATAAAGCTCCACTCCGTGAGGAATGAAACAAAGCACTGCTGACAGAAGTTAAAGCCAAAGGACTTGAATCTTGCCTGCAGAGAAACCTCACTATTAAGGGTTTCGATAAAGCTTTCAAAGTGCCAAAGACTATTAATAAATAGCTAATTAATAAATATAAGGTACAGTAAATTATTCTGTAATTACTGCTTTTACACACTGCTCACACAGACTTCTTTGCCGTCCTAATGTGGCAAAAAAATAAGACTTATTCTCCTGGTGCTTGTTTGATAATATGGTGAAAAAGCTGTGCTTGCACACGTAGCTACATAAGTCACTACCTGTGGCTAATAGTCGGTAAAGACACTTCAAAACTTAAAAGAGACCCACACATTTTTACGCAAAGGTCTATGATTCTTTAAAGCCGATGTTAGTGTCAAGAAGAGGTTTAACTTAACCAGACGCATGGTGATCACCACCCCACCAGTGAAATGCTGCTATACCTGATGCTATGCTCCGACTCGGTTTTTGTATCAGATGCAGAGTTTGGGATTGTGTGACTCAGCCACTTTTGTTGCTGCTGTCACCAGTTCTCTGCCTGCGAGCAACAATCATTTCCTTTGAAACCTTCTTGCAATCGCTGGCTAAACCCATGAAGGACATGAGGTTTATAAAGGCAGTGGTGATGTTGAGTTTGCAGCCAAACTCACTGGTGGCGTAGTCAAAAGGGAATGTGTGGTGGTAGTTGTGGAAGCCTTCCCCTGAAAAACAAAAAGAAGAACTCGAATAAGTTCAGATGCATAACTTGGAGGAGGATATGCATGACTACAGTGGTGTAACACATCTTTTAATTAGGCTAATCATATGGTTACGTCAATGTGACACACATCACAGGGCTGTGGCCGAGTAACAAACCGCTGTTGGCTACATGTGACTGATAATTTGATTTCATGCTAAGCGGAGACTTATTTTTGGATTTGAAAGTTCTAAAGTCTCACAGTCATGTAATGTAATTCACAAGCTACCAGAATCTAATTAGCTAAATTATCCCACATTCAGACCAACACAGCGACACGGGATGAACCTGCGTCAGCGTCTATTTGGGTGGGTCAAGCCACATAAGCGACCTTCCTTATGATGACAACCCTCTTTTCGACCAGGGTTGGATAGAGGTCAGATGCTGACCTCGCATTGCTATCGGGAGTTGAAATAAATTCAGCAATACCAAAGTTTCAATAGTATTTACCCAGGAGTTATAAACAGGAGAGAGAGAGAAATAAAATGTGCTCACGCAGGCGATTAAGGGAGGAGGCAAGGACATAGACAGAGAGCCGAGACAGATCCAACCCACACCGAGTAGACCGCGTCATCCGTACATCAGTCTGTAGTCTTTGTAATCATTTCGACACTGTTTAGTTGTCAAGTCATTGCAGGTCTGTCCACATCCATTAAAGTCAAAGCAAACATCCACTCATCATTTTTCAAAGTTAAATCAGCACGGCGAACATTGAGCAAAGACACAACAGCTTTTGGAGATGCAACAACTACAACTCCCATGGTGGTAAGCAACTAAAAACATCCAATCAGCAGACTTATAACGCCAAAAAAAAAAAAAAAAGATTATAAAAGCCTGTAATATGGACTAAATTTAGATATTTGTAAACTCCCGTGTGCAGCGATTTGTTGATGACACTCTGTATGCTACAGTAGTAAACAATCCAAAAGGCTATTGTTGTGTTGATGAACACTGAGGTTATCATCGGAAACTTTTAAATGTGAATTTAAGAGACTTCACAATTCCATTTATTCAACACGTGTTCACTACAGAAGCTATGAGTGCTCAGGCACAAGCGAGTGACGTGGGGAAACTACACTCAGAAGGAGGTGAGAAACGACTCCAATGCATCCAGTAACTGTTTTCACTGCAATAAAGGTATGGTCTGGGAGAAAACATGTTGGCAGACAATGTTAATTCTGGTAACACTTTGCATGGAAATATATTTGAAAAGTGAATTGCGTGCTAGAATTGTGCAGTTCTTTGCCATCATTAGATAACGTGAATTTGGAGCTATTTGCGGCATCGTATATCCTGTGGTGAAAAGCAAACAAAGAAAGTCAGTACTCGAGTGCTGCTAAAAATAACATCAGTGTTCAACACGGAAAAAAACCACCTATATATATACCTATATATATATATATATATAGGTATATATATATATATATACAGGCTATGTCCACACTGAAAACACATATCACATGACTGTTCGTGTACACTGGTCACGCCACACAAAACTAGTGATACGCTGTCTTTGGTGGCCCATCAGATTCTGGGCCCTACAGTGTTGGTTACGTTTAGGCATGAGGAGTAAGATGTCAGGGTAAGAATATCAGGGCAGGTCACAGAATCTGATGGATCAACACATACAGCGCAACACCAGCGCTCCACGTAGGGCTGATATTGCTGCTGGACACCTCCTGCGCATGCAGGCAGTAGTATTATCATAATATACAGAATCTACTTGAACAAAAGCTGTAAGTATGAACAACAAGGTCATGAATGCCTGCAATTCACTTTCCGTGCTGGATTAACCACTGGTGGTCAAGGCTGATGTAGTTTGTTTTCGCAAAGGGTCATGTGATAGGTATCGATGGCGAATCAGGGAAGAACACGTCATAACTGATAATCTAATCTGAAAGTGAAGGCGAGTGTCTGTGTCATTGTTTCCACTTGTCCAGACAAATATGCAGTCCTGCAGTTTCAACATGTGGTGAAAAGTCAGTTCAAATATTCCTGAGGCACATCAAGACAAGAGAAATGAATAATAAAGCCTTACCGATGGCGCTGAAAGCAACCAGCGTGTTTTCCCTCGGGTTAATGGTCTTGTCGTAAGGCCTGTTGCCCCAAATGTGCGCAGCGCTGTTGACCATCCAGGTGGCATTGAGCACCACCGTGTACCTCAGGAGTCCAGGGACAAAGTAGGCCACTACCAAGGACTCACCCCAGAAGTACCAGGGCACCATCATGGGTATAACGAAGCAGAAGACCACCACAGAGAGCTTGTAGTGCCTGAAATAAAAGAGGAAATCACATGACCACCACATTAACCCCCTTCGCCTGACAGCAGAAGTGAAAATCCGGGACTGCTTCCAGAGGAATAGAAATGTTGACCGATGACCGGTCAGTTGACACAACGTGGACGCGGTGTGAAGTGTCATCATCGTCAACCGTAACTCTGACCTCGACATCGTGCACAACTCGAGACAGCGAGGAAAAGACTTTCAGTAACCAGACACGAAACAACAACTTCTCCTGCGGTCACATTTACGTGGAACTATTTCGCATTAATATACCGTATGTTCAGTGGTAACATGCAGTCCTGTGTGGCATTTATATTTCACTCTGGGTGGTAAAGATGCGAACGTGGAGGCAGTGGACGATGGTGCGAGGTTCGCGGTTCGGTGTTGACCTTACCATAACTTAAAACCACGATCTTTATGTTGTTCTATTTCCAGTAGCGTTACAGACGAGTTCAAGGAAACGTGCCATCGTATTTCACGTGGCATTTTGTTTCCCCTCAAGAAATTATGCAACTTGTTTTCATTATTGCACAGGAGACATGAATACTGTGAAACAATACTATTAGAACTTGTAAGTCCAGTAAGTGTCAGTAGAGCATCTGCAGCGACAGCATCTGATTACATCCTGTTGCTTGTTCTGGCTGATTAGGATCTGCTCAGTCTGCACTGTTCAGCTCCTTTCGCAATTCCTCCCCCCCCCCCCCCCCCCCCCGAATCAAACTCTCGCTCTCTCTCTCTCACCGTCTCTGGAGCATGACCACATTGTCCGCCTTCAGGTCGCTCATCTCCAGTTTCCGTCCCTTCTCGATGACGTCGGGATGTTTGCGCACCAGCAGCCAGCCGATGTGGGCGAAGAAGAAGCCCCGCGTGGCGTTGTGGGGGTCTGCGTCTGTCTCGGAGTACTTGTGGTGGACGCGGTGGTCCCTCGCCCACTCGTATACGTCATTCTGCACACACGGAAAGAGATGATTGTATGAGGAATTTATAGATAATGCCCGGCAGGTGCAGAGCATCAGATTAAGGTCATAAATCATGTAAAGGCAGAGCAACAAATGCCTTATCACCGAGATTACACGTTGTTTATTAATATTCAGGAAAGCACGCCTATGACTCTTTATTTTTTTCCCAATTTATCCTGCAACAAAGTAAATGCGATGAATATTAACCATTTCGAGAAATATCAAATTCACTTCCGCGGTTTATGACTCATAATGTGTTAGATACTTATGTTACAAATTAAACTGAAAGCTGTCAAATTCACATCTACTTCTCCCTCATTAGAAAAATGTATACAGTATAAATATGCAAAAACTTTTCATTAGAAAAGCACAACTGCTAGCAGCTTAGAAATGGGAATACATGTGGAACACATGTACACTTTTGTCTGTTTCACCTGAAATGCCATGGAGTTAGCGAGGGCGAGGAAGACTCGCAGGGGAAAAGAAGCCTTATAGGACCTGTGGCTCCATAGTCTGTGTGCACCAGCAGTCACACCGAGAGCACTGATGAGGTAGCACACCGCACCTGCAGGAGATAGAGGTGAAGAGGAGAGGTATCTCAGGAAAGTGTCACCACGACACCGAGATTCATTTTAAGGCCGCGAGGGCAGAGTCACTGGGACATCATGTTCTTTTTTTTTTCTTCTTTTTTTTTTTTTATCACAGTCAGACCCTTTTTGTTGGGAGAAAAGTCATCTGTGCAGGGAGACGGGACGGTGGGGGTCACGCAGGTCTGCTCTCACACTTTTGTTGTTCTAAAACTGCTGAATGCATTTCTATGTGAAGCCTAGACAAGACTACCGGGGATTTGAGAGCGGGGGGCTTCTGATTGGCAAAGGCCATTCTGTTGTGGTGCCACGCGGCTCACAATGGGATGTCTATGGGAATGGTGATTGTGCTTTGTCTTCCCCAGTGAAATAATATGCAGCTCAGCATTGCAAAGAGAGGGGAAAATTATGCAGTGCCAGAGTGGAAACAAAGTTGAGATTGTTCAGGAATTTTAGTCAATAGTCTACATAATATCGGGTGAAAATTTTAAATTATTCAGCAAATGCTTTTACCGCTACCACTGAAATTCAAATACTTCTAATTTGGGACATGGAACACATTCCAACAGGCTGGAACAGTTTACAATCCGCCACAGGTTTGAGCTCTTAAAGAGGGGTGGAAGAGAGCTGGAGGCATACATCTGTGGATGTTTACAGTGCTGTGAAAAAGTATCACGCCCCCTCAAGATGTCTTCTGTCTTGGTGTGTATTTAATTTGCAATACTCTAACATAAAATAAAGGCAACCTGAGTAAATACAAGACATGTTTCAGATGATATCTCTACAGTATAAAGAGAAACAGGAAGTTTATTTAACCTCAACTGGGCCTGTGTGAAAAAGTATTTTGCCACCTCACACCATGTCAAAATACAAAAAAAAAAAACTGCAGACAAGATTCTGTCGATGGTTGACACATCACTCTGTGAAACTTTACGCGGCTATTTCTAAGTCTCTGGGAGTCCGCGATGAGATGAATTATCTACGAATGAAGACTTGGACTTTGAGCAATCGTAAACCCTCCCAAGGAATGACAGAGCAAACAAGCTCAGAAGGATTCACGTTCAAGTTTTCGAGTGGCCAAGTCAAAGTTTAGACCCCACTGAGAAGCTGCAGGACCTCGTGCTCTCAAACCCTCCAATCTGGCCGCTGTGAAGCAGTTCTGCAAAAGAGAACTGGGACAAAAAACAAAACAAAACAAAAATCCCACCACAGCAATGTCACACTGATCCACAGTTATAAAAAAAAAAAAAAAAAAGTGTTTTGGTAATTGTTATTGTTAAAGGTGGTATAATGTTAGGGAGATCGATTACTTTTACACGAGGTATTGCATAACCTCTTTTGGATTGAAACGTGTAGGTTTTGTTTACTCGGGTTGCCTTCGTGTTCAATTTTGTTTGAAATATATTTAAAAAAAAAATCAGGAGATGGGTGGGACAATTTGTCAGTGACTCATTCTCCATTATTCTCACAGGCATGACCCCCTCAGGCAGTAGGCACAGTACAGTTAACTACGACACACAACATCAGCACATTCTGTACTCGGGGACTTCTCGCCCACGGGGAGCGGAAACCGACAAAACATCTGCACAGCTTAGCCCCGCTACGGTAGTCACCAGATACTTACTCCATCCAAGAGTTAACCACGACGCGGAGGGAAGGAGGACCAGTCCGTAAAGCGCACCGACATGCAGGAAGGACATCAATATGATATTTCTCCACACGAACATCATCGGCGGTTTCCCTCCCTCTTTCTCTTTGTAGGTGTCGTCAAAAACATCCTCCACGGTCGACGTTTCTGCCATGGCATCTCCGTTTCGCTGCTTGTCGGCGTGGTGATTCCTGATTTCCGCTTGAGTCATTTCTCCGAAGGGCCCCTGTGACAGCGGCGGAGCGAGAAAAGAGGAGAGATGTTGCTCAGTTAAATGTGCGTAGCGTGATGCAGTCAGAAAGGAAAGTACGGCGGCTGGCTGTGCTCACGCTCTCACCAGCAGACCGGAGAGTGGCTGCGGGCATGCCACTCTTCTGATGTCACTTTTTTTTTTTTCTTCTTCTTCTTCTTCTTTTTTTTTTTTTTTTATTTTTTTTTTTAAAGACCGCTTCGTTTCTATTCGTTTCGAATACCGCTCATTGTTGTGCTGTTATAAATTGCACCACTTTTCTACGCGCATACTACAGCCGGAAGTACAGCCGCTGTTGTTCCGCGTGTATTTTGCTGGCACATCTGCTGCCACACATCACTCCTCCTTCCCCACCCACCCCGCGGTCTCTACTGGCATATGCCGCTGCCGGGTGTCACGTAAAAACGACATTTCATTTGGTACCACTGTGACACAGAAGTGCAACACTTAACCACAATAATACATTAAGAAGACCACCGCTTTCTGTCGATCACTTTGAGGGACTTTCCTGTATTAAATTAGACCACTAAAGCTACCTATATATGTAAATGTGCATGATATCAAAATGTATTTTTGAATTATTTTTTTGTATTATTACTTATTACATTGATAAAAAAAAAAGGGTGGCATATGTCTGCAGAACAACACTATGTTAAGTGGCATATGCCACTGCTGTGTCATAAAAACGGCATTTCATTGATGCCACTGTGTATCCAGATAATACAGGAAGACAACGCTTTCTATAAATTACTTCTTTGATTGAATTTTCTGTGCAGATTGACCAATAAAGCTTGCAATATCTAAATGTGCATGATATTATACTGTAATTTTTTTTATTGATTTGTTTATTATTACTTATTACGTTGATGTAAAATGTGGCCTATATCTGCATATCAGCACCTGTATATAAAAGTACTGTTTTGTACTCATCAGGCAAATTTGCCCCCCTGCTGTTCAAAATGACATAATCTTCTTTATCAGATTGATCAAAAATGATAAATGATCTGAAAGTCTATTAATTATTTCAGTCATATTCGATTAGAATCTCCTTGATATTGAAATATATGAAATTTACAGGTTTTCATTGATTAATATTTCAATATTTATAATATTTTACTACAATTTTTTGTCTGTGATTTTTTTAAAGTTTCAGATAATTAAACAAAACTAAGGTTTAAATGCAGACAAGTGAATGTGGGGTGTCAAATTCACTCTGTCAATGTTGATCAAACACAATATGTGCCCATAAAAGCATTTAATTCCTATCAAACTTTGATGACGTGTCATTAATGAGTGTTAAAAGGTACATGCATTATTAATTATAACTCATTGTTGCTGCTGAGCAATGCACGTCTCCTAATGTTTCAGGTGAGGTCCCTATGAAATGCATGAAATTTATACTGTCAAGACAAAACAGCCTAAAAAATGTACTGGTAAAACCATTTGATTCATAGATGCGCAGAAATAAAGTCACAGTGATGATGCTTTCTGCATCTTGCAAGGTGCATGCAGTACTTCTGTTAAACAGCAACGCCACACCACTTACCAATACCATAGCAAATAATTATATGATACTCTCTTAAACATTTCCACAGACATTCTTTTTGATTTAAATTATTTCTTACCAGACTTGATCCTCTTCACCGTGTGCTGTTGTCCTCAGAGGTAGATTGGCTGCAGCAGAACGTCTGGGTCCACTTGAGATGTAAAGTCACCACCGTTTATTGAAGTCCTGTTACTGTCTGTTCCCGGGTCGTTTTAAAGTAACTCGGCAATGTGGCAATAGAAGGGACCAGCTGTGAAAATCCCATTGGCTGATTGCTTAACTGATGTTTGCCTCCCTCCTCCCTATCACCATTGTAAAGTCTCTTCACGTGAAAAATCCATGTCCTTATCTCACCCAAATCTTTATTTCAGCACGACTACTTAATATGATGAAACATAAGAGATTGCAGAGAGTCAAAGACCAGTTAATCGGATAGCATGAGTCATACAGCAATGTCAGCATCGGTCTGTTATCGGGGGGGTTTTCATAAGACTGTGTCCCTTTACCCCCAATGACATGTCACATTTTCCAAACAATGGTCACTTCAGTTACAATTCTGTTGTTTTGTAAGCTTCAGTTAGCAATTTCAGAACACGTATAGTCTGACTTCATGGTTGTGACCTGTGGCTAAAATAGTCTAACTTTTACAAAATGATAATAGGGCTGCAAAAAAATTATTATTATCATTATCGATTAATCTGTCGATTTTTTTTTTCTTCATTAATCAATTAGCTATTTGGTCTTTAAAATGTCAGAAAATTATGAAAAATGTCAAACAGGCCAAGGTGCTGCCTAGAACAATCAAAACGTGCTAATTTCATTATCATAAAGGACTAAAAGAACCAGAAAATATTCAAACTTTAGAAGCTGGAATCAGAGAATTTGAAAAGATTTTCATTAAAAAATGACTCAAAATGATAAAGCGATTAATAAAATAATTGGCGATTAAACCAATAACTCAATTAATCGACCATTCCTTGCAGCTCTAGATTTTACAGAACATTTTCCACTGATGTGTAAATCAGCAATCAGTTGAAATAAAAGACAGAATAGACAGAAAATGTCTTACTGGAAATGAGAAAACCAAGTCAGAGTTTTTGTGAAAAAGCAAAAAAATAAAGGTTAACGTCACTGGACCCATTCCCCTCTGCTGGCACTGACAAAGATAATTTTGTGCAGGTGCATCATCAACCCCATAAACAAATAAAGGATCATCCTATCCACAAGCCAAGGCCTCCCTGTTGCAATGTATGCCCTCGCATAAACCTGAGGAACAAACATTGGCGCTCATACTGTACCATCATAGTGTTTTGACCTTTTGTAAACTGCAATAAATCGGATGAACTAAACACTCATTGTGCAACAAATGTTTTAGGTCAATGTTCTCTCGGAAGAGGGAGCTAAAGAAGTTGTAATGGCACCATCTACTGCACACGTACAGCTACTGCAGGGCCCTTTTTCACAGCAGACAAGTGTGATTAATTACATTAACGATGGCTTATTTGAGCCAGTTTACAGGGTTTGGTTTATCGTACACGGGGCATCAGTGGAGAGGCTTCCCGTGCTACTTAAAGGAACAGAGCCATCCGTTAATGCAACTGGTTGTACCTGTGCAGATACATCAAATTTAAGGTTGTTTGATGATAAGGTTTTTTTGGGGGGCCATTACAGTTGTGTTTCTCGTCCCTGTACATATCAGGTTCTTTGCTCATTAATGTCTAGCACACCCACGGATGGATTATCTTAAGAGAAAAATTTTCCACACAGACCCCGTTTGCAACAAATACGTCCAATCAAACAGTCTTCCATTTTTGGATTATGCGGAGGTTGTCAAGTTGTCATGACTGTATATTGGAGACTGAGCTGATGCAATAGGCCTTTTTCACCACAGACATTTTGACTTGCCAGAGCAGGACTAGCACGTTACTGATAAAACTAACAACGGCTCTGTTCAATTCAAGCGCTCCAGTAAGCCATGAAAGAGTGAAAGTAAGCCGGGAATGTCGGGACTTTGAGAAAATGAATCAAATTGATTAAATTCAGCCATCGTTTATTTTGCTATCTAAAGCTGTGCCATTGTACTGAGGCTGCAAACGGAAACAAAAAGACCATAAGATAAAATTAATATTTCCTTGATGTGGTCAGATCAATAACACCAAACGATACGGTACATTTGACAAGGCCCGAATGTACTGGCAGGGTTTTGTACTACACTGAATTGTACTGTCCACATTCTGTAGGAAACCACAACTTGTCAAAGCAGAAGACATTGCGCTGACTGCACATCCACACAGGGGGGTTCAATCCTTCTGATTCACTAACAGTCTGTTTCAAGTCCCTTGATGAATAATAAGGTTAATAAAGGTGTAGGTTGCTAATGAATGGGGGGGGGGGGGGGGATGTCAGTGTAATGAGGGGTTGATAGCTATAGGACTGTAACTTTAGCTGGTTGGGGTTGTGTGACCACACTGGTGCATCAATCAGAATGCTGAGGCAGATGTGATTCCAATCTTCTTTATTGCATATTATTGTGGGTGTGGTTGTGTAACAATGTATGCGTGTAAGTGTGTGATAAGAAGTGTGTGTGAATAACAGTGTGTAATTGTGTGAGTGTGTGCAATAATTGTGTCTGTGTGTGCGACAATTGTGTCTGTGTGTGTGACAATTGTGTCTGTGTGTGCGATAATTGTGTGGCTCTACAAGAAGCAGAAACGGAAATATCAGCACACTGTTAACACTGAACAGAAATAACACACATGCAAGATATTCAGAGTGAAACTCTGGTGACTGGTAGACTCAGTAGAAAAAACAAGCAACTTGAAGACATTACTTGAGGCTTAATTTTTTTTAATTTTTTTTTTACAAGAAATTTAAAAAGGTTACACGTTAATTAAGAATCAAAATGATCATTTGTTGCAGCCTTATCATTAAGTCCTGAAAGGATGTTTTGTGAATCAGAGTTTTTGCTGAATGGTTGAAGCCCACCTTTGAACAAAACATATTTGCTACCTCTCGAAGAGTAGTACCAGTTCACAGTGAGGAGTATGTGGGAACATGTCCACAGGCACCGCCAGAGTTGGAGAAAATGGCTCTCCTCTGAGTTTCTTCTGCGGATCAGGAGCACAACAAAGCTCCTTGAAGTTCCTCATGGCCTCTCCTTCTGGTTTACAGGAAACATAGACCAGCCTGCGGATCGCAGGTTGTTTTCGTAAAGCTCGGACCACTCTGTGGTGGAGGCCAGCTCGAGCCGGGTTTACCACGGCTGTAAGGCCTCTGCCTGCGGAGCTCAACTGAGACATGAGGCCAGGAAGCACCACCTCTGCCTTTCCAGGGATAAACTCACAGTTCAGCACGTTATTGAGAGCTGCATTGTGTATAGCGTCCTCCACCGCCTGTTCTATAAGCTCTATGCCGATAACTCTGTCCACTCTGGGAGATATAGTGATGCCAATGACACCTGTCCCACAGCACACATCGAGAAGAGTACCGCTGAGGTTGGTTAGTCTTCCATCTTGCTCAGTGTTCGGGACGCACAGGTCTCTGACTGTGCCGTACAGCACCTGAGCAGCAGCCTGGTTCACCTGGAAAAAGGCATCGACTGAGACGCGGAACTTGAAGCCCAGCACCTGTGAGTAACAAAACAACACAGGGACAGCAATCAAAAACAAACATAATGTAGGCATGCATGAAATCAGAACCACCTCTTTCCTCCATGCCTTCACAAAAGAAATACTTATAAGGAAACTGCACCAATTTTACGCGTAGTTGTCTTATTGCAACACAAGTTGGGAAAATAGTTGTATAGTTACTAGTTCTTAAAAGGCTGAGAGAACGTCTCGGCTGATATCGATGATTGTCCTTGTATTGAGCTACGAGAAGACAAATCTATCACCAGGAAGCTTTGTATGATTGAAATAAATGGGGAATAACAGGGGGAGGGTCAAACAAAATGTGACATCACATTGCAAAAAACAAAACATGCAGAAACAAAAATGTGATGATTTTGGATATTCAGCCATATTAGAAACTAAGACTAGGATTACCTGGTTTATAAAACAACATTTCTATTCTGACAAGCTCTCGGTTTTTTTGAATTGCTGCTCAATTTTATTCATTATTCTTTATCGGCATATTTCCCCTTGTAACTTCTATTAGTCCTGCAGTGGGGAAATTTACAGGATTACAGCAGCATAGTGCAAACAAGAGACATAGTACAAAAAACCAATATATCAAAAGTATCATAAATAAAGTAATACAGTAAAGAATATTGACTAAGAAAAGTACAATCCACAATAACTAAAATATAACTACTAAAGACTAAAAAAAAAAAACATGATATATATATACAGGCAAAATAATTGAATAATCAAGTAAACAATTTTAAAATATCACTTTAAAAGTAAAATCAAGGACATATGGCAATATTTCTGACGTCTTGTGTTACAGACCATTGATTTTAGTTTTAAAAAGTACTATTTCTACTGTTGATAACGGCTGTTTATGGAAACCCCCCCCCCCCCATCTCTTTCTCTAAAATGAAGTCACTTAACGCAGCTATTAAATTAGCAAAAAGAATAAAAGCATCTCTGTAATTTGCTTTACCTCCTCGTGTAGGTGTGGCTGACCATGCAGGAGCTGGTAGGGGGATTCCTCGTGGGTGCAGCGAGTCATGGCGCTCTCCTGGAAGAACAGCGAGTCCAGCTGACAGACGGATCCGGGACCCTGCGTGAAGTGATCCACCAGGTCGGCCTTATGGACAGCCACCTCGTCTGGGGTGAGCGTCTGCGGATGGAAGTACACTACAGCCATGGTGCGGCCCTCGGCGCCGGTCCTCACCGTGACCTCTCTCCAGTGGCCCCCGGTGTGGAACAGCAGGCAGGGCTCCAGCGAGGAGAGGCGGATGAAGTCCTGGTAGCATTTCGCGACCAGTTTGTGCTTCTCCGGCATGTTGAGCAGGTGGTCTCCGCTGACGCACACGATGTTTCCCTCCCTGCCCGTGCCCAAGTAAAACCCGACAGTCTTCGGATTTCCGTCCACTCCTCTGTTGACAGAAAATGTGGACTTGTTGCGGTAGCCATCCCTCACTGGCGACGGCAGAATAGGCAGGACGGGGAAGCTGAGTTTACCCGCGACAGGTGATGAGGGGGAATGTGGCCGGAAGTCGGCCGAAAGATGCCCCGCGAGCTGACACAGTATCCTCTCTTGATGCTTTTGCTTGAGCTCGAGTTGGTCATCGTAACCGAGCCTCCACAGAGGGGTGACTGCATCAGCCAGCCTTTCCTCCCAGGACAGGTTATCAGCCCGGGGAGGCTTCTGGGGGCTTTTTCTCCACCGCTTCTCTGGTGCCGGTTTCCCCCGGTCAGCCGGTGCGGCGCTATTAGTTGAAAACAGGCCGATTTTGCTCAAACAATACAGGCTGTTACGTTTGACAGATGTGACCGAGCTGCTGCACGTCGCTGCCAAAGACATTTTGACTTTCAAACCAGTTCCTAGTGCAGCCCGAGGGTGCTGCGAGGAGTCCGAAATGCTACGCTTTAAAACTAAACATCCACCCGGGTGTCCTTGAAGCGCACGCCGGAGTTAAAGAAAACCGCTATGACGTGTTTTTTTATTCGACGGACAGCCTCGCAAACGTCATCGCCGCGCGTCCCGGGGCAAGTAAACATTTCCGCTCTTGTCGCGATGGATTCAAACAAGGACGAAGCGGAGCGGTGCATTAAAATAGCCCTAAATGCGGTCGGCAACAACCAGCCGGACAAAGCCAGGAAGTTTCTAGAGAAGGCAGAGCGCCTGTTTCCGACAGACCAGGCCAAAAGTACGTCGAATAAACGTCTGTTTCGGCGGTGATTGTTTTATCGGTCGGTTGGGCCGTCGCTGTGAAACCAAATCAGCTAACGTTAGCATAACCGTCTTAACATTACAACACCTGCTCCCAACCTACTCTGGTATTTGTAGTTGTTGTTGTTGTTGTTTTTTCAGCCCCCCTAACCCGCAACTTATCTATTATATTTTCTTAATTGATCTCTTAAATCGGTGCTCGCTTAATCGTAGCTGACATTCGCTCCCGCTCGGGCCTTCTTTACTAGCGGCTACGTTGCTAACTGTTAGCTCACCGTAGTGAACACAACAGTCCGGCGGCGGCGGCGGCGGCGTCCTCAAAATCACGTCGTCTCCAACTCTCTTTGCAGACATACTGGAGTCTTTAGCGCAGAATGGGAAGCCTCCAGACGAGAACGGCGGCCCTCTGCACGGAGACGGACCCACCTTCAGACACCGCGGCGACGGAGCAGAGGCTCATGTGGCCCCGCAGGGAGCCTCCGAGTCGGCCAAGTCCTTCACGGCGGAGCAGCTCGAGGCTGTCAGGAAGTCAGTGCATCTGTTCTCATCTGTTTACGCGTGCAAACCCCCCTCCCAGTAGAGCTGGGAGATGCTCGCAAAGTCAATGTTGTGGTGGTGTTTCTGACTAAACAGCAGTACTGGTGGGGGAAATGATCAGCGGTGGAAGAAGTATGCAGATTTCTTATTTAAGTAGACGCGGTGAAAATACCCTCACTACGAGTTAAAAGTCCTGCATTCATAACCTTACTTAAAGTAATAGTGTGTAAGACTTATCAGCAAGACGCACTTAAAGTATGTAAAGTAACATTACACGCACGCAGTAAATGCTCCCTGTCAGCATTTTACAATCATACGCTATTAATGTTACTGTTGCATTGATGTGCATTTTACTGCCGTAGTTAGTTGAGGTTGTGCTGATGTGAACAACTTTATATGTGGTGGTTAATTTAATCTACAGCGATGCATCATATTCTATTAGATTATTATATGTTTGTGTCATTTCTGTTCTGTAAGAACCACGTGTCAAAAAAGTGAATTTTATTTTTTTTAGTTAATCCAAAAGGGTGTTAAAATAGTCTATTTAGCTCCAAAAATAAGAAATTTATCTCAACCCATAAAGGAACATTTAAGCCTTCGGTTTATCAGAAAAGAAAAAAACATGTAAATAATAAATTGCCAAATTTGGAGACATGATTTTCATTGGACAAAAAGGGTATAAAAACTAAACTAAAGCTGTCAGACAAATATAGCGGTGTAAAATGTACAATATTTGCCCCTGAAATTATGTTTAGTAGAAGTATAGAGTTGCATAGAATAGAGATACTCAAATTCTGTACTTTAAGAACAAATTCCAGGTACTTGTGCTTTTTCCTAAATAAAAGTTACATTTCACCACCGTATATGATGACCAAGCAGGTAGAGGGGATTGTTTACATTACTCACCTGGAGTAAGTTTGATTAGTAAAATCCACAGAGATATGTCAAGCAAAATATTGGACATCTGAATGTCATTGTCATTTTTATTAAAGGGAATTAAAATCGAGCATTATGAAATGAGAACAGTGTGTAACATGCGTTCGGTAAGTATTTGGAAATGGCGAATCGAGGGCAGATAACGAAGCCATGTAACACCTGTGAGACTGCAAATGTCTGATGTTTACAGAGAGCGAACAGCATGCTCAGGAATTCAATAAAACTTCACAAATTCAATGTAATAATAATAAGAATAACTTTATTTCTGTAGCGCTTTTTAAAAATAAGTTACAAAGCGCTTTACATTTAAAATACAATATGCAACAGTATAAGATATAGTGATAAAATACAACAGAAATAAAGGAGAGAAAAAACAGACTGTCAATCGATAAAATAAAATGCAGTTGACAAAAGGAAAGTCTAAAATAGTGCGTTTTTAAGAGTGACTTAAAAAAACAAAACAGATCTATCATATGGATGGCTCATACGTTGAAGGGTCTGTCTGTGCCATTACTTTTAGTTTAATTAGGTACTCAATTTTGCATGAATGTCTTGGGAGGTGTCTCTTCTCCCTGAAATCTGCTAATAATCTCTGGTGGGCGCTTTTTTCCCTGCAGGATTAAGAGCTGTAAAGATTACTACCAAATTCTGGGAGTTGAAAAGAGCGCCTCTGAGGAGGATCTTAAAAAGGCTTACAGAAAGCTGGCTCTGAAATTTCACCCAGATAAAAATCATGCACCTGGAGCTACAGAGGCATTTAAAGGTAAAATTTAAGTTATCTCCTTTGCTGTGCTGCACACCTGGAAACATAAGTTTACTAAATGCAGATTTCTGGTGTGTTTTTGTTTTTTTAATTATTTTTTTTTAATGTGTTCTCTTTCAGCTATTGGTAACGCCTATGCTGTTCTGAGTAATACTGAGAAACGAAGGCAGTATGACCAGTACGGAGAGGAGAGAACACACCCGACCAGACACAGACACCACCGTGATTTCGAAGCAGACATCTCACCCGAGGACCTCTTCAACATGTTCTTTGGTGGAGGCTTTCCATCTAGTAAGTAGAGCTCAGGTGGATATCGTGTCAGTTAGGATTTCTGTTGTACTTTGGTACATATTACTGAGGCCCAAGAGTATTTTGGTCTTTATGTTTGTTTTCCTGACATGAAAGCAAGCCAGGTATCTTATCGTGTACATAACCTGAGTGTTATCTTAAAGGACTTTACTGAGGATCATTAAATACAACTTCCATAACCTTTATGGTTAAACTGATCATTTTTCAAAGCACACCCAACGTTTTTCTGACATTCAAAAAAAGTTCCTCATCATGCCAGTATGAAAGTTAGCCTATTTGGCTGTTTGTTGTTTACATTTGTCTCCATGCAATGAATTGCTAAGAGGAACTGTTTTGAAGACTCCACCTGACACACTAAAGCAACAGTTGGCCATCAGCCGTCAAGGGTTTGTGTCTATTGTTTTTTTTTTATTTTTTTATTTTTATGCTCCATAAGCAAAAACCACAGGCCGATGCCAGCATACACGAAGTCTAGTCACAGCTTTACAGCACCGATATCCTGTCACCGACATCTTAGAAGACTTAAGAGAACACGGTTCTGTCCGACCCACAGCTGAATTAGTAGGATTGGATAGTTTTGTTTGCTCCTCTGTCGCAATTATTACATAACCGCCTGATCATGATTTTTTTGAGCTGACTGCAATCACTTTGCATAATCATTGAATCGTTTCCATTTATCTGTATAAAACCAACTGAATGAAACTAATAGAAACCTCCTTTTTCCGTCATTATTTCCACCTTGTGCCCCCCCTCCATACAAGGTTAGTCTAATACTTCTAATACTCGACCGGCCACGTTTCGATGAGCATCTGTTGGCATTAATATCGTGGATTTAGTTGCAAAGCCAAACACCACAGCACTGCTGTCAGCACATTTCAGTTTTAAGCCAGTTAATAAAGGAGAGCCCGATAATTTGAAGTCGGTTATTTGTCGGAACAGCAGCAAAAAGCTTGTGGTCAAAGTAAAATGAACAGTAAAACAAGGTAAAATCTTTAATCGCATTTATTTATATGAGGATTAATTACTAACTGTAATTTAATGATCGTGGCGGCCCTACGCCTCTGTGATGGTCATTGGGGTGGAATTTTAGCCTGCTCAGGTGTTATTTCTTCTTACTTTCTCTATAACTACTGCATCTCTTGTGCTGCAGTAAAATGCAACGCAAACACGTTTTGGCATGAAGGTAATGTCCTGAAAATAAGAAATTGTGACGTCCTTTTATCTGGTTAAATATGAGATCATTAGTGAACTCATCATCACGCTGTAATAAACTGGACTGTAAAGTTTCATGTGTACTCTTAAACTTGACTTAACATGGCTTAAAGTCGCAGCACTCCTAAATCCAACGTCATCTTTTATAATCTCTACTTTCTTAAACTCTTTTTCTAGGTAACGTACATGTTTACAGAAATGGAAGAATGCACTTTGCACATCATAACAGGCCAGAGAGACGAGAACAACAGAGAGATGTGAGTCCCGTCTGCAATACTTCAATTATATAGCTGCTGAAATATTGTACGACCTGTGACCAACAGTAATCTAATGTTTTTTTGTTTGTTTTGTTTTCCCCTTTGGACAGGGAGGTCTGGCTCTGTTTGTCCAGCTGATGCCCATCTTAATTCTCATCATTGTCTCTGCTCTCAGCCAGATGATGGTCACCCAGCCTCCATACAGCCTTAGCTACCGCCCGTAAGTGGCCCGCCGTATGTCGAGCTTTCTGAGGTGTATCGACATCTGTCCCACTCTGTTATTACATCTGCTCTTCATCAGGTCAGCTGGACATATTCACAAAAGGCATACATCAAACCTAAAGGTGCCTTTTTACGTGGGGGACCGTTTCAACGAAGAATATGCTGCAAATAACATGAAGAATGTTGAGAGAAGTGTAGAAGAAGACTACATCTCCAATCTCAGAAACAACTGTTGGAAGGAGAAGCAGCAGAGTGAGTTCACAGCATTGTTGTTCTTAATCCGCTGGTTGACAATGTTACAAATTAACACTCGGTTTACTATCAGAAAAGAAAACCAGAAAATACTCTATATTTTTAAGGCTGAAATTATTTAATTCTTTCGTAGTTTTTTTTTGCTACAGAAGTGGCTTAAATGCTAAAACAAGTGACGACATTGTTTCCTATTTTTGAATACAGTTGAATGAATCAACTTATCATTTCAGCTGTAGTTTACATTGCTTTGTTGTAAATGAGTAACAACAGCCTTTTAAAGTTTGAAAGGAGTAGTTTAACGCTTGAATTGCACTTGCATTTTACACCAGCTGGACGTATCGCGACAGGATTCTATGATTTTAACTTCACAGTACCGTACTGACCTACTCTTGTTTCTGTCCTTTCAGAGGAAGGCTTACTGTATCGTGCTCGTTACTTTGGGGATTCTGAGTTGTACCAAAGAGCACAAAGAATGGGCACTCCCAGCTGTTCCCGACTATCTGAGATTCAGGTCATATTGGATGGCTAGAAACCACTTGCGCTCAAATGGGTACGTCACTGCATTCTGTAGATAACCTGCAAAGACTTCAGGGTTTTGCATGTTTTATCTGACGATCACACACACACACACACACACACTCTCTCTCCCATCATTTGAATCTAACCTTTCAAGCTGCTGTTTATGTCTCAATTTTAATCAAATACGGTTAGCAGTTAGTTAGCTGTATTCTTGTCTGGTAACTTTCTGTGGCGTGGTAATGCAGCTGCCGGCAGGGACTGACATCTGATAGTCAAGAGTCAGCTGTGTTGTCTCAGATGTCAGACTGTCCCACAAGCACTTTCCTGCGCCTCCAAGAAAAACAAGCCCCCGCTCACGGCCGCACTACCTCGTCAGAACAGAATGCCGAACAATGAAAATACAATTGTCCTCACGGTCCCCTGACCTCATTATCAAAACTTTGTGGATAGATATCAAAAGACCAGTGCATGCAAGATGGTCCACCGCCTTTTAGAAATCAGGTCGTCCTTTACTTGCTTTTCCCAGTAAGACAGTCTCTCTCTCTCTCTCTCTCTCTCTCTCTCTCTCTCTCTCTCTCTCTCTCTCTCTCTCTCTCTCTCTCTCTCTCTCTCTCTCTCTCTCTCTCTCTCTCTCTCTCTCTCTCTCTCTCTCTCTCTCTCTCTCTCTCTCTCTCTCTCTCTCTCTCTCTCTCTCTCTCTCTCTCTCTCTCTCTCTCTCTCTCTCTCTCTCTCTCTCTCTCTCTCTCTCTCTCTCTCTCTCTCTCTCTCTCTCTCTCTCTCTCTCTCTCTCTCTCTCTCTCTCTCTCTCTCTCTCTCTCTCTCTCTCTCTCTCTCTCTCTCTCTCTCTCTCTCTCTCTCTCTCTCTCTCTCTCTCTCTCTCTCTCTCTCTCTCTCTCTCTCTCTCTCTCTCTCTCTCTCTCTCTCTCTCTCTCTCTCTCTCTCTCTCTTTTGACCAAATCTTTGCATGCCACTGTAAGAACCCAAGATAAGATCATCCTGTGAGACGTGACGTCCGGTTAACTGTCATTGTTTCGTTTATTTTAGGTTCATCAGTACTTCAATCTGATTAGAAGAAATCGGTCTGAGCCCACTCAAATTGGAGCATATTTTTGCAACAAACCAAGAGAATGAAAAAGGCCTTACGTGCAGTGGGCAGCAAACCTCATCAGGGAACCTCTCTGCAACTCCATGTAGATTGACTTCCTGTAGAACTGTGAGAAGCTTTGAGTTGACTGCTGACTTTATCTTACTCTAGTGTCTTTTACAATGGCGAGTCGGCTGGTGAAAAGTAAGAGCATCGTGTCTATTTGAAGGGTAAACAAAGCTGCTAAGATTAGCTCTTTCTGTCCCAATCTTTTTGTTTTCCGAACACATTTTGAGAAACCTTATGGCCTTCTCATAGACAGACGTCTGAGCCACTCACAAGGAAAAGTGTGTCATTTTTATAGTTCTTACCAGTGTAAATATTCATTTTACTTTGAAAAGTGCAGGGTTTATTGGAGCCATTTACAGTCATGTTATGTGGATTTGCTCGTAGCCTGTTGGATCATAATTATTGAAAATCGTTGCACAAATAGAAGTAAACCATATTTATTAAATTAACATTCTACTAAAATTGTATAAAAGTTTCTTTGAATTAAATTTGTCCAATGATTGACTGGTGCACATTTTCTCTTTTACAATATGCAGCCACACACACACACACACACACACACACACACACACACACACACTTATGTGGTCCCAAGAGGGTTTTTGAAACTGGAGCAACAAACAAAATGAAGCATACTTAAAGCATGTGCACATTTTGCAACATTAAAAGTCTTAAATAAGTTCAGAAATGTTTATTTAAGTTTTAATTGCCATTCACTTTTCAAGCAGTTTTATTTCGTGTAAAATGGTCAATTCTGTTTTTGGTTTTTTTTTTGTACACTGACTGCTTAAACTCTACACTATAATGCTCTGTGTGTTTAATGTACGGTATAGAATTGGTGTGGCTATGAGACAGAAAAAAAAAAAGAAAACTTTCACAACAAATTCATTGAAAATAATTTATTCTTTTATGTTTTGTGAAGAATACTAAAGTTTCAGGTTGTAATATTTGACTATCAAATACATCAGCCATTCCCTTAAAGGCGTGACTACACACTCATAGAAAAGAAACAGACCCGTGTTCAAACACAAGTCTTTGCTGTCGAGTCACCTGCAGACAGGCGAGTAGCTGCCATGAGACACGCAGTAAGTTGGCTCCAGGCAGAACCACATCAACAAAGACTGTCATATCAAGACAATCTTGGCAGTGCCATTTGACATGTAGGCTGGTGTCTTTAAAAGTACCGGAGCACTTGGTCAACGGCACTCCTCGATCAGCAGCTCCCCTGAGCAGTACAGTTTCCTCCTTATGGCCCTGAAGCTCGGACTCAGCCTCAGAGTGCTGCGGCGCCTTGGAGACGACGCACACGTCTGTGGAGGGCTGCTACTTTTGAAGAGCCTCTGAACCTTTGGCCACAGTCCACTGGACTCCATCCTCAGCACCAGAGTCACGTGGAAGGTCGGGACCACGGAGGGATCCACCGCTATTTGATCCATAGTGCATAGGGAGCCCAGGTCCCCTCTGTCCACACACAGGTCAATGAGCGCCCCCCTGAGGCCGCACGGCTCACTGACAGCCAAGTGCAGCAGCTGTTGACTGATGTTGTGTAGCAGACAGTCAGGTAGAGTGAGTTTGGAGCAGCCCAGGATGTGGAATCCATTGTTGAGACTTTGTGCGATGGTTTCCACAACCTCTGCGGCCAATGTCTCCTCAAGAGGAAAACAGAGGAAGCTGCTCTCTGACTCTGACAAGTCGACCACAGATCCTGAAACAAAGGAGTACAGGTTAAAGTCTTGTCTGGTGGAGCGGGATTCACTATAAACTCTTTATTCTTGGTCCCTATACGCGCATCAACGCAAACAAAAGACAAAGCGTCTGACACTCACCAGTTTCACTCCTGCAGCACTGGTCTGCTGTGATCGTCTGATTGACCCCCTTCAGCTCGGTGAGCCTTTGCAGCAGGCTGCCCCATGACAGCCGCTGGGAGCCCCTGTCCTCCGCTGGAGACGGAGGAAAGCTGCCGTCCAGAGATTGATTGCAAGAAAAAGACATTTTTAAAAAAAAAAAAAAAAAAAGAAAAGAAAAGGACGAGACGCGATTAAAAAAAAAGAAAATTAAAAAAAAAAGGGCTCCAATACCCCTTTGGAGTATATCCCTCCCAACAGTCATGAGCCAGACCAGCTGGAAAACTCACCTCGTAACAATGGAACAAAGCGTTAAATACCCAAAGCGAGCGAGCTCCGCCCGCCGTATTTCTGAACCAGTCAGGGCTCAGCTCACGTCCTCAGCTCGGGACCCTGCCTGGTAACATTTTGGAACCGTTTGCTGACGAGGCAAAGGCCAGCCCCCCACCCACCCCCACCCACCCCACCCCACCCACCACCACCGGCCCCCTCCTCCGCCCCCCCCCCCCCCAAACAAACTTACGCACACGAAGTCGGCGCTTAAAATATTTTACGGGTAAATATGGCGTTTAACTGCTAAACAAAGTCTCAAGCAGCGACCGCTGCTAAAACTGCAAGAAGCAGCAAAAAGACACACCCGGACGGATTTGGACAAAAGAATGGTGTATTGATGAAAGATCGGAAGACACTGATTTCTGGACACAGACACGTATCGCACGTACAACTCGTAAATTTCGAGAAACGATCAGTAAGAGTGCTGACCACAATTTCAACAAAACAAAAAGACTATTGCATTTAAAGTATGTGTCACTACCCAAACGCAATACGATGAATTTTAAAGTTATATTACGTAACTGCTGTGACTCACTTGAATAAGGTATTCTCTAATTTACAGCTTCTCTCATCCACCTCCTAAATAACTAAAATAATTTAGACCTTGATTTTTTATTTTTTTTTCCATTTTTTTTTTCTTGTTTTATTAAGGTATGTAGAGTAAAAGTGTTAATTGTTTCACACACCGTTCATAAATGTGTTTGTTTTGGGTGAGGGAGCAGTGGTGTAACAACAGGACTGCGCTGGTCATTTAACTGCTTTAACAATTTGTGTAATAATACTAATAAAGACAAATCTGCGAGTATTATGGAGAACCAAACTTTGACTCCTGACTTTAGACATGCACACTCAGACCACCCACCACCACCACCACCTCCAGAACAGACTCCTGGCTTGTTTAGGATAGTAGTTCGCTCAACACCTGTTTACAGTATGTGGTTTTGAAATGTACAAGAAATCAATGTCATGTCCTCTGAACTTAAGGAAAGACAACTGTGTATGTATGTATCTTCGCACGTGTGAAAACACTGAAGTATATAAAGTAAGTCAGTAAAGTATATAAAGTAAAGTATTCACTTCAGTGCTGTTGTACACCTTTTGAGGTATTTGTATTTTACTTGAACACTTGATGTTGCTTTGTATTTCCACTCCACGACATCTCGGAGGGAAATGTTGTTTAATCCAAAGGCAACTGAAATTCTTTAGTGACTTGAGGACATTTCGCCTCTCATCCAAAAGGCTTCTTCAGCTCCGACCGACCGGAGGGGGACTTCGACGTTCTAACTTCTTGTTGGTTGTTTGGATGAGCGGCAACACGTCTTCGAGAAACTACAGAAGTCCAGTTGACTTTGGATGAAACATATATTGACCATGACCTGGATGACTGAGAACCTTCACAGACATGTTCCTATCTGATTATATTTATCCAACAGCTGTAATTTACTTTTAAGATAAAGATTTGAACACGATAGATAATACAAGAAGCTTCTGTCACACAAGACATTGCTGAAGACTAAACCGGTGGTTTAAAACCTGTTTGTTCTCTGACATCTTACAAGCTGCAGCTTGTAGCTGAGGTCACATTTCACGGGTCTCTGACTTGTTAACAGCTCCACCGAACACTGTTTTGTTCCCTCTAAACTTCTCACATGGTTACAATGATCCAATATCTCATCAAACATCAAAGATTAGGGAAAGGGGTAAAAACTGAAAACACATTTGTGTATCAGAACTTTCTTTTCCTTCTTTCTTTTCCCAGTAATCATTTCAGGACCCCTCACATCTATCTGCTGTGCATGTTTATAAAATTGGCAAGTTGTTCAAACTAGCTCCACCTGCAGCAGCAACAACAGTGACACGTAGCTTACACACCGATGCTTCAATATTAATAATCTACTTTTCTAAACCAGTACTTTTAAAGTTAATACTTTCACTGCATTTTGCTGCCAATACTCATGCATGACTTCATTTTTCATGCAGGACTTTTACTTGTAACTGAGTATTTTTTACACATCTGTATTGGTACTTTTTTTTTTTTTTTTTTTTTTTTACTAAATAAAGGATCTAAATACTTCTTCCACGGCAAAATTCAGACTTAAAGTGTATAAATAGTATAATAGGATTTTGACACTCCACAGAATCTGTGGTGTAATACACATAACAGCCAGGTGACGGCGCCACTGTACCAGCTTTTACTTGCACACAAAGAAGACGCTGCGACCGATGTGGTGCGAGTGCACATGTTTGCATTGTGAAACGTTTCTGCCTGATTGCACCTATTGTTTTTGAATGAACGTGCCCATGAACACGGTGTTGTCTTCTTCCATGTGATTGTCCACTTTGACGGTCACAACAGTGTTGTGTCTCGTTTCTTTAATGTGTCTCCGCACCCTGCATATGTCATTTAACTGAGCTTATGCTCCTACGTGATACTGTTTTGTTTTTGTTTTTGTTTTTGTTTTTTTGTTGTTGTTTTTTTGGGGGGGGGCAACATCATTTGTACCGTGTCATGGAAAAAAAAGAAAAAAAAAGAAGAGAAATGGTAAAAGGGAAACGAAGCGTGACAGACTTTGTGTTTTACAATCCAAACTGGCCTGAGAGAGCTGTTAGGTCGGCCAGCCTCAGGCTATGTATTTCATGTATAATAAATCTACTACGTAATGGATTGTGACGAAAGATTTTTTTTTTTTTTTCTAGAACAATTTGCTTTAATCAGAGGAGCGTTGGAGTGAATCCTAAAGAAAAACCTACCTATATTTTTCATGCTGAAGATCTATTCGTCTCAGGAATTAGTGCACACAAAAAAATTAAAAAAAATAAAAATCCAAATATGATGCATGTAAGATTGTAAGTAGAGACTCCCAATATATTTACACTTGAATTAGCTCGGATACAACGCTCTTCTTCATGCTCTTTTGAACATGCTCACGTTAATTAATTCAGTCAGGGGGTAAAAGGGTCCCAGGATTGTGCTTTGCAGGCTGTGGCTATGGCAACAAGCCGTTGTGTGCGGGAATAGTACATGTTATTTTTTTTGTTTTTTTTTATCACATGAGAAGTGTGCGTGCGTGCGTGTGCGTGCGTGCGCGCGCGAGAATGCGTGTGGGCGGGGGTGTCGGTCACTCGGAAGAAGATCATTCCAACAAAAGAAGAAAGAAATAAGTCTTCCATCTTAGTGGTAAATACCTCAGCGTGTACCCTCTCATTCTTCTGTCACACGAGCCCTGTGTTTATCTGGAAACCCTTCAAGCCCTTGAACGCAGAGCCTGCGTCACCTGAGTCCGGAGCCGGGACAGCATTCCATTTAGGGTTAGATTTATTGCTGGAAGAAGCAGAAACAGACCTGCACTCTCCGGGGAGGAGAAACTGTGATGTTTGACAAGTTTTTTTGCTGAGAACACACTCTTCTTCGTCAAAGCATTAACACTTTACGTGCCGTTTTCAAATAACCCACACTCAAAATTGAATAAAAGTCAACTTTGAGGGCGTCTGGTGCAGACACACAACAACAACAACAAAAAAAAACAACACAATATTGTTCCCCAGAGGATCCGATACAAATATACAGTACAATACAAACTAGAACCTACGACTTAACTTCACGTTGCAAAAGCAATCCCAGTAGACTGCATGACTACAGTCTGACATTGACGTGAACTGTGTAGAAACTGCAGAGTGCAACAGCTTCTTTCAGTTTTGCATCGAATCAATTTCTCAATAATTTAACTTTATTGAAACAAAGTTGGTCAGAGTACATCACAGCTTAGTTCAAATCTCAAATTTAGTAGCAACAAAAGCACAATTAAACAAGTTGCATGTGAAGCACATGACCTCAGTCTATTTTTGCATCCGCTTTTAAACACGTTTCAGGAGGTTCATGTGCTGTAAATACATTTACACATACTTTATACAGTATTTAAATGTCACTTTCTGATCTTCATTCATTTATTCTCACAGAATATGAGCGTAAATGTATTTCCCCTTAAAAAGGTATTATCGCTTCCTTCACTGACTTGATGTAAAAAAAAAAAAAACAAAGGACCTGGATTATGTGCAGTTTCCAGTTTGCATTGTTGAATGTGTGAACGAGTCTCATTATTAATATTGATTGAATGCCATTCGGCAAAGAGGCTGCATTGCCAAGTGATGGTGCTGGAATGAAAGAAAAAGTCAATGCATACATGATGAACTGTGACCACATCAGACAGAGAAAAGGATGCCTATCATTATTTATAAGTACTCTTACTGTGCCTCGTCCCTGTGAAGCTATCTCTCATTTTAGAACCGCGTGCATTATTTAGCAATGCTGCCAATGTTATGCTCTTTGTGTTTGGTTTTGAATTAAACAAGACTTGGTGCGCTGTTGTGACTGCTCTTTGAATCTTAAAGTAATTTTGAATATCACCCGTGTTTATTGGATTTATACGCCCTTGTTGGTGTTAAACGCACGTTATGGTTTAAAGGAACAGTTCATGGTTTGCGTTTTTTTTTTTTTTTGGTTCGTTTGTTTGTTTGATTGCCAAAAAGTTAAATGAGAACACTGTCGTATCTGTAAACTGACCAGCAGCCAGTTGCTGTCCAACAAAATTATAATATTAGCTATAAAGCGCGAAACATAAAGTACAGATAAAGCTGATGTCATTAGTTTTGCAGAATTTTGGTCATAAACCTAAAGTCCAGGTCAGATTAAAATGTTGCCACGCTGATGGTGGTGTGATCAAAGGTTTTATAATTCACCCTGAGACCAACAATGTTCCCAGCAATGCAATCCAAAACAGTATTTTTGTCAGGACATCTCGCTCAAAATGGCAAATATCGACCTGCTGGTGGCGCCAAAGAAAACACCGAAGTCATTAGGATTTATGGGTGACCGTTGACGTCTGTGCCAAATTTCAGTTCTATCCATGTAATCGTTTTTTTGTTGTTGTTTTTTTTTAGATATTTCAGTAGGAAACAAAGTGACTGACCCGACCAACTGACTGCCAGACAACCATCCCTCATATAATGCTGCTAATGAGGCGTAAAATGCAGAAAAACAACTTTCGTTTCCAAATGTAAGCATAAACATTATACAAAATCTTGTCAAATAGAAGTTAAGTGTTTTATGAGGCAATAAATAAAAAATTGACATCTTTGTTCATTCTTATGGATTCATAACAAATTTGGGTTGCTAATATGAAACACAGGATAATTTCTTATATACATATATATATATATATTTCAGGCCCCTCAGAATTGTATGTTTTTTTTTTGGTGATTTCAGCGATCAAGATTGCCTGATTTTATGGGGTTATTGTTGTTGATAAAGGGGCTTTTGTTAGGAAAGGCTTAGTTTGTGCTGTGATACCTTCAGAGAGATTCTACCGAGAACCTTTTTTGCTGAATTGTTTGCTTGAATTTGCGTTCATTATTGCGACTGCTAGACATTTTTTTGCAAACTGGAATGAAATGAAACAGCTGTCTTGGACACCTGTGGGTGTCTCATGGGTACGGAGCATTAGCTTATATCCGGGCATCTGTTCTGGATGAAAGAGGCCACCATGTTTTGTTCACGAGCATCATTTGATCTTTACATGTCTCCATCCTGCAGCCAATCCGGCCATCACATCACATTCCCTCCGTCTGAGTCACGAAGCGTCCGACCCGGGGAAAGAACAACTCAAATCGCTGACAGAGTGATGTATTCACTGAGCTTCTTTTTTTTTTTAAAGAAGATTACCTGAAACCCCCTATGGCTCTGTGACTATAGGATTACTCAGCCATTTTTTTTTTTTCTTTAACGGCTTCCAATGAATGAGATGTTCATTGTTGGCCTGCCATGTTCTTCCCTCCTCTCTTCTGGATCTCTGCTCTGTGACGGTCACGTCACAATCTGTCTGGGATCATGACCAGGCCTGTTACTCAACTCCCAGTGCAGCCGCGTCGAGGTTTTTGCACCTCACATGTCCCTTAAAATGCTAAAGTTAATCGCGCTGCCATTTTGATTCATGTGACTCGGTGCTTTGATTAATGTCACAGAGAGTGAAGCAGGCAGATTGCAGCTTCTGCAGAGCATTGTCTTAAAATGGGTCAGTGTACGACTGCTTAGCATCGGTTTCTAGCAGGGACCGCAAACTGAGTACAAGTCAGTTCCAACCAGCTACAAATTTATTGCTTGCGCACATGAATATTTCATTTCCAGCCTGAGCGTGCGGCATTAAAACGTGAGCGCACGCGTGCCGTGCTTGCTGTGTGCTTCACCATAAGACATACTCAGTTGCACGTCCCAATTTCCCACGTTAATGTGAACGTGTGCGTGTTCAGTTCGAACAACTTCCCGTCTCTTTATCGTTCCTCTTAAATTTGATTGGGCTCAGCTGAGAGATTAGATGACGCCTTGTCTAGGGGCTTCCTTTGTTGAGAGGGCCTCGAAGACACTCCTTCCAGAATGACATAAAGATGGCATCAGCTAATCCAGCATTTCAATTACAAGCTGTCATTCAGTGTGTCTCTGGAGGGCTGAGACTTCAGCGCGGAAATACAGCAGGCGGTGCAGATACAGTCCGACACCGTAGCATGGAAATACTCTGCTTCCCAGAAACGCGTCAGAAAACATTGCCTTATTCTGCGAGCCATCTGAACACAGGCAAAAGATCTGCGTTGAATTTAAACAAATCCACAAACTTCCTCTTTGAGCTGTCTCATCATCAATCGCGGAGAAAATCCTGAGGCAGACGGGCAGCGCAGACGAGCTTTATGAAGTGTTAATATTCTACTTTAGCCGGGTGCTATAGAGCTGGTATGGACAAAAAGGAACAGTTTGTCAAGCGATTTTCTTTGCCCGTAGGGGTGGGTCTGCTGTAACCAGACTAAAAACCTGTACAGTCTACTGCAATTAACAATCGATCACCTTTATTCCACACTGCAGGCTCGCTGTAACATCATACGCACACTATATCACACTGCAATTAATATGAACTCATTTTTAAGTCATTAAATGTTGAGGTTCCCCCCCCTCTCAGACTGTCAAAGAGTAGATTAAGCTCAATTATAATGAGCCTTCGAAAGCAGGAACAGGTGGAACTAATTTAATTCATTATAGCTGCACTGCATTTAGGTGTCCCAGTTCCGGGACCTGTGTACGCTGGCTCGTGGTTTATTGGGACACTTAAATAGAACAAAGCTGTAGGTGATTTTTACGAGTGCCACCTGTGCTTTTTGTGTCATATAGATAAGGATTTTGAACACATGTCATCAGAGTCAGGGTCTGTCGGAACAACATTTATTACACATCAAACGTAAGGCTACAGTCCATGCCGTGTCACGAAGCCACATTTAAAAATGAACAATATTTGAAATTTCTCTAAATATTATTTATTTATTTATTTTTAATTTTCTTAATGCTGTTTAACTTCTGCTTTAATTGTTATGTTTCTGCAACAAAACCTAAAATGACTTAAGAGCTATAAAGCAGAAGGATATCCAGTGGTAGAGGAAAGTACTGAGATCTTTTCAGTGTAAATACGTTTATTATTTAGAGCACCAAAAGTAACAGTATTCAGTATGCAGAATAATTACATTTCGATTGTGGGATTATATTTGTTGATACTTTAATCGACCAAATCTATGTTACAGCTTGTAAAGGTGTGCCTACTTCTACTTTATGGTCTTCTGGATAACTTTATGGATTCTAATAATAATTCACAATTTATTTGTTGACTATATTTTGTATTTCATAGTGTGACTCTTCAAAGTAACCAGTAACCAAAATGGTAAAATTATGGTGGAGTAAAAATGTGCCTCTGAAATGTATAAATGTAACATATAATTAAATTTGGAAATCAGCATGGGAAACGTTCATTAAGTAAAGTGCACCATACAAACGTACTTCAGTAAATTGATGTATTTTGCACTGGATTGATTAATGAGTTATAACAAGGCAAGGCAATAAAAAAAAAAAGACAACAACAGCCTATTTTCCGGATCCGTGTCCACCCACTTTAAAACAAAACTGATATTTACAGACAGCCTCATTACATAAATTTAAAAAGCTGTTTCTCTTAATTGTTTCTGCATATTTTGACTAACATTAAATTATTGAGTTGCTGGATTAAATCCAAACAAACTTGGCGACAGACTGATCTCCACGAAGACTGCACCATGTGACGATGATTGACAGCTCTGGAGAAAAAGCTAGTATAGGTGGTAACGTTTTATCACACATTGTCAATAATTAATTAAATAAAGTTCTTTTACACGGCACCTTTGCTGATGACAGGTCGCAAAGTGCTTCTCAGTCTGCTCTCATTTTTTACCACGCTTACGGTACGACGCCGGGCCGGAGGATTTGCCGCTTTTATTTGTTCGGAGTGCCAGTAAACTAAAAGTGGTTGTTTTTTTTTGGTTTTAACATTTTGGACTGTTTTGTCAAATCACAATGACCTCACCTCAAACTTAAGACTTTCTTCACAACACTCTTTTACATTTAATAGACCGAATGCTAATCTACGAACCCAGAAACTAATCTGCTTTTCTACTAAATCCTTTTTGTCGTGGCTTTTATTCCGCCTGTCCCAGATACAACGCTCATTGTCCCCACCTGAGCAAACCAGGAGCGGCAGGGGGCGAGGGTGGGGGGTGTGTGTGTGTGTGTGTGTGGTAGTGATGATGTGATGAGAGCGTCACGTGACATTTGAATTCGCAGCTTCAACAACAAGCACTCGGGAAAAAAAAATGCAAATTAAGTGTGGCGGCGTGGTCACACGAACGCACCCAAAGGTGTCCTACAGCAAGCAAGCAGGACTTACCCTGAACGCTATCATCAAATCTCTCCCTCTCCCTTTCTCTCTCTCTCTCGCTCTTTCTCTCCCCCCCCCCCTCCCTCCTCCTCCTTCCTATAGGCTAATCAGGTGGCAGTTTCAACCCAGCCTCAGCATCCTCCTCCTCCTCCTCCTCCTCTCCCAGAAGAGGAAAAAGCCGACAGCCGGTGCGCGCGAGGTGCTTTTTTTTTGTTTTGCCCCGCAAACCATGGTGGAAATTACGGATATGGTGCGCCTCCTCGTGCCGCTGGCGATGCTCGCGGGGTCTGCCCTCCGGACCGACGCGAAGAGCGTCAAAGAGGCGGAAAAAACGGGCAATTTCATGGAAGACGACCGGTGGCTGTCCACCATTTCGCAGTACGGCCGCAAGATCAAGCACTGGAATCGCTTCAGAGACGTGAGTGTCGGTTTGAGAGACGCGCCGGTAATGCGGGCACGGCTCGCGGATGCGCCGGTGAGGAGTGGGAGTGGGGGGGTGGTGGTGGTGTGTGTGTGTGTGTGTGGGGGGGGGGATACACACACACGCGCGCGGCCATTGGGAAACAGGTAATTGTAAAGTAATTGCCGTCACCGCACTTTCTCGGCGCGACGACGGAACGCAAACCCGGGGTGCCGTTTTGTCGGAACGTGCCTCTCGGAAAACGCACGCGTACTTTCAACGAAATGTTTTCAAAACAAGAAAAGATCCACACAAAAAAAAAAAAAAAGATTCCTGGGCAAAACAAAACAAAAAAAAATGTTTACGAGGCACCGAGGATCTTAATGAAATTAGAAAATGGATTAAGGATTGTATCTACAGTGGACTATTGACTTTAAAAAAAAAAAAAAAAAAAAAAAAAAAACAATCTTCACGTAGCCTATATGTTTACCCCGAATTTCAATATCATGAGTGAAATGTATAGTTTGAAGGATTCTCTGTAACGTTTTCCTAAAAATTCAGGCTGACCAAATGTCAAATTGATTCGTAGAACTTCAACGCAAGGAAACAAAGCTCCCCCCCCAAAAAATAAAGCAACATTTCCAAACACAAGCGTCCTACTTTTTGAGCCATTTGCTCATTATAAGCGATTCATGTTTTTGTCCCACTTACAGAATGACCCCCCTCCCCTCCCTTCCCCTCCCCACTCCATCATACTGCCCTTCTTGTGGGTTAGCTGGGATGTGTTCCCGGGCCTGTCTCAGGAGATTTCACAAACAAGAGAATTAAGCAATTAGACCAGAGGGGCAGTGATTGATCGATTGTGCACATTCACCTCGCCGAACAGACTGAAGTGGGTTGCGGGGATTGATTAAAGCCCGCAGGGCACGCAGTGATGCATTGCTGTGTCTGTGAATGTGTGGATGTAGTTTTTGCCTCCAGCTCTGTGAAATGATTACTAATGATCCCAACAGGATTTGGACAGTAGCGCAGTTGGATTAGGTTCCCTGCGACTCCCGTTAATTGGGTTTTAATCGATCCTGGGCGGGGACTGTGATAGCTATCGTTATTGGATCTGAAATGCGAGCCTCGGGTTGAACATCTGTCTTGAGAGCAGTGGCATATCTTCTTGGGAGAAGAAGACGAGCTTCTCTAAGTAATAACCACCCCGCGGAGATTGCGGTGTCCACCTTTTGATCCGCGTTCGCACGGCTCCCAACAACACGGGTCATTGCCGTCCCCCGAAGGAAAAATCGAGCGCGTGTGAAAATTGGCTGCCGCCCCTCATGGGGACGGATTAGTTTGACTGAGATGACTTTTAAGAGTATGTCCTCTGGAACTGTACTTCAGGAAGTAATGAAATTGTGGGCATGGAAAGATTAAGTCGGAATTATTGTGGGATTATAACTCTATATTCACGCAGCTTTGATCCAAAATGTTAGTTAGAACGGCAGTGTCATTCTGAATTCAGCACATCATGATTGCACGTGCAAAAAAAAAAAAAAAAGCCCTCCTTCCAAGAATAAATGAAAACACAAGCATATGTAGCGCAGCTCAAGACACAAACAATTTGCTCCAGGGTTTCCCATCCTGTATGAAGATGTCACTTCCTCTGCATTCCGTTTTTTGCTCAATTCGACATCAAAGCTGCTGTGAAACACAAACGACCCCTGCAGTTACATTCTTCTCTTTCGTGATCATTGTTCCCAAGGGTGACTGTCTCAAATGTGTACGTGCGCGCGCGCATGCGGACGTGCGACCGTGTCTACAATTGTGCGAGTGCGTAAGTGTGAATTTGTCAGGGATGTTGTTTGTGTGTGTGTGTGTGTGTGTGCGTGCGCGCGTGCGAGTGCATTAAAGAGTGGTGGTGTCTCTGGTGAGGCTGACGATGACGGGAGAAACATCAGAGAGGCGAACCACTGAACCTCCCCGGGGAATCGCCAGTAAAAACCGCTTTGATTTCAGCTCGCTGCCGTAGCAACGGCGGTCCCTGTGTTATGGTGTTGAGATGGAGCATGTACCACTGGCGGTTTGATGACTCTATCCCCTCACCAGTCCTGCTTCGGGCTGGAGGAGTAAGTGGAAACATCCTTTCCTAGGTTTCTCCATACAATTAAAGCAGCGGATGTCCGTAGCTGAAACATCATTTGTGCCGCAGGCTCGTATGTTTGTCATTATTCTTAATGAGAGTTGCCTAACATTGAATGTAATGAACATTTAATTGGCGTTGCTTCACTTGGTCCCCAATTCAGCCTAAGGAAATGACATGGTTGATTTATAATATATATATTTATATATACACGGTTATAGGTATTCTGATTGCACAAATTGATGCTGACTTGCACCGTCCTCTGAGAGCGGAATGCTGAATATTAATCCAACACTGGAAAGCAATAATCAAAGCTGCACAACATGAAAGACGGGCTGTTTCGCTCTCCCTTTTCCATGTACGCAAACTAACACACACACACACACACACACACACACACAGACCCCCGCACATTAAGCTACAGAAAGTGCGCTGTAAATATTTCATATTTATTCTTTTGCGGTGTAAAAGCAGACTCGGGATAAGAGGCTCTTTCGCTACCAATAAAAGCAGCTTCCGCATTTCAATTCAATCTATCTCACAGGAAGACAAGGCGATTAGATTTAACAGTTACAGTCAACAAATAATAGACTGGGATACCTCCAATCCTTTAATCTGACAGGTGCACTCAACATTTCATTCCACTAATGCACCAAATCCTGGAAGAAAAAAAAAAGACTCAAGTGGGGAACAGGAAAGACAATCATGATAACTGAATGCAGATTTATTACTTTTAACGCAAACACTGACACCCTTGGTGGCGTTTGCTCAATATTTAGAGAAAACGAGTCACTTTTAGTTCAAATAACAATGAGCACCATAAGACCACATTTATGAATTTATTCGCTTTTCTCTGTTGTTTATTTAGCATCATTTGAATACATAATAGAAAAATTATTAGCATTTGTGGCCCAAAAAAAAAAAAAAAAAAAAGTTTAAAATAGATTTAGATAGCACTAATAGATGGCCAAAGGATGGAGACATTTCCGTTGATGATTATGTGTAAAAAAAAAAAAAAAAAAAATAAATCTTCATTTTAAGCAGCATTTTAAAGAACATACATCAAATTTGTTCAACACAGAAACTCAGTTATAGGGACAATTAGATGTTAGCTGAGATCTTGTCACCAATCGAAGCGCTGTCTATTTTCACTTCAGTATGAAATTAAATAAGCTGGAGACCGCTGTATTTTTTTTCTGAACAGCAGATCCAATTTGATATGTCTACTAAAGGCAGATCAACGCTAAATTCAATTCATTTCCCCCTGTAAAAATGATACTGACCATGAAATCACAGAGCCATGAAATTGCCCTGCTGTTTTATTACTGTTGGTTTAAGATAAACTCGGATACAGTGTGTTCCTAAAAATGGATGCTCATTAAGACACAGCAACGCAACTTCACACGAAAGGAGGCTCTTAACTGTTGGCATCCATCATGCATACCACCATGAACATACCAGAAAGGGCTCAGTGTTTATGAGGCGATTTGCGTTTCGAATTTTTCTTGTTTTCTCTGCTTCCTGCCCCCCCCTTCCCATCCAGCCCCGTCTGTGCCTGGTAAATCCTTATCTAAAAAAAAAAAAAAACGCACGCCTCTACAGTGAGGCAGCTCCGGACCACCCACTACCAATCCTGCCTGCACCTGTTCTCCATTCACTTCATTTTTAATGAACAGAAAACACTCTGCGCCTGCACAAAAAAAAAACATCAGATCCCATGTCGATGTCAGTGGATGAAATATGCAAGAATGGTGGAGGTACTTGTGGTAGCTTCTGACAGTTTGTTCTTCGGCTCGACACGAGCAATCTCGAGAAAACATTTTTGACAGGAGGTTTACCTTCACTACCGACTGTGAGCTTGCCTGCCTGATTTCTAGCGTCTTGTGCGCCTTAACTGGCTACAGTACAGCAGAACGTTAACTCTTTGTGACGGCGAGTGCACCCTTCAGCTCTCCTTTTCATCATTTCACCGTGGCATACAAAAAAAAGTAATTGCGGATAATGGCTTCTGTAACCGTGGAGCCAAATACTCCATTAAAGACTACCCAGACGAACAGTAAATTATCACTCCTGCCCTCTCACTCTGGCTTTCCCATCGCACGGCCGCTCTCTGATGTTAGAATGGACTGCTACTGATGCATTAACGCCGTAATGATAACAGTTTATCAGAAATCCATTAGTCTCTCTGGTCATGCTTTGTTCTGGCACGAGTTGTTCCTTATCGTTCTCCAGATTCTCCATGAGGCCGCAATCGTCCAGAGCTCTGTGGCGATGCAGATGGGGCCCGTTTTGATCACGTCCAAATGTTGTGGGAGAGGCGGTGGGGTTGTTTGGGGCGTTTGGACCGTCTACTGGTGCACCGTGGGGTATCTTGGCCAGCTACAGGAGGCCGAGGCGGGCCGTAATTGAGTAGAAGAAAAAAAAAAAAAAGAAAATGCCTTTCATCATGCTCGGCTCCAGCTGCTTCCCACAGCAGTACAATCACCACAGCTGAAGGGCACAGGTGTCGCAGAATCAGATCTGCCAAGTCGTAAAGAAGGGTGATACATTTCTAATTTATTAGAAGATGGTATCGTTTACAAAATTGAAAAAAAGCACGTCTTCATCCAGAAGTCTCAATGCAGTTATGACAAAGAGCTGCATAAAAAGCATCCTTTCGTGCAACCTCCTTGACGGATGCCACAAATCTCCGCCTGCGAGCATTTCACATCCGTGAAGTCTGCACTGGCTACACCTGGTAACATGGGTTGTTTGCGGCAGAGAACACCTGACATCCAGGAATCCGCCTGTAATGAGCTCTTTGTGGGATACTTTCAGATAAACAGCCTAGGTATTATCCCTAAAGTAGTTCAAATTGTGTGTCAGTGTGAAGTGAGTTTGTATGAATTCAGATGCAAAACAGGACTCCGGAGATGTTTTTGTTTCATAACAAACTCCCAGTTTTGTTTTTTTTGTGTTTTTTTTGAAGGCAAATTCAATAAATCTTAACTTTTTCCTTTTAAACTAACAATAATTTCAAGAGGCAGGAGCTGTCTTTACAGTAAGTGCTGTTGATCTTGAGCCAGACTGAGTCACAGCCGGTGTGAGAGCAGGTCCTGTTTGTACAGTAGCTGATGTGAAAAGAACGTGATTAGCGCTGGGAAGGAAATGTTAGAAGTGGCGGAAAATAAAAGCGCAAATCCGAGGTTTCAGCACCGGGGAGAGTCGTTGCTGAGAGTGTGCGCGGTAACGCACAAAAATATACTGTAGGCACACACAGAAAGGGATAAGTGTTTGAGGCTGAGACACTACAGGTGGTAGCTGAAAAAGAAAATCTCAACGTAAGAACTGAACCAAAGCATAGCTTGAAGGATTTTGGCTTATGGTCCAATCATACCGTAGCAACTGTAACTAGGCATGGCAGGTATGTCAGCTTAGTATCTCTGTTGAAACCATGGGTATGGCGCTGTATTAAGAGTTTGGATGGTGGTTCCATATTTCGCTCTTCTAAACCTCAAATACGAGCGCAAAGGAGTGAAGAATTATTTACACCGTTCGTTTATCTGCTCCAATATGACGCTGCAGGCGTAATGTGCGGTTGAAACCAAGCGGCAGCCACCGTGACATCACCCATTGGTTTGTGAACTGCTGATCTCAAGCTTCCAGGTCGGCATTTCATCCGCCCCCATCTCTTTACTTTGGAGCCAGAAGCGACCGTATTTGGACGAGCAAGCGGTGGATCTCACTCGATCTGATTTGGAACCCGAGGACACTACGCCCCCGCTTTTTGAGGCCTAATATCTAATTAATAATGGGATTATTTTCAGACGGACCACCAGAAAACTAATAAGGAGTGACTTTAGCTAATGACACCGTAATGACTTGCGAAAAAAAAATGGATTGGCTTAGTATTTCATGAGAGAAATTGAATGGGAGTCGATAGAGCCAGAGACTTTTTGAGGGCTGTTACTGGCTGCACTTTAACGTTGGCCTTATTTTTCAGACTCAGAAGTTTAGTCCACTTCTAAATGCAGTCTATTGTTGTGACCTAACCTGGCATTCCCTCAAAAGCTAGATACATTAAACTGTGATGGCAAGTATTGTTTGTAAACAGTATAAAAAGCTTTCGTGGCATAGCAACAGCAGACTAAGGACTTGCACAATATCACCGAGCATTCTATAAATTTCTGTAGTTCAAAAAAATATCAGTGACTTGTAGGATGTTCAAAACAATTTGTTGCTTAGAAATGTGCCAGGAAGGTCAATGCCGTAATTATGCGGGTCTGTTTTAAAGGAATTTTTGCTGCATCGCACAAGTAAACATTTTTGAACTTGGCAAGCACCAGACATGACGGTCCGTCAGGACGAGCCAGGTTTCAGTCTTGCTGCAGTTGATCTGGTTGTGACTCCCATTTAATTAAGCTGTTTCAGACTCCCTCGTCTCAAATCATTGGCTGATTCTTATCCTTCCTGAAGCCCTTACCCAGGCAACTTCATCGATTTTCCATTGTTGTACAAGTCTGTTTTTCAGTTGAGCTTGGTGTTTCCAGTGAAGTGTGAAGGTTCTCGCTGTTTGTACCTGATTCTCCTGTGAGTTGCAGACTGCTTTCTTATTCCCCACGGCGCCCCGCGAGGCACAAGGGCCGATTTTATTTATAGATAGTGAGTAGAAGGCTGGCCTGAGTGCACAGAGATTTTGTGGACTAAGTGTGATTTTTATAGCTGTATCTGTGTGTGTGTGTGTGTGTGTGTGTGTGTGTGTGTGTAGTGTGTGCATGCTGCAGGTACGGCAAACACCGAAGACAAAGCAAGAAACTTTAAGAACTCGTCACACTGCCTCAAAGTTTGTGTCTAGAAACCGGTCTACTTTTTTTTTTTTTGTCCTGTCCCTTTGAATATGTTTTCAGTGGAACGGAAAGAGCAATTCACCGTTTACATAATGGAGTGCAGTTTTCAGCCTGGCTTTGCATTTGACCTTTTATCCATCCTTTGCTGCCGCTGTATTTCCGTCGTCACTCATCTCTACTCAAGAGTGAAGAGTGACATGAGAGCTTTGCTTGAACGACAAATGGAATTATTAGGTATAATGTGCAATGTCCATATTAGTAAAGTGTCATTCCATCTAGTGCAGACATACAGTAAATGAATGTCTGTTATACGCCACCCTCAGTATTAAGGTTTCTCATTCTCTCAAGTCCCAGCAAGGATAAGTGCAATGCAGATAATACGTCTTTTCATCTGTCAAAGTGTGTTTGAAGGTAGAAATGGACAATCTATCTTCAAACTGACACAAAAGAAATATGTAAATTAGACTTTTAGTAGTAGAGTGAGTTTGTTTGAATACAACCTGGGACATTTGGATGTGCTTTGCTTCCATTTTCTTTCTAATCTTAGTCATGTATGGACACAACTCCACCACAAGCAGCGTCATTCTGTACACCCACTGATGAACTGCTCCCATGGTACACAGCAAGGAAACATGCAGGGAAAAAAAAGTCACAATCAGAATAGCGTAAAGGAAAAGAGAAAAAATAGGCATAAATTTGTGTGGTAGAAATGTGTTTTTTTTTCTTCGGTTCTCTGAGTCATTTCAAGCCACTTTATATTTTTCTTGCATCTCTTTGTGGGAGCTGCTGTTCCAGATCATTACATTGTCCTCGTCTTTACGTTGACCATCGATCAGGTTCCCAAAAAGCACTAACCTCTGCTTCACCTTTTACTTACTCAGTCTCCCAAGCTCTCTTATATAAGCCTCTCAGCATTTGATGCTCTGCCTCTGCTCTGCTATCCCGAAGCGGCAGCGCGGAGCCCCGTGTGCATGCAGAAATAACAATCACCGAGGTTTGCTTCTCAGCCCAGTGTGCATGAACATAAGAAGAGAACGTATAGAATGAAGAGTATTGTTCAGGGGGGGGGGGGGTTTGTGTGATGCATGTGATCTCTAAACCAAAGCTGAGAAGCCGTAACAGCAGCTGTGTCGTCATGTGAGTCTCTGGGTGGGAGGAAGTGAGACAATGCTGTGTGGAGCAATCAAATTTTATATTGCCCCGAGGTTGTCTTCAGAAACCTCTGGGCAATATAAAATACGACGCTCCGTGCATTTTACATTTTCAGATTAGATTTGAAGGTTGGATTTCACAATACAACCGAATCCATCGGAGTGCTTCCAAAAATGTTTCAAATAAAACATTAGTGCACGTACTGTAAATGTCTTGTCAAGTTTGCGCTATTTCAAAAGAGATATACGTTTGTAGCACAACTTGGAAGCTGAAACAACTGCAACTTTCACCATTTTAAAATTAAATTAGGATGTTTTGCCTCTTGCTGATCAGCTAATTGCTGTTTCCATCTCATAGAAATTCTCATTATACATGGTCAAGCTTGTTGCCCCCCCGCCCCCATCTCTCAGGGACTCTCAGCTTTGAAGGGGTTCTTGGAAACAGGATGAAAAAGAAGACTTGAGCAGCAGAAGCTGTGGGCATGCGGCCCAGCCCTCGATGAGGTCAGCAGGGAGATTGCATTACTGAGGAGGACCTTCAGCGTGGAGTGCAGCTCCACACTGAAGGTCCTGAAGGTCCAGGTGACAGTCGGATCAAACCCTCGAGAGCTTGCGTGTCTCCTTTGTCAGATGAGGAAAATCATCTACGAGACCGCCCAAGCAAGAAAAACATCAGCATCTGTCTTCTCAGCAAGTGCCAACAGAAACACGTTGATGTTCAGGATACAAAGCCCCGTGGATGCCGTAGTAATTGGTGTAGGAAGTAGTTGTTTTATTCAAAAGCCAGAAAGTCCAGAGGGAGGAGGATGGGCTGGACAGATAGGTGAACAAAATGTTTGAGTTGAACACAGATCGCTGTTAGTTTCCCATTTACCTACTGGCAGTCAACATTTCTTTTAACCATGGCCATGATCATAACCATAACCACATCAATGTTTCCCCTGCCTTTGGCTTGAGAGGGCGGGCCGCCCTGCCAACGGGACCTCCCGTCCCCCCCTGAAAGAAACTAAATACGAAAGTGCTCGTAGAGCTGCAGTTACGTCCAGTAACTGCTATTTATCTACTTGGGTCCTTTGCACCCGTTTTATTTCAGCACGGTGTGAAAGTGGCTCATGCATTTTTCTGTCACTGAAAGTCACGCTAATCTGTCTGTTTCTTTGCCGTGCTGCGGGGGTCTGTGTTTCATGAATGGAGGGTCTGTGCTTCGCTCGCACAGACACGCACGCAGCAGGACAGAAAGTAGACACAGCTGAACGTTACTCCAGTTCATAACAGCTACACTCGTTACGTGGCTATAAAAAAATCAATTTACAAAAAAGCACAATAAAAGCTAAAGTTAAGCTACCAATGGACAAACCTCGACCTCAAACTGCATAAAACCAGAACAGAATATCAGCGTTTACATGTCAGGGCTGTCTGTTGTAACCCCAACAAAGTGTTCTTTTTTTTTTTTTTTTTTTTTTAAACCTAAAAAGAGGTCTCGAAGGATGAGGACAGAGGACAGAAGAGGCTGCTCTAGCACTGTGAAGCTGCTCAGAGACCGCGAGGAGCGCCGTCTCTGTTGAGTGGCCTGTTGAAACCAGAGTGGTGAGGGTCAAGAAGGTTATTATGGTGGAGATAGGAGGCGAGTTGATTCAAGATAGCTCGCTCCAGAGTTTTGGAAAGAAAGGGAAGAAGAGAGGGACGGGTCTGTAGATGTTTACTTCAGACGGGTTGGGGGTGGGGGAGGGGGGTGGTTCTTCAGGAGAGGGTTCACTCTCGCCTCCTTCAGAGAGTTCGGGAAACAGCCAGTTGACAGGGAAGTGTTAATGAGACGGGTGAGAAAAGGAAGAAGGTCAGGAGCAATAGACTGGAGAATGTGAGATGGGATGGGGTCAAGGGGGCAGGTGGTTGGGCGGGCGGAGGTTACCAAGGTGAGAACTTGATTGGGAGACGGGAGGGGGGGGGGGTGAAAGAGGAAAGCGAAGGGGATGAAGTTGATGGAAATGTAGTTACAGAAGATGGATTCGAAAATGAGAAGCGTATGTCATCTATCTTTTTTTGTAAAATAGTTGACAAAGTGACTTGGTAGAAGGGTGGAGGGAGGAGGGTGACCGGAGGGGGTCAAGGAGGTTGGTTTTTTTGGGGGTTAGAAAATGAGGATTGAATTCTGGTTTGGTAGAAAGAGCTTTTGGCTGCAGAAATAGAGGCAGAGAAAGAGGAGAGACGAGATTGATAAGTGAGCAGGTCGTCAGGGTGTGTAGATGTTCTCCATTTCATTACAGTAAAAGTAATAGGTCAGTTGACTTCTCTGGATGTTAAAGTCACCCAGAAGGACAAGTGGAGGGCCATTTTCTGGGAGGTTTGATAGGAGGACGTCTAATTCTTCCACGAAATCTCCCAAAGAACCTGGTGGACGTCAGAGAAACAACTATGTTTAGTTATACCGGGTGAGTAACTGTCACAGCATGAAATTCAAAAGACAGTGGGGTAAAAAGTGGAGGCGGGTAAGAGAGAATTTGGGGGAGATGAGTAAACCCGTACGTACCACCACCCCTACCAGTGGGTCTGGGTGTGTGGCTGAAAGAGAAGGCAGAGGAGAGAGCAGCGGGGGTGGATGTGTTGTCCGGTGTGATCCAGGTCTCAGTGAGAGCGAGGAAGTCAAGCGATCGCTGGATGGCAAGGCCAGAGATGAAGTCTGTCTTGCGGGTGGCTGACTGGCCGTTCCAGAGTCCCCCTGTGACGAGGTGTTGGGTATGTGTGGAACGGGTGGGATAGATAACAGAGGAAAGGTTACGGTAATGCTGTGAACGAATGCGAGGCCTATAGTAACTACGAGTAGACATACGCCCAGGCACGGAAAGTAAACGCATATTCAGGTAACAGTAAACGCAGCAAACCGCACTCCGTATCTCTTTGACCGTAGCTGAGATTTTGCACACGTTTGATGAATCTGCTGAAGGCCGAAATTAGCAATAATTGCGAGAAAAGGTCAAGTATAACCCCCCCCCCCCCCCTCGCCGATCTCCACAGGAGAGCACTGTGTCCTTTGTTCCTTAGGAGTAAGCGATGCACTCCTCCGTCACCATGAACGAATCCTTCAGGATAACCACAGTGAGCACAGAGTGCATCAGGCGACTGACATTTACCCAGAAACACTTGTCAGTCACACATACCATTTGTCACACACACACACACACACACACACACACACACACACACACACACACACACACACACACACACACACACACACACACACACACACACACACACACGTCCATTCCAACCACTTTCCTGTTGGTTTTTCTGTTTTCAATCAGCCAAGCAAGCACAATCTCTGTCAGTCACACCCTTTTTTTTTTTTTTTTTCTTTTTTTTTGTGATCTCTGTGACACTGCAGTTCCTCCTGAGCTGAACCCAATTTCTCAGTGGACAGGCTCATCGGGTTGTGATCCTTCCCCCCACAGATCCACAGATACGAGGGATTGTGATCTGTCAATCAGTATTGCGGAGCTCTGCAGCAGGGTGAACATTCTGCCATGTTTGATGTGGAAGGGTAAGCTTCCCCGCTCTGTTTAACAAGAGGAGATCTTTCTGATGTGATCGGTTAGATCACAGAGCTCCTGGATAGAGCCGAGTGTTTCAACTCTCGGCCTGTTTCCTCTAATCACTTCTGTGTGAAAACCAGCTGTCTTTTCATCACAGTTTTGGGCTGTGAATTATATTCAAGTGATGCAGCTTCTCCGCTGTGTGCCAAACTTGTCACCCCGCACCACATTTCATGCTCACTTTCATTGAACACTCAGGAGAATTTATTTTCCCGAATAGGTTTTCTGCAGCCTCTCTGTTATGAAATCATTGATTTCCAGGCCTGTCAGCGCAGCAGGACAGTTTCCTCATCGGTCCTGGCAGGAACACAAATACAGAGAGGCCGCTAAATAACGCAGGAGCTGAAGCATCAATAAAGGAGACACGGGAGGCATCGGATTAATGGCCGGGTCGTAAGCTCTTTGAGATCTTACCCCGCTAAAGCGTGACTCCACCAGACCCAACAAGGTTAAACTACATAATCGACAATCATTCGTGAGGCTCAACTGGAGTGTTGAGTTAAGATCCAGACACGAAGCGGTTTGCTGGAAGTGATTCTTCTGTCGGCGAGGACAGGGAAATGATCGCGGCGCTGCAGCGAGCGGAGCCGACAGCAGTGCCGCTTGCTAGATTTCAACTCACAAGTGGAGTCCTTGCCAGCGATGAAAATATTTACCTCTGTGAAATAACACTGTCAAGGTCAAAGAAGAAGGTCCCAGCTTTCACGAGGGCTGCTTATTTTACGTATTGTGTCATGATTTATTGCCTTCCGGGGAGCTGTTTGGCACACGCTTCCAGTACAGTAAATGTTTACGGTGATGATCAAGTCATCGCTAAGGAGGAGCGGTGGCCGATTGTAAATATCTTGAAATGACTCATGTTTATCATTTCAGAGATGGCAATATATATAAAAGCCTTACATCTGCACCATCTCCTGTGAGATTTCCATATATTTGAAGCAAATTTACTCGTAAATGAGTCTGATGTAAAGCTTGTACACCTTCATGTATTTTGAATCATTGGAGGCCGGAGTCGGTGTGTGATTTGTCTTAATTTTTTTTTTTAAATATATATTTATCTCAGATTAAACATATTCTCTTCATTAGTTACTTACTATGAGCGCTGGAGCTCTAATTGTCTTGTTTGTGCGAGGGTTTCGAGACGACTTAAATGCCATAGTATCCTTAGAGGTGCGAATTAAGCAGTGTCGGGAAAGTTGACGTTCAGAGGTTACCAACATTTGAACTAAAAGGTGATCCGGATTTTCTTATGTTGTTTAACTGCTGTCAGTCAAATCTGATTAAACCACATCAGCGTGTTAAAATCTAAATAATTAGAACAAAAGGTGTTTTTTTTAATGAATTTTATCATTGACAGTTGCTTATTTACTCATGAATGTTAAATGTAACAAAGGAAAACATGAAACCAGGCTTTCATGTGCTTTAAAATGGACGTAATAAAGTCTTTCTTGTGGCGTTGAATGCAATAGCTTAAGATGCTGTAAAATGACACCTTTCTTTTTCACTAATATTGGCTCTTTTCTCTCCTTTTGCTGTCATTTCACCAGGAGGTAGAGGTCAGTTCTCTTCACTTTCTGTACAACACTCCTCCCGCTGCCTTTGTGCCATGTCTTTTTCATTCATGACTCATTGCCTTGTCTTTTTTTTTTTCTCTTTTTCTTTACCTCTCCATCCATCCTTTCTCTCTCTCTTTTTTTATTATTTTTTTTCTCCGACATCTCCTTCAAGCTGCCCATTTTAATTAGAACGATTAATGTTATAATTAAATGGGGGGGAAAAGGCAGAGCACTTAGAAGGCGGCTCACCCCCGTTGCCATATGTCTCGCATGTATACAGAGGGTGTAGATTTGATGAGCACATTTCCATACAGAATGTACAGCCATGGTACGTAGCCGTCTGTCTCTGGTGTAGCCAACGTGCACATTACAATCAGTGTGCAGTGATAATGCAAACTACATTACTTCTCCCCTGTGATGATGACAGCGTGTTCATATGTTATAGTATCAACTACACTTTGTGCTCAGTGTGACTTGCTTGGCTCCTCAGTCTTTGCAGCTGCAAATAAATGATTGTTTTCCTCCATGTTTCTGCAGGATGATTATGTGCGTACCTGGGATGAAAATCAAGGATCTAACGACAGTAAGTCTGACACCGGCTTATTTCTTTCTCACTGTGTGGTCAGTTATGAAAAGTGTGTTGTTGGTTTTTCCTAGTTCAGTATAGGTTCATATATATGGCATTAAATGTGTGCCATACCCCCGGGAGTAACTGGAAAACTAATCTTCTGAAAAAGAAATTATATTATGAATGCAATGGTTTGTTTGAGCAGACACTAAAAACTGTTATTTACTGTATAAAATTGTGTATATATCCCTTATAGAAAAATACACAGGGCTGTCCCTTGCTTGCCATTGTGAAACTCGGTTATAGCTGTGATTCCTCACTGATTTTTGCCTCTTTGACTCATAACACATGAATCCAAGCCGGGTCCTCCTCTGCAGCACCTTCAACTCACTACTCACTGTATTTCTAAACACAGACATTAAGAAACTCTCGAGCCACCAACAGCCCATAACCAAAGCCAAAGTGCAGCACTACCTTAATTCTCATTCTGTAACACAGGAATCGACACAAAACCAGTTTTCACTCCCATTCACAGAGAAATCTGCTCTTATTGATACATAAATGTCTAATCCGCGAAACAGGCCAATATGTTGTATATCTAAAGGAGCCGCGTGTACGATTTAGCGGTATTTTGCGGTGAAGGTTGCAGATTGCGACCAACTGAAGACCCCTCGGCTCACCATCCCCTTCCAAGTGTGTAGGAGAATCTGTGGTGGGCTCAAAACTTTGTCCCTTCTGGGCTACTGTAGAAATGTAGCAGTGCAACGTGGCGCGCTCTATAGAGAGGGGCTAGCTCCCCATGTTGATGTAAAGGTCTCATTTTAAGGTAAGAAAAGTTTAACACTAATATGAACATCATATTCCATTTCTGACAACCAATCCCCCCATCTCAAATAAAAAAATTGAGCCATAGTGAGAATTTGAAGGTTGCACATAAGACAAGGCCGAGTTACACTAAATCAAGAGTATAATTTAACCCTGCCGAGGGTTTATTTAATTTATTTGCGAGCCCAAATTACTAAATTGTTAGCAAGAATCGGTTCATGACACCTCCTGGGGAATAAATTTAAAAAAAAAATCTTCTGCGCTCAAAATGTGTTCATCATGCATTCAGGACGGAGGAGCAAATGTAAATCTATACAGGAAGATCAAATTGGAAGAAAAAAAAAATTGGTTTAACTCCCTGGGACGCATGCTGATGCAGTGAAAGCAAAGCCGCAAGTTATTGAAACTGAATGTCATTAGAGTGTACTGCAGCACAGAGACGGAATCGTGTGACTTGTACCTGAACTGTGATGCTTCCCAGACCGTCAGCAGGTCGTTGTATTAGACAGCACTACGTATGTTGTGTGTTTGTGTTCTGGGGTCAGCCGCTCGCTCGCTCGCTGTCCACACTTGCAGTGGTTCCTCAGCGAAGAGGTTGAAAGATGTTAGCGCTCGGTTTTATCTGCCTGAGTGGATCTGATGTGCCCCCCCCCCCCCCCCCCCCGGGAGATGCTAAACATTGGCTCGACTTCAACCCATCACCACTTCCTACTTTTCTCTGTCTGCACTCCGTTCGTGGAGGCCGAGCGTCAGAGGTCTCCCCCTCGACTCCTGCTGCAACTCAAGCTTTAATTGAGCCTCTGCCCGATGAAGTCATGACACGGAGCCGTGTCCTCAACCACTGTCGCTTGATTTGCAGCTTAAATGAAGTCAGCTGAATGGCAGAGTCCATTAGCGCTATTTCCGAGGGTTTAATGAAGGACTAATTATGGTTTCCAGTGAAGGGCCAGAGAGACACATAAAAGCATGAGAAGAAAGTGAGACAGGTGGGTGTTAATATGCCTTGATTTAGTGTACAGAGACTGACATCAACATTATCACTGCCAACACTAAGGCAGCTTGGTGATGAAGAAATTGTGGACTCGCGGGTGAAAGCAGGTTGTCAGTTTGCTTCAGTGTATGATGGGATCCGAATTTTTTTTTAAAAAAGGAAAAAAAGGAAATTATGTTTTTGTGCTCTGTTCATCGGTAAAGAAGATGCTTGTTTGTTTACAAGGAGGAATAAAAGGAGGGGGTTATTAGCAGATTTTGCAGAATCACGTACACAAAAATATGATTCACCCAATCTGTAAGAGAAGATATTAATAGTGAGCACTGAGGAACAAGGCTACCGTGCTTATGTTTTGTGTGAGCTGACTCATAAAAACACGCAGCGCCGAGCCAGCTTAACCATGCAGGCCAAAATGTCCAATAGTGTTCAAGTGGTGTGTTGACTGCCAAGGCCATATCATGTGATTCTCTTTGACATTCATCAGTCAGTGATCCCTCATGATTTGTTGCCATGGGGAATATTGCGGAATTTCCATGGTAAAAAAAAAAAATTAAAAAAAATGTCATTGACATCCATCGGTTTTGCTGAATCGCCCAATATTGATGTTCCTGTATGGCAGTGAAGATGAAATTTGTCGACTGTTATCTGGTTTCAACCTCGACAACATAGTTCACAAGTGTCGTCTGTGTCCTCAGCTTTCATGAAACCTAATCAAAGTTTGAAATGCTTGCCTAAGGTTGTCAGATGTATAGTACCATCATTTCACAGCATAAAAGCCTATTTCCTCTTTCTCTGAGTGCACTCCCCCCCCATTGATCTGCCTTCCCTTTATGAGTGGCCTAATGAAGCGAAGGAGGGAAAAGAGGAGATTTGTCCCTCTGAGACATCACTAAATCAGTGTGATGTCTTTACTCCCGAGCTCAGAGCCCACAGGCCTCATTTCTCAGCCGTGCAGCCCAGACGCTGCCGTGCAGAGGAAGACGGCGCTTTGGAACTTGTCCACGCTCCTGACGCGCAGACAGTCAACGCCGACACAAGACAGAGGCGGAAAATTTGCATTCAAGCACTGCAGTGGCTGATTCCGTTTTGAAGTCGGCTCTGTGCTGAGCAAGGGAGAGGTCAGGGTAATTTGCAGTTGATTTCCGCGGTCGATTCATCAATCCGGCAGCTGACTGAATCACCTCGCTCTTAAGACGGTAAACACTGCAGGCAACCGGTTGTAATTTGGACTTATAACACACACACACACGCAATTTTGTGTGCACCGCTCTCACAAGAGACCTGATCTTTTTGTACACAATATAAAGTACACTTTAAGTGCACATTTAAGCGTAGATTGGATTTTCAGATGACCGTCTCAGCCGGAGAGGCCGGGTGAACGGTGAGCGATGGTTTCAGATCAATGGCAGACAGCAAGGAAAGAGGAGAACATGCCGAGTCCACACAACACGAGGTCTGGACGTTTAATACGGCGTCTCTCGAGGCTATTGATAGGTATTGGTTTGAGTGGCTCACACATGCACGCGCGGGTAGATTGCCACCGAATGCCCAGTCTTTCACCGCACGTCACCTCGGAAGAACATCAAGGCAATTAAGCCGCTGTTTCATTTTTGTCGGAAGAACCCTGCAGCCTGTTTTTTTTTCACTTCACGATATCCAGGAAATCAGATCCCGTGCACATCATGCGTCTGCAGTGCTGCAACTTACAACATCCAAAAACAGCCGTCACAATCCCCCACGGCGCTCCCGCTGCCCCTTCTCACCGTCACACACACCACGGATTTGTCCGGTGTCGCCCCTCCCCGTTCTCCCTTCTCGAGCCGCCTGGAGTTGATTCTATCAAATTCCAAACCCTACCTGCAAGGCTGCGAAAGGATCGGCATATTGTTCCCAACTCCAGGGAATATATATCTCCCCTCGTATTTAAAACTAATCTTTTTAAACACACTTAACTTCGTCTTCTTGCTATTGAATCTCCTCGATTTAACATTCTCTAATGACGCACCAGAATAAATCCTTCTTGTAGCCTCTGACACATTCTGGTGATTGCAGTCGTGGTTTTATGAGACTTAAAGCTGCAATAATCAACATTTTCATTACTAATGTAAAGACTTGTTGAGAAGATCAATATCACTCTCATGTCTGTATACACAATATGAAGCTGAAGCTGCTGGCTTAGCTTCGCACAAAGACTGAAATTAATACATCGTACCTCTGTACAAAAACTGTGATATAAAAATGAAAACGTTGCCAAACCGCCTGCTGGCTCGAGCGTCGTACGTAGCAGCGCTGATTTACTCATCCGAGTCTTGACAAGACAATTTTTGCATTTGGAGTATCAACAATTACAAACAACAAAGACATGCCCGGCTCCGCTTCTACCTCGAAGACAACATAGCGCTGATTATATTAGAGACGGAGTGTGTAAATGGTAGATAAGAGGGCTGATGATGAGGACGTGGCCTGAGTTCTGCCTCCGTTATCCTCAATCTGCAGGGATAAACCTCATGCAAATCTGTATTGGATTAGACTTGAAGCGCAGGGAGCCTAATTAGGAGAGGTTTACCGCTGCAGGCAGTAGTTTAATACTGGAGGAGAGACTTTCGAAAAGTAAAAATGGAAGGAGGTGGGCGCGTCGGGGATTGGATTGGATGGAGACACGGCGGATGCCGATAAGTGCACAGGCAGACGAAGAGTCAGTGTACACAGTGAGGAAGTCTGACATGAGGGGAAGACAGAGGAATGTGAAGAGATGGACGAAAGGTAGGTTGATAAACATGATTGCACGACGGGGGTTTCGGACGCAGAGAGGGAGAGACTTCTCAGAAACACCAGATTGAGCTGCAAATCACAGTCAACCCAGAAATGATTCCCAGACCGCAGAGAGCCTGTTGCTATGGAAACGTCATCATTGCAAGGCACTGCTTTAATCCGTGGAAGCCTGTTAAGTTAACATGAGGCTCAGCCAGCCACCTTATGCTTCTGTACTCACAACACAACGCAACACTGTGCCAGCATTGTAGCCGCTCGCTACCAACAAGATTTATTTACAAATGTTTTGCTATTAGAAGGCAGGATTATCTTCTCCGTATTTCTGTGCTGCTGCTTTTCAATTTCTTTGGCGTAACTATTGCTAAAATGAACTGCGGTACACGTAGTTTTGCGTACTTTCCCATTTCAGCTACGCTGTATTGCCATCGCAACTTTAATCAGCTTCTCCTTAATGTCAGAAAGTGTCTTTAGGGTGGAATCAGCTGCTGCACCCTGATTCTGCTGCTGCACTTCCGCGAATAAGACGAGGGTGAAACATCAAACCCGCGAGGAAAAGAAAAGCGGGCAGCAACAAAAGAGGAGAGAGTTGAGAAAGAGCAAGAATTAGAAAGACAGCGACAGCCAGAGAGAAAGGCTGGGAGATGCGTGTGATACTGTATAGTCTACACAATCAATGCCAACTGGGATAAGGGGCGGCTGGAGAATAAGGCTCCACTGTTGACAGCCTAAATGGATGAGGAGTCTGCATCTGGGCATTAATGCCTCCGAGCCTCGGTGTTTCTCCCAGCAGCAGAGCAGTCAGTCCGTCAGTTATACAACCAGCTCAGCCATGACGGAGGGGGTGGGAGGTTGTATTGTTTTGGATTTGCTTCTCAAATCAGATATCTGTCGGTTCGCTTCAATAATCCTGTGATGTTGGCAGCTTTAATGCATTCGGCTACCAGAGAGGACAAGGGAGGAAGATCCTAAGCCTGCCTGCTAAATTATAATAGTGCCACAAAAACAGGATACAGTAAGAGCAGAGAGATGAATGAGTGCACGATTTACAAGCACCTCTGTCACACAGATGAAACCTGCAATAGTGGTGTGCGAATACGCCGTCTTCCTGTGTACTGTAACTGATGGATAGTGCAGGTGAATAGAGGCCAGGGGGGAGTTAAAGAGAATAGAGGGTGACATCCGGGTCAGGCTTCAGGAGGCCTGGTAGGAACAGACAGCTGTGACGTATGAGCGCGTGCGTGAGGTGCTGACACACGGTCCAGCATCAGCTGCTAGCGGAGAGCGCGATGGATGGGGCAGAGTGAGCTCGTCACCCAGGCTTTGGCCTACACCGCAAGAAGTATTTTGTCTTAGCGAGTCACTTTAAGAGCAATATTAAACGTAAATAAGTAAATAAAAGAAATGTGACGGTAATGCGTGACGACTGCGCTCTTCTCGATCACAAAAATAAATAGAAGGACACTATCTCGAGTCTAGTTCTACAAGAGCCCAAAGATGATTATACGAACGAGCACAGCTACATGATAAACAAGGTAATCTGCCTCATCCTGTTAGGAGGTCTTGTTATTTCGATGTTCAGTAATAAGATTGTCTTCCCTAAATAAATCACAGGATGCCTCACAATGCATAATTGCAACAGCGCTAGACCTACAGTTCTGCGCAGCTCCAAATATTGAGGCCGACCCTCGGGTTACGCTGAGCAAGTAGAGGGGGAGAGATTTGGGATTTGAGACTTGGGAGTGAGATGTAAAATGATGGGCAGAGAAATATACAGAAAAGGGTTAAAAAAAAAAAAAAAAAAAGAAGAAGCAGTGTGGATAGCACGGTATACATCTCATGTTCTGCTTCTTTTTTTTTTCCCCCCTCCAGATGTAGACACCACCAAGGACCCTTGTCAAAAGGTTAAGTGCAGCCGTCACAAGGTGTGTATCGCCCAGGGCTACCAGAGAGCTGTGTGCGTCAACCGCAAGAAACTTGAACACAGGTGAGTGTGTGTAGCCCCTGGGCAAGAACTGACTAACTCCCAAAACATATAAATGCTCACACACACACAAAAAAAAAATCCTCTTTACGCACCCTAACATGAGGTCAACACAACCGAGTTTACACTCTGCTGCTGGTGGTAGTCTGGAGTGTGTTTCCCCGTCGGTCACTGGTAATAATAAAGCTTGTTTGCGCACCCGCTGTAGTACGACTACCTGCTGTTTAACGATAAGCTAATACATTCAGACAACGTGGAGGAGGGCTATTTGCTTCATGCCCAGCCTGGTGCTGCTGTGTCTGTCCTCTGAATTAGCTCAGCAGCAGCTGTCTCAGCTGGACTCGGTGAGGCTGATGTGTTTGCGTGTCCCCTGTCCCGCAGACTGAAGCAGCCTGTTCTCCGGTCCCCTGACGGAAACTGTCAGCCCTGTCCCACCTCCTCCACTGGGCCTGTGTGCGGATCAGACGGACACAACTATGCCTCAAAGGTACACTGAAACTACGGCAGTGCGCAACCGTAGGGCCGAGAAATAATCTAGTATTGTCTTCTTTTTTTTTCTCTCCCTTAAGGCTTTTTGTGTGCTGATGATACAATCAGATGATTCCAGCATTTTCCCAAATGCTGCAATCCAATTTCACGATACTAACTAAACTGTCATTAAAACCGAGTTATTTATAGCATGTTTAGTTTTGTACAATTGAAGAGACGTCACTGATGTAGAGAATAACTGTCAATTGCATCGAACAGTTTCAGGTTTTTTTTTTCCATCCCTCCATTTTGCACCACTTATCTGGGGTCGGGTCCACTGAATAAGCCATCGTCTTTTTATGTGATTTTGCTTACATTTGCAATTTGGATTTGATACACACTCCAGTTTATGAGGAACGCCAATGCAGTCTAATACAACATCTTCACAATACATCCTCCCCCATGAAGTCTATGAAGTTTAGTTTTTGTTGACATTATTTTCTGGTTAATGGTCACTTTACAGACTATAGTTTTCTGGTGCTGTTTGCTATAAACTTTATGGGGTGTGAGGGTTATTTTTACAGCTTGTTTCTGCCTCTGTAAGATGGCTGAAAACAATCAATGCATGTTTCTTTTTTGGGATTAAACAGTGTAATAAACATGTTAATTTCTCTACAAACACAAGAAGAAGAAGAAGAAGAAGAAAAAAAAAAAAAAAGCTAGAAATAACCACTGGCCGTAGGTGGAAGATGGGAATTATTGGCAGTGGAACTACACATCACATATGTTCTGTAATGTGCTTCGTAGTCACATATGCTTGTGTTAATAAGAATTGCAGAGTGCTCTGCCGCCGCACAACGTAGGTTGTACTAATAGACTGCTATATTTATTCGCAGCATTACATCAGTGTTATATACGTGCAAACATAATGTGCTGTGCGTTGCGGGGTGAAAATTGACATCCCGAGCTGAGCATTGTGAAGAGACTCTCAAGGGAAAACCTGAGACAAAAGAGCCGTGATATATGGTCTCGGAAGGACCAATTGGTGGCTTGTGGTGACAGAATCCTATGTGTTTATTGATTAATGCTTTGTCTTTTGGATCGCTATTCGTGACCTTGTGAGCAAGCAGAGGTTGGGAAGTGCGTTCAGGAGCAAGTCTCAGACTTGAATTAAGGCTTGCAGTCAGTCACCTCATGAATATTTGATCCGAGTTGCGGCAATAACTCATTTTACTTCACCTTTGTCTCCCCTTGTCGATGTCGCTGGCGTCTGTCCGTGTGTGCGTGTGCGTGCGTGCGTGTGTGTGTTAATGGCCGTATGTGTGTTTATGTTGCAGTGCAAGCTGGAGCAGCAGGCGTGTCTAACAGGGAAGGAGCTTACCCTCAAGTGTTCAGGCCTGTGCCCTTGTCCAACTGCTGCCCCTGCATCCAAAGAGAGTAAACATGGTAAGAACAATCAGGCAACAATTACACCACAAAATAATCAGGTCTAATATATTTAATATGAAGTTACTGGATCACTGCAACGCGAGGCTTCCCATCTCACGTACAACAATTACCATAAAAGGTACGAATCGGCGCAACAAATATCACATTCTTTCCCTCCTTCTGGTCTGCACAGAGAGCTGTACCGGACAGGATCTGGCTGATCTCGGCGAGCGTCTGAGGGACTGGTTCCAGCTACTGCAGAGCAACGCCAAGCAGAACAACAACAGCAAGCCCGGGGCCAGAGCCACTGCAGCCAGCACCACATCAGGTTCGAGCTACCACTTAATGAATCCCAACTGCATCAAGAGGTCGTTTCAATGCTTTAGTTACAGGTAGTTTACTGTAAAAATGTCGAAACAAGTCTTTAAATCTCATTTTAGATCTCAGCGAAGACAAATAGTGTTGCTGCCCAGGTGCTACTGCTCAGATAACAACTACAGCTCCACTTTTACACCACACAACTCCAAATTCATAAAAACCCGTTGGTGTCCCATCGATGAATAAACCGGTTGTCTTCCATGAGCTATTTTGTAGTTCAAGAACCGGTAGTCATCATCAACACTAACTGCACCATGTAATGACTTTAATCAGAGATGCGAAAGGAATTTCAACAGGAAAATAAAATCCTCACAAATTTAGCTTTATGGTTCTGCCGGTGCTGCTTTCACCATTTGATGTAGCGCTCAGTGTGTCGGATATCCCAGGTTTGAAAACACTTCCACTGCTGGAAACAGTTTTGGGTGGATGGATCAAGATAACGTCGCGTCACATACGGAAGCAGGTTTGTGTTTGAAAACACAAGCAGGGAGTGAGCTTCAGGATCTAGTTCGTGCCTGGTCGGCACCAAGTCCTAATCAGGCTAAAATGTCAAATTCATGTGATAGGTTTAGTAGAAGTAACTCATTTTTGATTGTTGAAACTGGTAACATACAATAATTAAGAAAGCGTTAAATGGAGTCGATTTGCAACGGAAAGAGGGGATATTTCGGAGCTCAATGGCTTGGCTGCGTTTTCCATTTGTGCAGCTGTCTCCTGATATAAAAAAAAAAAGAAAAAAAGAATGCTTGTTTGTCTGTCTTTGTGTTGGCAGTGCTGGACAGGAGCCTGGTAGCCAGCTGTAAGGACTCCATAGGATGGATGTTCTCCAAGCTGGACACCAATGGCGACCTGTACCTGGATCAGGCCGAGCTGGCTGCCATCAACCTGGACAAGTATGAGGTCTGCATTCGGCCATTCTTCAACTCCTGCGACTCCTACAGGGACGGCAAGGTCTCCACTGCCGAATGGTGCCTCTGCTTCTGGAGAGAGAGTGAGTGTTCTGGGGATGATGTGCGGTTTGTGCATCCACAGGCGAAGGCTAATTTCCGTGTCTGTGTGCTGACATTCTATCCCTCGGCGCAGGCATTTCAAACTTCAAGGCACTCAGCTGCCCTCAGGTGTAGCTGCATCTGGGTTGTGTACTGGTCCATCAGTATTTGTCTTTCTACTCATCCTCCTGTTCCCCTACGGAATGAAATGGTCACCGCAGGGCACTAAAAACATTCCCGCTGCTTGTTGACAGCCTGGTTCTCCCACAGCTCTCAGAGATTGAGCATGTCAGCCATCCAGCCAAGCAGAAACTCGGTGTGGGTCCCAAGTTTATACAGCTCCTTTATTTGGGATGGAAATACTCGAGAATTGATTTAAAAATTTTTTTGCAGGAAGTCACGAGAGAACGTGGATTACTACGCTCACAAAACAATTCAAGTTTTGACGATTGATTATGTCTGTGAGATTTTAAGTCATTTTTTTTTTTCCCGCTGCTTTGTGACTAACGGTGCGTTTGTTTTCTCTTTTAAAAACCCCTTCTTTTGTTCTTTTAAGAGCCACCTTGTCTGGCTGAAATTGAGAGGATCCAAGTACTAGATGGCGGCAAGAGAAAGTTTGGTACGTATCTGAATTCTCATAAGAGCATTTCAACCCAATTGGATTTGTCTGTCTTGGTCGAGGTTTTCGTCGAGCAGATGACAAGCGGGAGGTGGGGATTAGTCCCTGATCAGTCTTGTGGATTATAACTTGATACTGACAGACGGCAAAGGAAAGCAGCCATCAGTCTGACTTACATGTATGTGTAAGCGGGTGGGTGTGTGTGTGTGTGTGTGTGTGTATTTGGACATGTGCGTGTGCATGCATATTGCAGATTTTGGCTGGCTGACTGGGCTCTGAGTCAGGACTCTCCAAGGACACAGAGCGGCGAGCAAGGGGCAGTCTGCCAGCTCGGGCACTCAGATGTTCCCCTGAAAGACTGGATGGACAGTTCGCTTGTGCCATCTCATTTGTATTACGGTCACAGCATTGTGAAAATACCTAATGTCATGACAAATTTATCCATCTGTGAAGAGCATGACAAAAACAAGGTTAAGTTTTGCCTCACTGACAAAGACGTAACTACGCCGTGACATTTTCCCGGCTTATGTGGGAACGAACACAGGCCGCATCTCCTAATTTGAAATTTGTTGAGATTTCCAAATCTCGTGTCCTCCCCCCGTTAACACGACGATTAGCCAGCCAGCCACCCCGATACGCTGCAGTATGCCGAACTACAACTTTTGTCAGTGTATCTCGCTCCGCGAACATATTTGTGTTCATGGAATATGGAATCGGCTGCGCACACACACACACACACACACACACACACACACACACACACACACACACACACACACACACACACACACACACACACACACACACACACACGCTCCATTCATTACATTTCTCACTTCGGCTCGGTGCCACGTGTGATGAAACACGACGCAGGAGGTGTTTGTTTGCTGTTGCCTTCAAGGCGTTTGGAGAGATTGCGCGACACATAAAGCGAGGTTACTTGACCATACCTTGACTCTTGTTTCTTTATACGTGTGCGTGCAAATGCCAGGTCGATTCATTCCCAGCTGCGATGAAGACGGCTACTTCAGGAAGCAGCAGTGCGACAGGGGCGAGTGCTGGTGTGTTGACCAAAACGGAGGAGAAGTGGCCAGATCCAGGATTCGTGGCAAGCCAGATTGCGGTAAGTCCCAGTGCTTTCAGCTGTCGATAAGTGAATAGAATTTGAACCTCGGGGCTGAATGCGGCAAGAAAAAAAAAAAGAAAAGAAAATATCCACTTCTACACCGCATCCCCACATGCATTCTACACAAGGCTTCCTTTATGTTAAAGGGCTGAGGCCCACTGCAACAAAGGACCAGTGCCACATTCATGTGTCTAAAGTCATTTGCATTCTAAAGCGCCGCTTGTCGCTGTGAGAAAAGTCTTTCAAGATAAATGAGGGCTGGTTGGACTGAACCTGCGCCTGATAAGAATGGGTCCCCTGGCAAGATTTAGAAATAGCTATTAAGATCCAGACAAAGTCAAACACATGCTCCATTTTTTTTTTTTGGCCATTGCAGTCAATGTTTTTAAATTGATTTCCGCATTTCCCATCGGTATAGACGAGACTCCATCAAAGTTGGGAGGAAGACATGGCCAACAGAATTTATTGCGATGTGCGCGATGTCCACAGCGGATAATTCAATTCCCCTGCGTCCCCCTTGCCCTCCAATGTTTTTTTTTTATTTCCGTCTTCCTGCAGATTATGAAATGGCATATTCAGGTGATTTTGGCAGCGGGGTTGGATGGGAAGACGAGGAGGAGAAAGAAGCTGAGGAGACTGCAGAGGAGGCTGAAGAGGAGGAGGGAGAGGTGGGAGAAGTGGATGATGGGGGATATATCTGGTAAAGGGCCAAAGTGTAATCCAAGCTCTCTACAGGAGCATCTCAATGGTCCCAACATAAACACATACACACCAACAGATCCCGCAAAGAGATGGACGTGGTGACATGCTCACACTCAGAACAACACTGGCGAAGGAGAGGATTGCACAGGAAGATGCATATATGTTATGGGAGTATTTAATGTTACAGGATGTTCTTAAAAATGGGTAAGGGACGGGGAAATATCACTATAAAAGAAATTATGGGTCTTGAGTCAAGAATTTTCCTTCATACTTGTGAATCTTTGTTCTCTTCTGTTGTGTGTCCTTTGAATTATCTTTGAGCAGTTTTTAGCTGATGCATAATGGAGACTTTGAAGAAGCTCCAGGTGCTTGTCATGTGCTTGCATAAAAAAAAAAAAAATGGAGCAAGATTAGGTGCATTTCAATAGTCTAAATTGGCCTCTTTCATCTTTTACGGCTGCAGATTTAAAAACATTTAGATAGCCAGTTTTGATTTTAAGGCAGGGAATTGACAATAAAGAGAGGAAGTCACATTAGAATATTGAAAAGCACCCTTTGCCTTTACAGTTTTCATGTCATACGCTGTGGCTCATATGTGACAAAAGTGCTCTGTCTCATTCATGACTTGTTAAGAAAAAGTTTCTCACGCATCACTCTTTAGCTTGTATATAATGTGTGTATCAGAAGACATAATGTCACCTATTAGTCCCGTAATCAATGCCTTGAGAGACTAGCAGAATATACTGCTGAGTTGACAAGTGTACATCGTGTCATAATGTGGCTCAATTTATTGTGTTTAATAAAAAAAAATATAAAATAAAATCAACTGCTCTACGTGGCCCGGCTGGCCACCATACATCCGAGTCTGTGCTCTTTCTCAATTCATTCCTTGCCAAGTTTTAGCGCTGTCATGATCACAGAGGGACGGACTACTACACCCACAAAAGACCCAACAGATTTTTACATTTTTGAGACCAATTTCAAATTCAAGTCTATGCCAGCTGCTCTGTAAGGCACAGACATTCACGCATACCTAATAACTGCAACGATTACTAAAAAAAACGCATAGCCGTATTTCTCTTCACCTGATAAGTTAGCTTTACTCTGCGTTGTATCAAGTCACTTCCAGTCATGTTCGCTTAAGAGAAGGACTACTTCCCGTGATATCTCAAATTCAACACTTGTAAACACTGCACACAGTAAGATATTGTCTCACCTGTGGAATGGTATTCCCTGCTGCTTGGTTTGGCGTCTCTTTCTTTAGAACTGCGGTTCCCAACCGGGAAGGGGGTTGCCTAAATTATTCTGAAAACATACAAATAACAATTCAATGAAATAAATGACATAAAAGGTTTGAGCAGAAAAGCTGGGGGGGGGGGGGTTTATTAAAAAAATAACGGATAAGCAATAGAAATGGACAGCCTAAAGATAATGATTGAAAATATGGGGTAAGAGTTGAAATTGTTAGTTTGCAGTACGGATGAACAAATAAAATTGTTGGGTAAAAATAATGCATAAACAGTTGAAGCAGATGGCTAAACATTTAAATAAAGTTTAATATATATATATTTGCTAAAAGTATGGCTAGCAGTGGAAATTCTTAGCTGACAATATTGATAAATAGGAGGGAATTGATTAGCTCCCAGTATGGATTAACATTTGAAAGTGTTATCTAAAAGCATAGATTAAGAATTGAGACTGTTCGCCAAAAAGTATCGGTGAACAAGATGAAGCAGTCGGCGAACAGTCTGGATAAACCAGGTGGAGATTGTTCGGGAAAAGCACGGATTGAAAACCGAATTTGTAAGCCAACATCCGAGCTAAACAAGGTGAAATCGTTGGCAGTTAGTAAACGAACTGGTGAAATCGTTACCCTAACAGTATGGTCTTTTAAACCCATTTGAACACGAGCGGTGGTGTGGATGAAAAAGTTTGGAAACCACTGCACACTGCCAAGTAGAAGAAAAAAAAAGAAAAAAAAACAACAGTCCTGCATTTTCTGCTTTTTTTTGAACTGGCGGGACCCGGATGTAATACGGCGGACAATGTGGAGGGCAATACAGGAGATGAGGTATGCGCATGTGTGTACTTCTGTCGCTGTCCTTCGAATGAAACGCCAACATCACCACGCTAACATGATCACAATAACAGAAGTAACATGCCGGTGTAGCGGGTTAACCACGTTGACCACACTTTAGCTTTTATTAAGTGTGTGAAAAATGGTCTAGTTAGCTCTTAACACGAAGCACAGCACATGGGTATTAAAAATTTGAATGGACGAAGAGTTGAACAAAGTGAAATTTTGACTTGATAAAAGGCCACTGCCTGAAAAGTAAAGGGACGACCAAAGTGATTTCTTCTTAAGGAAGAATGTAATGTCAAATTTAATGACAAATGTAAGGGATTCTTAACAAAAAAAATATTATGTTGAAACAAAACAACAACAAAAACTTTTTTTTTTTTTTTTTTTTTTGTGCCGTAAGTCCAGACTGAAATATGTCAGCACGCATAGTGATAACCCTTTTTTTTTTCAGATAATATCAGCTGATATAGGCCTAGTGGTAAGACTCAAGTAACCGCATCTTCTGTGATCAAATGCGTGACGGTCATCTCGCAAAAATTTCCTTCAAGTAATTTCCGTGATAAATGCGCAGACAAGTACAGTCAAACCTAAGTGTGGTTTAGTTGGGGTGATGTGACAGATTTTAGATGAAGTGACTTGAATTTTTCAGCCATCTGCTCAAAAAAAAGTTTTAAACCAACTTGAATATCAAGGACAAACATTATAATATACGATGATGCGCATTTTTGGAGATCTTTAAAAGAAATTAAAAAAAACACTCAAATCCATAAATCTCCACTCTGTGGGAACTATTCTCTGAGGAGCTGCTCTTGTCGGCGTGCGTCTACTCTTGCCTTACCTCTTTCTGCGGTGAAGTGACGCTTATAGGTATGGGAAAGCAGCAGAAATGAGATACGGACCCAGGTCTGCGTTTCAGCACTTCCACCGGCCTCCTCGGGATATTGCTCGAGCCTCTCCGCTGTGAACTACTCAGTCTGGGAACGGTGAAATAGAAACCTTTCAGTATGTTGTGTACATCCTCAGGAGTTGAGGCCCAGAAAACTTGTCTCGGCGTTGTAAAAATTGACAGTAACCGATCCTCTGAAATGTCATTTCTCAGTTTCGCATTTCTGGGATAATGGAAATCAGTACCAGTAACGTCCCAGTGGGCGAAACCTCCAACGTTGTTGGCTGCGAGTGCCTGCCAACAGATGTCTGAATACCTGATACCGACAGCCGTCCTCTGGCTTACCCAAAGGGACCAATCATTCTCAGCAGCCTGTCAGCTTATTATGCTGAATATTCCTGCTGCTTGGTGAAAACAAACCACATGTACCAGAAGCAGGTGTAAATCTCAACACACGCTTTCAAAAAAAAAAAAAGGTGTTTTTCTTTGATGCTGTAACTGCAAAAGAAGTTGGGATCAGATGTTAGATTTCAAACTTTTTTTTTTTTTTTTTTTATCCGCGAGTGAGAAAAATGGGTAAATAAAACTACTGTCTTCAGTCTTCTAGCTCTATTTAAGATCCTTTGGTATACTAATTGTAATAATGTGGGTAAATTTGTGACACAAAACATACCCAGCGTACACTGAATGTTACCCGAATAAACTTGTATTCGTTTAATTACATTGCAAAACAATAAAACCATTACAACAGGTATTAATGTAATATTAACATGGTTATTAACCTTAAGTGGTCTCTTAAATATTTCACAGTTTACTGGATGATTCTGGGATGTTTTAGTTGCATTTACTCCATCAGATCAGCGACTGAGTGTCCGTTTGTAACAAACTGAAGTGTATATATGTATAGTTGTTATTGAAAATACCAGTTTTGTTTAAAAAAAAAAAAAAATTGCACGTAATATCCACTTGATTATCTAATATAATTTTGCACATAATCCATTTTTATTTAATGTGACTAATGTATCTCAAAGTGCAGGAGTCCTTAGCTATAGTTTGCTTTGAGCACCTTGTAGCCTCCACACCCGCCTGACTCCTTTTTCTGTGGTGTCCAGCTCCCTGAACACATTCACATCTCTTGTCTGGTCAAAGTGCTGCAACAATTTCTGGAAAACAGTCACTGGGATGCTGAAGTTGAGGTGCGGGTAGGTCACTCGAGAAGCCAAGTCCTTTGTGTTGCTGGACACGATACCTGCAAAAACAGGAAATAATCAAGACATCCTCTTAAAAATTGCAAATACGGCAGAGCGGACGAAGCGCTCTCATACGCAGAGCTGCCTTTTCTCGACACGGTGTGGGTAACGGGTGTTTTCATTGGTCATCGTGTGCCCCCCGCTGTTCAGAAGGAGTACGTGGTTTCGTGGCCACATTCGTTCCCTTACCCAGCAGCTCTCCTGTGTGTTTCTGCACCACGGCACCCCCGCTGGTCCCTGCTTGTACTGCACAAGTGGTCTGGAGCATGACGGGCTGGCAATTCAAACTAATGGCCTTGGAGAGGACGCCAGAGGTCACGGACGGACCGCAGTGCCGACCCAGCCCCCCGTATCCCACCACGACGACGGGTTCACCTGAAAGCAGAGAAACCAAGCTGAACGCGAGCTCTCTCGGCCAGAAACAGAGTTCTCCTCTGGCACCGAATATGATGCAAAAAAAAAAAAAGTAATTCAACTCTTTCTGCCAAACAAGATTGAAATCCAACCTGGATTGAAAGTCTGCGACATCCGAGGGACCGCGGCTTCAGGGACGGAGAGTCTGAGCTCTACCAGAGCCAGATCATAGGGGGAAGATGCTTTAGTGGAAAACAGGACATCGCCAATGATATTGTGGACTCTGTGGAACAGAAATCGGCACAAATAAAAGAGCAAACATTAGAACAACATATTCTGCACCGTTCATTCGGAGGCATTAAAGCTTGTGAAAAGGCCCTGAACCCACACAGGTGTCTTTAACTATCGGCTGCCTGAGCCTCCCCTCTGGTGGACTTAGTTGGTGGTCGTGACATTAAAAGTACAAACTCATCTACAGCATAAAAACATACAGTGTCGATTCACATATGAAGCAAGGGTGAAGTTTACTTTTTATGTCTGTGACTGAGCCTTCGTGCCGCGTCACTCATGCGAGATAACTTACAGGAGACGGAGGTAGAAGTCCTGTGGAGAGATTTATTTATCACGTTTTCTTTGGGTGATTTTTTTTTTTTTTTTTCCTCCCCCCTCCAAATGAAATCCCATTAAGTACAGCGGATGTGTTTTCGGGAATACCTGGCCGCCTTCGCTTGAAGGTGTTTTGGGATAATAAACGTGCTGCCGTCACCTGTCCCGGTGGTGGAACTTCAGGGTGACCGTAGACCTCCCGTTGACCACGTGCCGGCAAGTCACGACCAGCTGCGAGCTGACGGCAACCCCCGAGCCCCAGAGCTGCCCGCTGTCCACAAAGCACACAGTGGGGTACTCCACGGCTTTCGACCCGTGTGCTGCGGTCAGCATGTGGAGCCCCGCCTCCCCCGGACGGAGCCCCGCCTCCCCCGGACGGAGCCCCGCCTCCCGGAGCGGCTCTTGAGCGCTCGCGCAGCGGACGACGTTCCCGAAGATGGAGTGGACGGAGCAGACGAGGCTGAGGCCGATCCACTCATTCGCCTTCCAGCCGAACGGAGAGACGATGAGCCCGACGAGACGCACGTCGTCCGTGCCTTTCGCCGCAAACAACCCTCCGCCCTCCGTGCCCGGCAGGCAGCGGGCGTCCGTGAGGATCACGGCGTTGTCCTCCCCGGCGAGGTTACTGACGATCCCTCTGCTCAGGGTGCTGATGAAGAGATCCGGGCAGAGCGAGCCAAAAGGTGAGCCGCACGCGACGACCGGGTGGCCTTTCTGGAGAGTCGAGCTGCTCCGCCAAGGGATGGCACCTGAATCCGGGCCGCCGCCGCCGCCGTCGTCCACCGCCGCCTTGAGCACCGCGAACCAGCTCAGGTAGCGGGAATCTCCGATCAGCTCGTCGTCCTCGCCATCACCATGGAAACGCCACTGGTCAGCCTCTCGGAAAACGGCCAGGAAAGCCCGTTTGAACTCCTCGCAGTTCACCAGCATCAGCAACTCGGCCGCGACCTCCCGCCGCCGCCGCCGCGTCGGTTCGCGTCCGGACCGCGCGAACGCCTCTCCCCGCGCGCTCCGGTCGGAGTCCGAGTCTCGCCGGGCCGGAAAGGCCACGCGGATTTGAAGTCCGTCGCTGAAGCTGCGCGGCGTCAGGAACCCGCGGTCCGAGGAGCGGAGCTCTTCGTCGGCGAGAAAGCGCGAGAACGGGAGGCCGGTGCATATAATGGTTCCGGTGTGAGGGTGGACGACGACCCCGCTGCAGCTCGCGGGTTTCTTCGCCGAAAGCGCCTCCGACACCTTGACGACGCAGCAACACCTCTCGACCGCCTTTAACTCCATGCTGTTTGCGGAGCGGGTCGAGTCTAACGGGGTCCGGCAAAACTTTAACACGCTGGGAAAAAAACAACCCCGCGGAAGAAGCCGCGCGTTAAACCTAACGACACACCGGCGGTGAGACAAGGACACAGGCGTCCGTCATCCGGTGACATGTAAACTCCCCAACTTTAAACTATTCTTTTATCGCAAACATTCTTCACGGCTGTATGTCGTAACTTCTATTTGATTTCACTTCCTAGTTGTGTCTCGTTGGTCCACGTGATTGGTTAGAATGTAAATTGTGGGACAGCTCCCCAGCCAATGGGGAACGAGAGGCCGCGACGGTAGTGGCTCGTTTTACTGTACGGCGCGTCCCGTACCGTTGGACTTTTTCTGTTTTGTTACATGTATCTTCGTGATAAATTCACACCAAAATGTTATGGCAATCCTTTTGGATGTACGTGATTGCGTATGTAATTAGTGGTCGAAACACCCTCTGTTTTGCAGACTGGAGTCCCCATTCAGCGCACACGTGAGGTTGTCACCTAATGTCCCATGGGTCATCTGGCAGAAGGGTAGTGAGTACAAACAGTCTCAGAACTTTTTTAAAGTCATAGTTTGGATAATAACCCAGAATTGTGGCATTTGCTGCTCCGTGCAAGTGTAAAACAAATCGCTATTCAAAAGCAGAAAGCAGAACAGTTTCTCTCGGGAGCAAAATGTTACAGAAAAGAAAGCTCTCTGAAACCAGATAGAATATGTCATCAAACTGAACAAATAACTAGAAAAAAGCAACAACAACGAAAAAAAAACAGTTGGTTCATGAGAAGACATATAGTATATATGTGCAGAACGATACACGCATACTAAGCAAATAAATAATAATGACAAAACAAAGTTTAAAGGATTGTCAAAAATATTTATTATGCTAAAACTGAACACGTCTCGTCCAATAAGAATAGAACCTACCTTATCTAACAGGTGCTTTTATGTAACACAAGGCAATGCGATTTTATGAAATATAAATAAGATCTTATACACAAAACAATGTATAATATTGCAATATAAATCCATGCATAAGTTTTGCACACCCTATTTTTAAGCACCACCCAAGTACTCTCATAATATCACCGCATGTCGTGAGCAGCAACTAATCACAAAGTACTCAAGTCATTTCACAGCAATTACCCACCATGACAACAGGTAGTTTGGCATCCTCTCTGCAGATGAGCATGAGTTTTGTTACATCACCTGGCTGTGCTGATACAGTTATCATGTACTGCAATTATTCAACACTGTGTAGTATCAAAAAAAAGCCCACCGTGGCAAAAACAGTCAGTAAATGCACTTGTGGTCACATTCATATAATTGGCTGTAGTTGTAAACCTTTCATTGATTAAAGAAAGCACGTAACAAGGAGAACTGTCAGTGTCAGGCTACTATTAACAAATGAGGCACCGCATTTTTTTGCTGCACTTTCAAGAAAAAAACTTTTCTGTTCTTGGAAACAATTGATGGTACTTTTTAAGTTTCCCATCAGTCGAAAAGAAATCTGATTAATAATGTTTTTTGTGTGCAAAAAAACACAAAGGCTTCAACCATGATCAAGGAAGAGTAACTCCGAGCCTACGGTGTTAACTAAACTGACCTTCACTGTAAATCAACACCGGCAGCCCAAAATAAACCTGGGTCAGAAATCGGTTCACAGCGATGGCATGTTCTACTTGGCAGACAGAATTCCCTGCAGACTTTTAAGTAAAGCAAAAAAAAAAACACAGCATTATTCTCCACACTCAGTCTGAATAAAATATACTCGTGATTCCTAACTTATCTTTGACTTGCTGTGGTGCGACTGATGTGACGCAGGTTTCTTTGAACGCATGAAGAATACAAGGTATAGTAATACAAAAACACGACTTCAAACGTATTTTATACTGGCAGTCAAAGTCCTACATATAATAGATTAAATAAAGTATCCGTATACTGCAGGTAGTTTTGTGTGGAACATCTCTTTGTGTGCACAGACAGCACGGCTATTTAAAGAAGGCGAATCAGTCAATATACTGTGATAGCCAGCGGAAACCGTCTCCGTATCCCTGTCTCTTCAGCACGCTACACATGAACACCTCCATCGGCCTCAAATTCAGCTCCTTCAGTGACACTGTGCCCTGAAAGGAAACAAAAATACACATCCAGAGATACGGCTTTTAATTCACAACCCACCTGTTTCAAAATATTTGTTCTGTATACAACCAATATCCTCAAATCTTAAAACATCCTGCATATACAACACACCGTGGAGCACAGCGTGATATGTGTAGAGCTGGCGCCTGACTTGTGACATGGATCCCTAAAACAGGTCTTTCTGTTGCATCCTCCATCCTTTAAGTCTCTTTCCTCTTTTGTCACAAAAAAAACCAGCAGGTAGTGAACAAGATTTACACTAATGTTGACAACTTTGCATAACACCAGTAATGTGCCAAATGTTGCTCGACAATATTGCCCCACCACTGCCGCTAGGTTTGTCATGACTAGTGGTGACCTACGCACACTTTACAGCTGCCCTACGTAACTCAGATTTGAATTAGGAGTGACAACTTAACTTTGTATCAGAAGGAATAGAAGAGTAAAAATCTGGCCTTTTGACACCTGTGAAGTGCCTTTACCTCACTGTTACTATGCAGTAAAAACGTCTTTGGATGACCAAGCAGCATTCACACAAACGCACTGTTTATTGAAGTCATTAAAGCAAAGTCAGGATGTGATGTGTTGTTGTTTCTACCACATTTGTTTATTACCTTTCCAGTTGTATGTCCTTGAAGCCCAAATAATCCTCTGAGTGCATCCTCACTGATGGCCTCTGGACGGTCTATTTTATTCCCCAGGATGAGAACTGGGATGTTTGAAATGGTTTCATCTGTCAACAGAGCCTACAAACAAGAAGATGTCATATATTGATCGAACAGATCATTCCAATCAGTAAAAACTATAAACAACTGTTTTTTTTTTTTGTGTTAATCTAGAATGAATATAATGAACTCACATCCAGTTCAATTTTTGCCTCTATTAGTCGCTCATGATCAGCGCAATCCACAATGTAGACGATAGCGTTTATGGCTGGGAAGTAATTCTTCCAGATCCTTCGTGCTGTGGGATTTCAGTATTGATGTGACACTGTTGCAAGTGCATGAATACAAATTTCTACGACACAATATTAAGGTCGAGCGGCACATTCCTGACTCCCACCTTGTGTGTGACCTCCGAGGTCAAACGTCGTGAAGGTCATCCCAGCTATGTTCAGCTCCTCAGATGCTGAGGACAGAGGAGAAGCACTGACTTTAGATTCGTTTTGAAGCAAGAAACGCAAGGCTGATCGCTGAACGGACAACGTATCAAATTGCTGAATGTACTTGGGTATAGCGTCGGCACGTGCTGTCCTAGCCTGTCGTCTCGGAGCATGTGCAGGAGCGTTGTTTTTCCGGCATTGTCGAGTCCAAGGAAAATCAGCTTGCCCGTCTTCTTGTACAACCCTGATGACAGAAAGAACCACAGACACAAAATAGTTTTCCTTTTATGTAATTTCAGGATGGGCAAGTTGGAATGCTTCATAGAATAATAATTATGTCAAATTTCTTCACATTGATTGGTATGTTTTGTTTTCACAAATACGGATAAAACCAAATTAAAATTGTGTGTTGTGAGTATTTCGGCTGGAATTGGTGAAATATACCCAAAATGTAAAAGGAAAATACATCTCTAATGATTTAAAAGATCATTTGGCTATTTGTTCTGACAAAAAAAAAAAAAAAATTACATTTTTACTGTTTACAAAAGGTTTGCAGCTTTGCTATGTGTTTTCTGAACTAATATCATAAACGGTAATTCAATTCGTCAGACAAATATTTCGTGCTGTTTTCGGTTGGACGGTACTGATATTTATGTACGGTACCTAGTAGTTGCAAGACGCTGCTGAAGCCCCTGTAGATCCAATCAAATATAAAAGACATTTCTCTCGACTACCTGAAATACAGAAAACTGAAATGATTTATCATGACACATGAAGGAGGAACACAGTGATGCATATAATGTATCAGTCAGTGTTCTGTCATGTTCAAGTAACTGTCAGACATGAACCAAGCCACCTATCGCTCCTTTAAAGACACGAGTAAATGAAAACATGTTGCACGTAACAGAACAGAGTCTATAATACTGTTGCAAAAGGACACCGCTGCGTTGTAGAATCAAGCACTGAGGCTCATTGTAAGTTATTATTCCTGACCCTGGATTACTCTGTTGGTATGTGTAAGCTCTGTGTGATCACAAGTTTTAAAGTACAAAAGGAAAGGAGGTAAACTAAGCAGTGGTGGAAGATGTATTCAGATTCTTTATGAAGTAAGCGTACCAATACAGCAAAGTAATAATACTCTATTACAAGTAAAAGTCCCGCGTGAAAAGTCCCACTAAAGTGAAAAGTACATCAAAGATGTTATTAAAGAATAAAGTAAAAGTATTGGTTTGATCCCTCTGACTGATATATTATCTGACTCATTATATTATTAAACTCAACACACCAGTGTGTAAGCAGTATGTCACTGTTGTAGCTCTTGCAGATGAAGCTAGTTTGAAGTTCTGATACACACATTTTTTATTTTTTTTCATATTTTACTGTAATCTTAGATTTTTGGTGAGATGTTGGATCATTTCAACATTTGGAAGGGAACGAAACTATGGAAGAGGTTTAGAGGGGAAAAACATTATTTGGTGAAAATGTTAACAACCCATAGACATGTGAAATGTGACCCCGACTATTCACTGCTGTTTGTAAGGCATCAGAAGACAAACAGGTTGAAAACCACTTGTTTTAATTTTTTTAACAATGTGTTGTATTTTAAAAGCTCGTCATATGTAACCGTCTTAAAAGCAACTTCACATCGGCCTGTATCAAAGAGATGTGGTGGAGGAGAAACGACAATATTTCCTTCTGAAATGCAGTAAAGTGAAAGTAGCATTAAAGACAAATGCTCAAGTAAAGTACACGTACGTTCAGGACAGCGTTTTTGAATAAATGTACGTCCCATCACTAGGACGGGGAAACAAACAGCCTTTTTAGATGCTGGTTTGATCTGAGAGCTGTTACGCTGATCTTCCTCTGACTATTTTTATGACAGGTTGTGGCAAGGACACTTGATCTTGGTCGTCAGCCCCTGCTTCTCTCCCTGACTCACAAACACCTGTCACTCTCTGTGAACTTCATGGGCTAATCGTGGGGAATACTGAAGCCTCCAGTGACTCAGGGGGGGGGAAATTACCCATTGGTTGATTACTTTATCATAGAGTGTTTTGTGTGGGTCACTTGTAAACACCAAATTCTGTGTATAAAGTGTGGCATTTAATTTCTACATGTATTGATTAAAAACTGTAAGATAATGCTACTCAGTTCTGCTAAGCCAACTCTCCAAAATGTCAGAAATAGCAGCCGGTTAAATCAGTACTCCTTAACGAATATACGTGAATAACACACGAAAAGCCAGCAGGCCACACGACACCAAACTGAGCTGCTCGGAAATAATTGTTCTAGTGATTTCACGGTTACCGCCACGGTCGGCTTCTCGTGTGTAGCTGGTGCTGACAGACATCAGCTGTTACAGACGTAAACAAATTAAGTAAACAACATGAGTGCGCAAACAAGTCCAGACGGACCAAATTAAAACTTTATGATATCAAGAGCGGGCTTCAAAAAAAAGCTGAATTAAATAGACATGTGGAAACTAAAAGAAAGACAACTTAAAACAACATTTGTGGTCTTACCTTGTTCTTCCGAATCAGTGAACTCCTCGTCCGTTGGTTTTTGCTCTTAGTCTGTCCCGTCGACTGACATGCAGCCTGCAATTTTGACAGTTAACCGGAAGTACGTCACGACGACGGCTAATAACGTGCGAGCGGAGGAATATTTCGACAGTGAAATTGAAAACAACCTGGCTTATTTCCTCCATATCAATTCATTCCTAACAAAATAAAAGAAGTAAAAAAAATTTTAGCGTAATATTTATTCCACTGACAAACTCTCCTCAAAGTTTGTGGATGTGATATATCTCCTATATATATATATATATGTATATATATATATATATATGTATAAGTTGTATGTATATATATATATGTATATATGTTGTATGTGTATATATATATATGTATATATATATATATGTATATGTGTATATATATATGTGTGTGTGTGTATGTATATACGTATGTATATATATATATGTGTATATATATATGTATATGTGTATATATATATACATATGTATGTATATACACATATACATATACGCACACACACACATATATATATACATATGCACATACATATATATATATACATATATATATATATATATATATACACATTCCCTTCCTTTATTACTTTACAACTTTTGCTCTATACTCTTTACATAAAGTAGAGTAGCAACAAATAGGAATGTTATAACTCTGTTCTTTAACATATCTGGAAATCTCTCTGCCATTCCCTTTTTTTGCTCCTCTTCTTTTTTTGTCCCCAAAACCTACATTTTTACCACAAGCAGGCACACTTGACTGACAGCACAGTATGTACTTATAGAAAACAAATCTGGTGTTGAGGCCTAATGCACATTTCAATTACTCTAAAACATGTATACATGAAAAGATACTGCATTACTGTACACTTAAAAAATAAAACAAATGGGGGACAATAAACACTAGGTGGCAGCATTATGACAGAGAGAAGTTCAGTTTGGCATAAACTGTTAATGAAGATAAAGCAAATGTCACTTCTTTTCCCTTCTCACTCCAACACCTCCAGTGATTAAATTGACACGTTGATAATTTAACAGAGAAGTTTTATTAAAGCAGTTCAGTTTCATACAGGGCACAAGTATCTACTAGGCACAGTATCTGTAATGTATTCATAACAGCACATCTCCAAAGAGATCTTTGTTAAATAAGTGAAAATTTGTTGGTCAAGACACAAGTACACATGAACTTTTCTCTTCTACAGTATCAAACCACCATCAGTATTTCTCCATCTACAGGGAAACAGCTGACCCCGACCGAACCATCCCGTCATCCTTTTGGGTCCTATAGTGTACGGTCAACTTCAAGTAAGAGCCTTTTCTTCTGATCCAATCCAAACAGCTCCTGGATTACTTCTTCTCAGGGTAGAACCACTTATCAACTGCAAATGAAAACATGACCATCAGTCTCACATCAGATCAGGCAAGTTCAGGAGGAAGTCAGTAATCTGGCAGGAATATTTAAAGGCAGACTACCTGATGAGGGGATAGGCTCTTCCTTTCCACAAGGACATGTCTGAAAATAGAAAAAAACATGAGTTAAAAAAGGCCTTGTGTTGAAATATCTGATGTTATGTGGCAAAATGTAAAGAAATTCGTACTTACCTCGCCAACAGCAGCTTTAGCCTCGTCTGCTGAGCAGCAGCACAGGCTGTCACTGGCGGAGACACACGTGTTTTTGCTGTTTCGTTTAACAAAATAGACATTTATATTAAATACAATCATTTGTAATCAAGATATTTTTTTGCATCTGAAAGTACATTTGTTCTAAAAGCAAAAAGTGTTTCAGCTAAAGTCACTGCAGCAAGAGAGGCAGTGTTTACCAGTTTAGTTCGCCAGCATTTGCCTGTTGGGAAATGAGGGCTTTCCAGAACTTGTGAGTGCTCTTGATTACTTCAATGGCAAAGTCCTGAAACATAAAGTTGAAAGTATGGTTTTCACGATTAATTATATTGTAATTCTCATTCAGGTTTTCCTATGAACTTGACAAAACTGAATTTTCTTGCATGGCAGGTTCACTGTTTGACAGGCAGCAAGGCAACTTATAAGATGCATCTATTTATAGTCTAATAATGACTAAATGAGGTATGTTGGGTGGAGACCTTGTCTTTGAATTCCTCATTGAAGGCAAACCGGTTCTCTGGTTTCCCATCTGGCACTTTGTACTTCCTGAACCAATCGACAGTGGCCTCCAGAAAACCGGGTTTCAGGCGCTGAACATCACTGATGTCTGAACATCAACAGGAACAACAAAACAAGTTAGTAATACGACTGATGCAGCATGGCAGAAAAACTCAAACAGACAAAAAGGGGCTCGAGTAAACGGAGGTGCTTACTGTTCAAGTCGTTTGCTTCAGGATCCTCCACATTGATTGCGATCACTTTCCAATCAGTTTCACCCTCATCGATCATGGCCAGGATCCCGAGTACCTTTACTTTGACTATCTCCCCACGGGAGCACACCTGGACACGACATTTCAGTTTGCATCAGCAGTGTCATTTTGTATGATAGGAATCTGTACAAACATCAAAATCGTGCATGACTTTGACTCTTTCCGGGTGACATAATGTAAAAAACATATAGTTCAGGCTGTAAAATCCTCAGCCAGTATTGTACCTTACTGCCGATTTCACAGACATCAATGGGATCATTGTCACCACAGCAGCCAGTGTCTCCATCTTTGTGTGCTGGATCTTCCCATGTCTAAAACATGACAGCAGAATTAAATGAATCTACTCAACGTTTCCTATTGATCAGCATTAAAACAAATGACCTATGCACACAGTGTCTCAGACAACATACTGACCTGAGGAATGGCTCCGTAGTTCCATATGTAGCCCTTGTGTGGGAAAATATTGGCCACATAACGCAGCTTTCCCTTCTTTATATCTTGCTTGATTGGGTTCAAGAGGTCTTTAGTAGCGATCTAAAAGACAATAGTAATGCTGTTACGATTAAAGAGCCAATCAGTGCTAAAATACCAGTTATCAATCATGTCAAAAAGACATGTATACCTAAATACATATTACATTCACATTGATTATATCATGACACGGATGTGGGTTTACGAAATTAAGACATTATTATAGACACAGGTGTATGAAAACTGACAAAAGCTAAAGTCAAAGCTGCAAAAATCTAATCCAAAAAACTGATGCTCAAAGATCAGAAAAATAGTCTTACCTCCATCTTTGCATTGGTCCATCTTGGTACTTCAACCACCATGTGAAAGATGTTCTATAAGAGAGAACAATCTGTCTGAACATCTTTAAATTACTTAAAATTTACATTTGTACATAACTGTACACACAGAGACAAAATTTGAAACCACATCATCATTATATGAATAAGGAGCTACATTATAGCTCTTAATCAGCAATTACTTTGGGTAAAACACAAATAAGATGAACTGTTTCATGAAGATAAGATCATAGATAATCTGCTGCAATCACAAGGGATATTGACACAGCACTGACAAAATACAGAGTAAAGGTCATTGCCTTGCAAATAGACAATGGCCTTACTATTCTGGAGAGTACTACCTAATGCAATCCATGTCAAAGTAATTGAGATACTGTAGCTACAAGTATTTGTGGCAGAACTGCAGGTGGGATTTAACCAAAAAGTAATTTTAAAGAATATATATTTAATAAGGTAAAGGTGACAGGTGCTTCCTTACCTGACTCTCATCAGCATAGATTGGTATGTCATGAAATGGGGAGATGTACTTTCCTTCAGCATTTTCTGTAAGAGAGTCAGATTGAAAACATGTATTAATATGGCAGGCAGATACAAGTTGCCGTTTTAACTGTTCGATCAACAGCTGAGTGAGCTCTACCAGGAAGAAACAATCCTGATCGCACAGGTTTTCAGCCCTTTGTACTTTCACTTGTCGAAAGCACTGCATAGAATATGCTTCCTGTATTTTTGTCTGTACAGCAACTTTAACATATTCCGACAGATCCGAGACTTGAATTCATCTTTAAAAACTATACACTAAAAAGGAAGCAACACTACGAAATTGTGATAATGTTACTACATGAGGACAAGCAACACTCAATACTTGTTATAATCAAAGAGGGCGTTGTCTCACCAACTCAAACCTTTTATTATTTTAAAGCTGGATGACGTGTTCAATCACCCTTCGAGAATTTCCATAATAATCGACTTCCTTCGATCAAGTTCAGGCAAGAACACTGTTATAATGAAATATACCATTTGTCAGATTCACATCATTCGAGGTGTGACGAGGCAAAAACCGGCGCAACTGGTCGGCGCAACTTAAATGACTCAAAAGGAAACCTCGTGAATATCCAAACAACACGCACATTAACAATGCAAGTACAAAAATTACAGCTGAACATGGTATAAATCAGCAAGAATGAATAAGTGACACGTGGGAGGTTGCAGCTGGCCGGTCGTACGAGGAGAGTCCTCAAAGAGGCAAACAAAGACAAAACTTATTTCATTATATTTCTTTTTACTCACTGAAAAACAAACGGTAGCTCAAGGAGTTTGGGTTTCCCCTCTCTTCCACTGTGAAGCTCATGTTTATATTCAGGTGTGTGATTCTGGGATGAAGGATGGCGGCGGAATAAAGCGACTGAGCTGGCTGCCTTAGTGTAACGTCCTAAAGGGCACCGCGCGTGCGCAGTTTTGCCAATGATGCCTTCACGGGCTATCGGAAAGAGCATTAATAGATGCATTACGTTCTACGTGAACAAGAAGAACGTCTTGATTGTATATAAAACCACGGTTAAAAAACAAAACACATGATGAACGGTAAAGTTACGGCACATGTTGTCATCTGGTTTTATTAAAGTATTAGGCATATTTTGTCACGTACAGAGTCGACAACAATTGTACATTCATCCTGCAGAGGGTCTGAACGACCACACAAACAAAGTATTCACAACATGTTTTGAGACGGTGCAGAAAGTGAGCCGACTTCAGTGACGGTCCGCTTCGCCGTCGTCACATCCGCCCCGCAGCTTGTCGTGCTTCCTGCCTTGCTTTTGAGGGAGGGGACGGTGCTGACGGCTGGGAGGACGAAAGGAGAGACAAGAAAGCTTTTGGGGGGAAGATATAAGAGAGTGGGGAACGGCCCGGGTTTCCACCGTCCGTCGGGAAATAAACACCCCGATTTTTCTGCAGCTGCTGGATTTGTCACCGAATCGGCGCTGAAAATGTCGAGCAGTCGTCAGTTTAGCGAGAGCAGGGCCATCCCGACCAGGACGGTGTTGATCAACGACACAACGCAGCTACCTCATGACTATTGTACCACCCCTGGAGGCACTTTATTCTCTACCACTCCTGGAGGTAAGTTGATGTCCCATCTTCTATATCCTATTTTTTTTTTTTTTTTTAACAAAATGGACGATAATTAGCTTTGTGTGCTGCTTGTGCTGTCAGCTAACCTTTAATTGTTCCTGTCAGTGTGGCCTAGGCTGCCTTGTCATCCCGATCAAAACAAAAACAAAGCTTAGCCCCGCCCCTGTTGCCTCTACATGCTGCCTGATTGGCCGGTTTGCAGCGCAGCGCTTGTGATAGGTTCGGTTGGGTTAGGTAGTTACTTTATTAATCCCCGAGAGGAATTTTTTTTTTCGCTACAGCAGCATACAGGAAGCAATAAGATAGTAATAGAATAATAGAAAGCAATAAAATAGCAGTAAAATGGCAGTGAAAATATAAAATATAAAATGCACAGTATATACAGTAGAGTATATATCTATATATATTATATACAACAACCAAGAACACAGACAACAGTGTTATTGTTGTGTGATGGATTTTGCCGGAGGTGAGTTATTGTACAGTCTTATTGCGGTCGGCAGGAATGATCTCCTGTATTTGTCCTTGTGACAGCGGAGCTGGAGGAGTCTTTTGGAGAAAGTGCTCCGCTGTCCCTGCAGCAGGTGGTGCAATAATTCATTGTTCAGCTGTTACTGTATTTACAGAAGGTGAAACTGTTTATTTGGTAGTTATGTCGAGCGGTATTTTGACAATCGGTAGTTTACAACAAAAAAAAAAAACGATGTGCATCAGCTATGTATCACGTTGCTGGACCTCTGCCAGATGTATGATTCATTCCAGTGAATATAGGCAAATAAGGAAGTGCAGCACTGTGTTGTGTAACCGCCACATTGTGTGCCCGACGTGCATAGGAATAGCAAGACATTTGATTTTTTTTTTTTTTAACGTTCATCATCACTGATGCAATTAATTGTTTTTCTTATGTCACTCAATCATTTCGGCTCTACTGTACATCAAATACACAATTTGAGAATATTTAGATTTGTATTTTTTTTTTCTAGCTGTGGTTTCTGACGGTGATAGAGCAATTGCAGGGAGTAATGTGAAAATATTATATATGAAAAGACCTTATTCAGAGCAGGCATTTTGGTCTGTCACACAGGTGTTGCTCATAAAATGTATTGCTGCATAAAAAAAATTACATAATCGTTATTAATGTTATTAGTTCCGACCGTGTTTTCCTGTCATGAAGTGACATGAAGTCAAAAGGTTTACTGTAAAACCAAAAAATAAACAAAGAGACCTCTGATGCCAGCAATGTTATCAAGACAGAGGTTCACCATAATCATTTAGAGGCAAAAATCTGTACAAGGTAGGCTGATTTCTGACTGGAAAGAAATTTAAAGTGTCTTTTGATTGTACTGTAGAAGTTTGGCCAGTTTTTGACTTTTTCCCAACAGAAACGTGTGCAAAAATAGATATGCAAATAAACTGGAGCTGACAGGGATAGGTGTGTTTTTCTAAAGACTATTTGTTTGAAGGCAGGTAGATGCTTGTAGACAGGGTGAATCAAATCAAGGCCGTTTGGATAAAGGCCAGATTTGGACTCACACACATTTGATTGCAACCATGTCAGATAGTTCTTTAAAAAAAAAAAAAAAGGCCTCGGTAACAAAAACTTGCTGTGTCCTGTTGCAGGAACCCGGATCATCTATGACCGGAAGTTCTTGCTGGACAGGCGTAATTCTCCCATTGCCCAGACTCCCCCAGCTCGCCTGCCTGTCATCCCCGGAGTGACAAGCCAACATGTCCTGAGTGAGAACCAGAAGAATGAAGCCAACAACCACATCAAAAACCATGATGGGAAGCCCCTAACCGGTAAGACTTGTAGTATGGAACGAGTAACCATTCATGTCATAGGATATGTTTCATTTGTACAGTCAGCCTTTATTGTTTCTTAAAGGGAACATTTTGCACTTTTTATGTGGATGTCCACTCCCATGTTGTCCGTAAATGTGCTCAACTGACGGAATCAATTCCTGAGTTTTCCTGCTAGTGGAGCTTCGCTGGTCGTGCTTACATGTAAAAGACAGGAAAGCAGGTGGTTATTGATTAGGAAGTTCCTTGTACGTATATTGTAACGTCAGCAGCTATTCCGAGCACAAAAACTGCTAGTTCAATGTTGCCGTGCATCACCACCCTGCTTCACACGACAAAACAGAGGCCCAATTCCAATCTATACACTCTCACTCCGTACACATGGAGGGTCCGCCACCACTATGTGTCACTCCAAACCAATTGCCCTTAACTGGAAGTGGGTTATGAAGCCCTCAAACACCAAGTCTGTATCGCTGCAGGCTCCCAAGCTAAACTCCCAAAAAGTGCAGCGCCGCTTTTCAGTCCAAGACTAATCCTCCAAATGTGAGTTATGTCCACAGGGTAGTCAGTCAAACAGACATTAGATTAACTATTTTCCTGGACACATGACGGAATTAGAAGTTACATCAAATTTTGGAAACACGCCGTTGTGTACCCGAGGGAATGTGTTTTCAGGAGCTGTGGAGAAAAAAACAAAACAAGAATCTAGTCAGATTAAGAATGGCCACAAAAAAAAGATAATAAAAATAAAAAAAAGTTAATAAAAAATTTTCCCTTTCACAAGCTTACTATGTATAAATGTGCGTCATGTCATTGCCCGTACTCCTACATCGTTCTCAACAGTGTATAAAATGATCTTTCAGATAAATGTTTGGTTAATTATAATATATTTATGAAATATTTTCAGTAAAAAGATTTCCTGTTTCTGTTGGAGAAAGGTGAGGGCGTCCCAAAGCTTGCCGGTGAATTTATACACTCCTCCTAAACTAAGAGATCCTCCACAGCCGCTAGTGTGACTCACACTGATGTGCGCTCCGTCATGGAGTGGGAGGTGTCGGGGTTGAATTGAAATTGGGACATTTTATTAGGTGACAAAAATACGGTCCTGCTGGTTTTACTTGTCTTTTCCAGTTTAAAAAATTTCCCCTTGGGGATTAATAAAGTATATACCTACCTACCTACCTTTATATTTGGTATCTTGAAAAATGGTCTCCATCTCAGTCCAAGTGAGGAGTAAAACTTTCAAGCATTATAATGTCTGACTCTCTCAGTCAGTGTTAGTGACAGCAATCCAAAAAAAAAAAAAAAAAGCCCTCTCTGAAATTCATTGCAGCCGAATGATTCTGTTTCTGCTGGCATTGCATGTCAGTTTGAGCAAAAGCTCCACCAGTCGCTGTTTGCTGTCTGAAGTTCAGTCTCTGGATGTTCTCTCCTGTATATCTAATGTAGCCACAGCATTAACTTCTCTCCGCTTCGTTTCTTCAGCTGTGTACTCCGGTTCATGTCATACATGCTGAATATCAGAGTCTGCTGAAACACTGTAAAATGTATCTTAGTCCATTTTATCCTCTGCACTCCTATTCTGGGATGCCATTTTTGCTGTTGGAAACTAGTTGCAGTGCAGTACAAGAAAAGAGGACAAGGTTTTCTCCTGGTGCTGCATGTAGAGCGCCCCCTGGTGGCCGAGGCAGCTAAATTAACCTGTGGTTCTTCCGGGCCACTGACAATGTCACTGTACACGTCAAATAACGGTGCTGGAGAACGACAGTTCTTGCAGCTGCTTCCCAGAGATACAGAATTTATTGAGGAATACAGTTCCACAATTGACAACATTTCCTATCAACACTTGATTGGACATCCACACAAAAAGTAGTACATTTTGTTCTTCGTGTCATAACACCACATAGTAACCGTGTAAGAATACATCAACCCAGTCGTGAAGGAAATCCTGGAGCTAGTTAGCGTGTGCTGGAAGAAGCCTCAACCCTTGTTGTGTAATTCAAAAAAATAATTTAAAGACACTCGATAAAGAAGAGTGAAATAAAGTAGATGCAGTCAGCACATGTTAGCAGTTCGTCTCTGACAGCATTCGTCTCTGCACCCGAGTTAAACGTGTGCCGGGCTCGCCACAAGGCCGAGCTTGCTTACAATGTTTATTATATTTCCGGGAGGCATTGGGTACATGATATCCACATGTCCGGGGGGTTTCTATGGCAACGGCAGAAGACAAGTCAGCTTCACCTAATAAGGAATTTAGACCATTGAGTCATGGTCACTGCAGAGATCAACCTGAAAGAGGGAAAAACGTCCTTCACTACAGATGTGTCTCAATACCGTTTCTTTTTGGTTTTGTTTTGCTTTCAAGGTGATGACTCTCAGTTTGAAATGGACATCTAACCGACTGGAACCACACCAGCACAAGGAAATGACCTGGCATCACGCGTGCCAGAGGCTTGGCTTGTAGAAACCAATTTCGTGAGCCCTCATCTTTAGCTCTTTGTCTCACTGCTGGATGTAATGTGTGTAAAACCATGGGGATTCAATATATCATACATACAGGTACAGTGTGGCCAACTCTGGAAACTAGTTTTATTTGAATAGATTTCCATGGTTACCAGTTCAAATCAAGAACCACAGAGCAAGGGAGCTGGGCCTCAATATTTTTCACCCAGACAAATTGTCCAGTTATCAGACTTCAGTGCTCATTTTACAGCTTTCTGTGAGCCATGATCCATTAATTCAATTCAATTCAACTTTATTTATATAGCGCCAAATCACAACACGGGTTATTTCATGGCACTTAACACATTAAAGTCCTTACAGCAAGACTTTACAATATTATACAGAGAAACCCAACAATTCAACAATTCCCACATAAGCTAGGAGGGGAAAAAAAACAAAAAAAAACCCCTCCTCTTTAAGGGAGAAAAACATCCAACAGAGGGAAGGAAAAACTCCCTCTTAACAGGAAGAAACCTCCGACAGAACCAGGCTCAGGGGGTGGGCGGCCATCTGCCTCGACCGGTTGGGACAGAGTGAAGTGGTCATTTCTAGTGCTGGCCTTAGAATCAGTCAAAAGCTTTGATATTCATCACAGTCTTTGGTTTTGAAGACCCCTGTAAGCATGTTATTTAAGTGGTTTTGTGTTGTTTTTTTCCCCCGTTTGGTTTTTGGAACTACTTGAAAAGCTCCGCAATCTATTATGAGTTGGACCGTTTAGTTTTCAGTGACGGTATATAAAGGGATGCTGTGTTGTTTATATTTCCCAGTTAGGTGAAGATTTCATGCCATTCCAAGATTTTAAGTTTCCATTACCAACACAAGCCCGCAAGAGTTCCCAGTTTTCAGGGGAAAACGTGTATTTTTAAAATGAATTTTAGGCTGCGATTGAACTGTTTTGTAGTCATCAAATGATTGTATTTCCCACTGTTGCATAAATGCTAATTAGAAATCTGGAAATTTAAAACCAGCTTTTCATTTAAATGTCAGCCCAGTGTAACGCTACCAAGTATAATGGATTCATCACGGCCATGACCTCGCTATGAATTTTATTTACACATTTCTGCTCTGCCAAGAAAAACACTTTAACTTACTTGTTGTGCTGGCAGGAGCCTCATGTTCAGAATTTTAACAATCTAATACTCGGCAGCATTGCCGGCGTTTTTGAACATCCTGGCCAGATCAACGTGAAAATGGTTTTAATATCCCGATGTTAATTTTTGGGTGAGATACAAGAGGAGTTTTGAAAAACTTGAAATAATCTAGATGTTTTATATGCATTTTATTTTTTGAATACAGTTCTTAGTATTGAGGGTATTTGTTTGGGGAATAAGCACTGTCAAGCCTTCGGAATTTGTTCTAGGTGGAAAAGAACCAGAAACCATTGTTTGCGCCAGGCTTGATAGATGCTGTCCCTTAATCTACTAATCTGTCCCCAGTGTCCTTAATCCGTTTTACATTACCTTATTCTCCTCAAGCGTCATGCCCGCCCATGCCTTACTTTACATGAAATGCAGTAACTAAAACTAGGTTCGTTGTCATCAATTTGTACTTTCCAACAGATGTTTATTTTTTCACTGTAACGTTGAACAGGTAACATTGTACTTGGCAATTGAGCAAAAAAAAAAAAAAAATTATGTTTTATTTTCTACATAATTTCCTTCCTCAAAACAGCTGTGAAGTGTGATGGTGTTCGGGTCATTCTGAAATTCAGATGGAAACGTGGTGAGAGCGCCACATAATTATTTTGACCCAATAACAATTTTCTTCCACCACAATCTTGTCTGCTAATTGTACGCTGTACGAGTAGCTGCTCTAAACTTGTTAAATGAATCACCATGAAGTTCCTGTTTTTCGTTGAAGTTTTTTTTCTCTGTATGACTGGAACCACTGAATGATGTCTATCAAAGATTTTTTTTTTTTTTTTTAACCTTTTTGGCTTTGTAATTAACTCTGGCCAAGTTTGGTGACGAATACATCGAGGGGGTTGCTTGAACCCAGTTTGCATTGCACATTTTTTGGCGATAAAAGTCTTTATATTACGGCATTGTAAATCAGATGGCAGATTTATATTTCAAATCCGTTCGGTTTGACAATGAGGGCTTAACATTATGTGTTGAAAGAGATTTGAAACAAATTACAAATGGTATACGTCTTACTGTACCCTTCTGTTACAATTTTAAATAACTTTATTTTAAATGAAACTCCAATGCCAGTGGACACTGTTGCTGCAAGATCAATAAAATTCCATAAAAAAGAAAATATGATTTTGTGTTTTTAATTGTCTCTGTTTTATGTTACTATTTCAGATACTTTAGGCCCATTATTGTGTCTCTGCAAGAGTCTTACCTTTCTCCCATGTTTTTAACACAATGCTCCTCAGTAACACATCAGCTCCACTCTCTTGCACGGCATGAGTCATCATGCCGTGCAAGAGAGTGGAGCTCTTTTTCCACATCTGAAAAGTCACATCACAAGTACTCAATAACTAAAAATAAAGTCTCTGTAAGCATTTTGGTTTCTTTCTCACATGAATTTTCTCATTCATGGTATACTGTTTCCTCAGGCCACCAACTGCTGTGATCTCGATTACAGCCTAATGCATGTGAATTAACTAACTACAGTTACTGACTTGCAGTTTAATGCCTCTGCCAACCAGTCAGGCTACAGTTTACATCCATGATTTGTGATATAGCGATAAAATTGATTTGACTTGACTTTGTTAAGCTTTGTTATTTTACTGTATGGCTACTAAATTACAGTAGGGTGTAAATTTCACTGAGAGACAAAATAAAAACCCGTTAAACTCTGTATGTGTTCACATGTTTGGCCAATAAAGCTGATTCTATGAGAATTGGCTTCATCTACTGTTTTAGCCATGACAGTAGATAATGCATAAAATACAGATGTTGCTGTAAAGAAGCTCCAAGTTCTTAGATGTGGATACTTCACACACACATTCAACCTGACAAAACGGAAGATCTACATAATCACCGTTTCAAGGTAAACACCCATGATTAGTGACATAAATGTAAAATATGGTCTCAAGCTCACTGCAACCTACAACTCCACCGTCAATAAATATTCCTTCAAATGCGACCAAAATTGGATAGTAGATATACGTGTTTTCAAGGGGGTCTGCAGTGATATTAAATATCTTCCTGTAATGTGTAGTGTATGCAAAACTTTTTCAATTTCCCCAAACGTTTCAACTTCACTAAAAGTTGAATCACCATCAACAGGCCGAGGTGGAACCTGAACCATTAATAGCAACCTTGGTGAAGTAGAATCTTTTACCTGTTGAGTTAACCAGACTGTCGGTTGAGTCGCTGGAAGCTCTGAGTGAACTCCTTGAAACACTTTCTCCTGCCGCAATATATTATCTGGTGCCGAAGATAGTCCAGCGGTCTACGACACCAGCACCAGGCTGGAAACAACCCCATGAGGACGCAGGCTCAAGCCCCCACTCACATATCTCACATGGTTTACAGTTTACAGACAGCAAGTCCCCTTAACAAGCCACACAGTGCAAATCCCTGTAAGGGTAAGCCATGTAGTTCACAGAGGGCAAGACCTCCTAAGGCAAATCCTTTTAAGAGTAAGCCACATGGTTCATGGAGGGCGAGACCTCCTAAGGCAAATCCTTTTAAGAGTAGGCCACATGGTTCATGGAGGGCGAGACCTCCTAAGGCAAGTCCCTCTAAGGGTAAGCCCCTCGTGTTTGTGCGTGCAGTCATACTACCAAACCAAAGGTCAACAACAACAAACAAAAAAAAGTCCAAAAGAGACTTTTTTTTTTTTCATTGTGCACTGGTTGGAAGTAAGAAGTAAGAGAAGTAACAGTGAGAAGTAACTTGAGGCATGTCAGTTCAAAAAAAAGTGCTCCAAAAAGTGATTAAAAAAAAAAAAGTAATCCAAAATATCCAAAGTATGTTGTCCAAAATATGATAATAAAAAAAAAGAAAAGTCATACTGTCATCTGAAATGTTAAAAAAAAAAAAAGTCATAGGCAAGGCATGTCATCCAAAAATATATATATATATATTTTTTGTATAGAGTATATAGTACATTGTATAGAGTCTATAGTATATAGTATAGAGTATATATTATATAGTATAGAGTATATACTATAGTATATAGTATAGCCAGGGCGATGCTGCTAAGTTTGATGTTTCGCAGTGACACAGGAAGTTGATGTTTAAGGTCAAACGATGCTCCAAACCTCATGAAACTTGCGTCAGGCACCAACTTTTATGAGTTTTTGAAGATGTTAAAGCTGCCAAAAAAAAGCAATTTAAAAAAAAAAAAAAAAAAAAAAAAAGAAAAAGAAGAATAAGGAACGAGATCGAGAACAAAAAAATTATAACTGCAAGGGGGAATATGCGGACCCTCGCGGGCTGCACGTAGGGGAGCCGGCGGCCCCGACCCGCTGGATCCCCGACGTGCAGCATGCAAGGGCCCGCATACCACAGTTTTAATTTTATTTGACATCCGGAAAATCAATTACTTCTCGTTAAAGTAGGGTTTTGTAAACAATCTGTTCTTCATGTGTGCATCCAAACCTGCATTACCTCCTCACTAAGGTAGATAACTTCTGCAACACGTCCCTGTGTTGTCTGCGGTTTGAAGCGTATTTAAAATTAAATAAAATAATAAATAAAAATAATAAAAATTTAAGACTACAGGGTAGACAAACAATGTAGGCTTAGTGGTTGGTGAGGTGTGGGAGTTCTTACGGGCTGAACAGGACATTTTTGGGCATGGATACACCCAAAACCCAAATGTTCTGTACATTTTCACTATTAAAATGAGTACTTCAAAGTTTGTGCATAATTTATCAATCTGTTACACACGCTGAAAAATACAAATAAAAACAGTTTTCGTAGCAGAACATTATTATCTAATGCTTAACTAAGTTAATTATTATAGACCATATTTATTTAAATACTACATCATGTGATAACAATTTATACAATTTTGTGAAACGGAAAATACATTTATTTCGCCGGGTTCTGAATTTATTTACACGCTTTTACGTCAGGCAATACGACAACGTACCCACTGAATTTTGTGCAGGCACTAATCCCGCCGCCTGCCGGTCCTTCCTCCTTTTCTACGTCCCTGAGCGAGACCGGCGTCAAAATGGTGAGTCGTGCGGTGAAACTTACAAGTAAAATCTGTACATCATCAAGGCCATCCGTTCATCAACACGCGTTTCATGTAGATTTAAGTGTTCCTTCAAGTCAGACTTTTAATAAAATATCAATATTGCTTGCGTGGGTAACGTTCAGAGGAGGAGGAATCGGTGTTGTCGTCCAAACGCTTAACATGACCACTGTGCGTCCCGGACGTTACGCACACGTTTTTATCTACTTTTTTAATTTTTTTTTACAGCATAAACTTAAAATGTCTTCGCCGTTCTTTCCGCCAGAGATTCTCTCAAACACACACGATTGTTCTTAAAAAAAAAACTAAAAAAAAACAAAAGAGAAAGAAGTGTTTTATAAGTATATTGACGTGGAGTCCCTTAGCCGCCGGTGGCTAACGTTAGGCCCTCGTCGTTGGAGCATATGGATGTTAAAGCGAAAAGATTTCCCCTCGGGGATTAATAAAGTAAATACCTACCTACCTACACGTGTGACGGAACTACAAGACGACCATTAAAGGTCTAGAGAAGCTGCTGATGCTCTTGAAAAGCTACCAAAACACGTGATGCTTGTAGGATAGGTAGGTGGTGCTGGTGGTGGTGCTGGTGGTGGTGGAGCCTCTTGTTGTCGAGTGTAAAGCTGCAAATTCAGTCTGTTTTCTTCCCTTTTTCCAGAACGACACAGTGACAGTCAGGACCCGCAAGTTCATGACGAACCGGCTGCTTCAGAGGAAGCAAATGGTAAAAGGGGGGCTGTTTCACCACGTTTACCGCAGGTCACAGGTCGCACGCATCACGTTTATCGGCTTTCCTCTCTCTCTCTCTCTCTCTGCGTAAAGGTCGTCGATGTCCTCCATCCCGGCAAGGCCACGGTCCCCAAGACCGAAATCAGGGAGAAGCTCGCCAAGATGTACAAGACCACCCCCGACGTCGTCTTCGTCTTCGGCTTCAGGACTCAGTTCGGCGGCGGCAAGACGACGGGCTTCGCCATGGTGTACGACTCGCTAGACTACGCCAAGAAGAACGAGCCGAAGCACAGACTGGCCAGGGTGAGTTTTTGGGACCCGCGTCCCGCGCGGACGGGTCGGTTTGATTGACGGCGGTCGGAGACGGCGGTTTCCGCGGCGGCGCGTCGATCTGACGTTGCGCGTCACGGGCCTCGAATGCGGGGTTGTTGTTTTTTTTTACGGAAAGCTGTTCTGAACCGGACCTTCGCCCCCGTTCACCTGGAGGCTCTTGTGCCCCCTCAAGAGTTGTCAGATACTCGGGAGTACTCGGTGTCGTTTGCGGGCGAAAGGGAATGAATTTGGACGACGGGGTGCAGGAGACCCCGAGATGATAGTTGATGATACACACTTTACATTAGACACGGTCGCTGTGTGTGTGTGTGTGTGTGTGTGTGTGTGTGTGTGTGTGTGTGTGTGTTGGGAAATCTAGTTCAGCCTCGTATGAATGAAGAGATGCACAATTAGATTTTTGTTTATATTAAAAGCTCAACTTTCTACCACAGTATACCCTTATTTTTATTTTGTTTAGCGTGTCACCTGCTGATAGTCACAGTCTAAAATGTAATGTTTGATATTCTGACGCAGCGCGCGTGTGACCAGAATAGTTCCTACGACCCACTTGTTCCCCTCTTTCTTTGCTTCCTTAGCACGGCCTCTACGAGAAAAAGAAGACCTCAAGGAAACAGCGCAAGGAACGCAAGAACAGAATGAAGAAAGTACGAGGCATCAAGAAGGCCAGTGTCGGCGCTGCCGGCAAAAAGGTATCGTGTTCTTTTCAAATTCTTCCAGCTAAATGAAACGAGTCACGCAGACCAAAATTGTAGTTTCTTCTTGGCTCATTACATGAAATGTAATGACATATTCCTGTGATAGCACGCCAGGGAAATATAATGTGTTGCTCGTCTTTTTCTAACCTAAGCCAGTTACAACAGGATAGCAAGAGGAAGGCGTCCTGAAATTTAATGCACTTGATTCTTTGTTGACTTTCATTGCACACCTATTTTTTTTAATTATTTTTTTTTTTTTTTGCCACCCTGCTAATCTTTGTTTTTCCGCAACTTTTCACTGTTTTAATTTCCTTTGTCATCTTTTCCAATCGTATCAAATTTCCTTCGGAATCTGTAGAAGGTAAACGTTTGTCCATCAGTAGACTAACTGCAGTGTGCAGATAATCCCAAGAGTCACAGCTACTCGCTAACTCCCGCCTTCACACCATCACCCGCCCGAAGCCTCAATACCTCCCCCCCCGACCCCCCGCCCCCCTTTTGGATGTACACGGCGCATCTAATACGAGAGGATTTGAACCCCTGCTCGATCGATACTTATCTGCCCATCTCTCCCCTCATACTAATAAAGTACTGCTCTAAACCAGTAGTGTTGTAGACCTTGTGATGATGACGTGAGGAGATTCCTCCCAACGATATATTAAAGTGCCTTTTTAAAAAAAAAAAAAAAACCATCATGCACTAATCAGTTCAATCCCCCGGTAGAGTTCGTAGTTCCAGTGAAACCCTGCACCCCCCTCTCGCCTCCCCCGTAGCCCTCCTTTTTTGCACCCGTCTCTGATTTAGAGTCGCATAGACTAGATCTCTGAATTTGACGTGCACTGCGTTCGGCCGCTGGCGCAGCAGCATCTGCGCCAGCTGCAGCGCGCCCGTTAGCACCGTCCCTATCGACCCGGGTCTGAATGTGGTAAGTGCGCCCCGTGGACGTCCGTTCGGAGATCTTTTCTGTGGACACGTTTCTCGTTTCAACATGTTAACGGTATTTTTGTTCCATCTTTTGTTCCCGATTTTTGCTTCCCGTGGATTTCATTTTGCAGAAATGAAGTGTCAGTTTGCAGGTATAGACGCAGAACGAACGCGGTGTGCCCCCCGATGTGTTGCACATCATGACCCGAGCGGTGTCATGCATGTCACACCCCCTACTCCCCCCCCCCCGCCGCCGCCCCCCTTCCCCGTTTCTCACCCATTCTCTCCCCCCCCCCCCCCTCAACCCCCCTCCGTGTTGTTTAAAACTCCCGGCTAATAGGTTTCTCCCACCACCCGAGCCCTTTGTACCACTGTCTCTGCAGTAATGGGCATATCCATTAGGCTTTGCCCACTGTGACTTCTACTCGAACAGACACGAGTGCTTTGACAAGTACTAGTTAAAAGAAGCAGAGTGTAGCATGTGGATCTTAGTTTTTGTTGTTTGTTGTGTGCGAGGCAGCTGAACTAACAGCCTGCCAGAGTGTGAATTTTACACTGGAAATTATGATCTTTCTACAAAATGTAACTCTTGACTATGATTTTTTTTTTTTGGGGGGGGGGGTTTAAAAACGTTTGTCCTGTTAAAAAGTACGACTACTTCACAACGCGCGCCGCCTCACTTTGCACTGTACGACCGACGTGTTTGATTATTGTTGCTGCAGAAATGAAATCGGCTCTCGTTCTAATTTGTCTTGTTTTCTACCCCACAGTGAGCCCGGACAGCCAGGGAGGGTCCCCATCCTCAAGATGTCCTTGTATATTGTCATCAAATAAAGTTTGGAAAAAAAAAATTGAAAAAAAAAAAAAAATTGGGTCTCGGGTGTATTCGTCTGAACAGCAATTGTTCCGATGCCTGCATCGAGTTCAGCTCGTGCAGCTCATATCCGTTCATGACTCCTGAAGCTTGTAAATATTCGAGTGTAAATGTACTAAATGGCAGCCCAGAAATTTATCTTTTCGTCCAGTCACTCGCGCTCCGGTCTTGGAAATATCAAAAGTCAGGGACTAACTGGGACAATAACCCCGGGTGTGTGCCGACTGCTTTACGACACATTTTCCGTTTGGTAAATGTGATTGAATTTTTTTTTTTTTTTAAATGATAGCCCGACTCCCTCCGAATATTTGGAAATGGAAAGCTTTTTAAAGATGAAGCTGTAGTTCACCTAAATGGCCACACGAGGGCCTCCTTCATTGAAGAAAACACAGAACCGGTTTGACACTCTCCAGCGTGTCTTTTACCTGCAGTATGAAGTATTCACCTCCAATCAACCGATAACTCATCGTTCATCCAAAAAAAAAAAAAAGGAGCCCCGATAACTGCAAATACACAGGCCGGCCACCGATGCCCCTTTTCTCTGCTTATAAACGGCATTGGGAACAGAATGGCCATCGTTCTTTGCCGCGTGACCTTTTCAGATAATTTGCATGGAAATACCCCGAGAGACTTGTGTAAATGAAGTGATTAAAATGGCAGGGAAATAGTCTGTCCTCGGAGTAACCCTCCTCCTCCCACCCCCACACACCCCACGCCTCTCTCCCAACGTCTCCCGCCATTTTCGCGCTACTCATTTCCTCATGCGGAGGAAGCGGGAGCTGTAACCCGGTCCGCCCTTCTGGGAGAAATGTTTATTAACTAAAGGAAGCTTTAAAAAAAAAAAAAAAAAAAGGGACATGTTCATGGCAAATAGTACTCCGTTGATAACAAATGACAGGAACGAGCGTTACCCGACGTGCAACTTCATGATGACCTTGGCGTGCAACGCTCCCGAAGAGCGTTCTCCGAAGCCGCTGCCACTTTTGTCTACTTTGAGCTCGAGCTCTTTTGTGTTGTACATAATTGTCTCCCAACCTTCCGATTTGACATATTTTCATGGCGCTACAAAGTCTTAAATGTAGGCCAGACATTTCTCCACCGGAGTCCTCGGTACCGACACCCACCGGGGGAAGGAGGAAAAAAAAAAAAAAGTGGGGGGGGGGGGGCAGTAGCTCGGAGGCACTTCCATTGACACATTTTGAATCGCGGGCTCTTGTTTCCCAGCAGAAAGGCCTATATATAATACACCCAGCATCCCCCGCGGGCTTTTCTTCGATCGATGCCAGCCGCCTTAAGATTAAACACTTTTGACAGTTTTATCAAGGTAACTCGGACTCCCCAACACAACACAACACAACACAAATTGGGAGTTCCCGTATCAAGACCCCATTCGTGAAGCGGACAGCGAACCGCGCGCGCGCGTATCAAAAGTGGTGACGTCAAAAGCGCGTCGGTGCCCGAGTAAAAGAGTACCTCCATTTTTATTTAATTTTATTTTTTTGGTCCTCTGCAAACTCTTCAACCCCCCCCCCCCCTACCCACACTGCGACCCAGAAACGCGGCGTTCAGATTGCCGGATGATCTCGGGCTGAACGGTGCCTCCGCAGAGGACGGGGAACGTGTGGGTGAACCGGCGCTTCAGGTGTGAGAGCAGAGAGAGAGAGAGAAGGAGAACCGAGTTGCGGGGGGGGGGGGGGGGGGGCTCTCTCGCAGCGCCGGTGTGTGTGTGGTTGTGGGAGGTTTGACACAAGTGGAGCTTTTCAACCCAGGGACTGGTAACAGATGGTGTTGGGGAAATTAAGCTCCTCTCTCCGCGAGCCCCGTCGGTCCCTCCCGGGAGCCTCTGCCTTCGCCGTCTTTGTCTCTCATTCTCTTTCTTCTTGCAGCCCCCCCCCCCTCCACCGCCCCTCTCCTTGGTCCCAGTGTCTCTCGCTCATTTTTCTTTCCTTCTGTTTCTTATCTCCTGCCCCCCCCCCCCCACCTCCCTTTGATGCAGTAGTAAAATCACTTTAATTCTGCATTAATTCCAGCATTTCTTTTTAAAGCAGGCTGACATCGGAGGGATAGTTAGCGGACTGATGGAACAAATGGCGTATTGTTAAAAAAAAAATGGGGAGAAAACAAGCGGGAAAAGACGGTTTAGTCGGGGGGGGGGGGGGGGGAGCGGAGGATGGTGATGAGCGCTAAATGAGCAAGACGGCGTTAAGAAGATGATTGAGCTGCAGGTTGTCGTTAGTGCGGTATCTGCAGGGGGGGGGGGGGGGGGCGCCTCTAGAGGCCCCTAAAACGTACCACATAAAAAGCAGATGAGAGAGGACAACATTCAGCTCGGCGTCGCTCGAGGACCGGAAACGGGAGGGTTTTTTGTTTGTTTTAGTGACGACACCGCCCGCTCGTGGTTCTGCTCTCCCGACGCGTGCCATTTCGGCGGCCCGTCTCCCTCCGCGCGGAGCCGAAGTTGCCGCGTCTACGAGAAGGCGAGCGGACAGAATTCCTGATGACTCGCCGCGTTCGGTATCACCGGCGGCGGTAGACGTTGAAGACAATAGTCCTGTTGTTCCTCAGGGGTTTTAAAAAAAAAAAAAAAAGTTAAATGCTGCGCGTGCCGGTTGCCGCCGTTCCAAACCGGGAGACCGCGCAGCCGTCCCGATTTATACCTCGGTTACATTTGACGCTCCTGCTAAATTTTTAGTTTCAGAACCACCGAGCCGGTCCGCGTTTGACTTGCGACCGTCGGTTCCGAACTGCATGTTTTCAACGGCACTCTTGAGCGCATTTGTTTTTTTGTTTTTTTGGTTTGTTTGTTTGTTTGTTTTTTTGCAAAGGGGGCAACTTGCTTCTGTAAAGTATGGCCGGGCATTCGAGGATGCGCTGCATCTTAATGAGGCGTGTGCCTCCCTCGTTGGCCTCAGCAGGGGAATCATCACAGCTCATTTTGCAGTCCTGCAGCGTCCTATCGGCTTTGGCAGCCCGCGCTAAGTTCACTCCATCTGCCAGTTGCTAGGTGCTGATATATAAAATGATCTGTGCCTCGGTAGCCCCTGAGCACCAGGGAAGTGATTTGCTTTTGAGGACAAACTGTGTTTCGTGAATCCTAATTATCCTCTTTGCATCACCAGCCTGACGTGGTTTTGTCATTTATCCCTCTCTGAAAGCGGTGGAGGCGGGGGGGTGGGGGGGCGACAACAACCTGCAGATACTGCAGCACGCCACATCTGCCCGAGCAGAGACAGAGCTCCCGTGGATACACTGTATAAGTAGCTGAAATGCAACAGCGGTATTTTTATTTCATTCCATTTTTCACAGGTTCGGGGAGAGGTGGAAAAAAAAAAAAAAAAGATACCCGCCGTCTAATTCTGGCAATCTTAACCGGGTGTGCACACGTGAAAAGAAAAAAAAAAAATCCTCGGTTTCAATCGTGCGAGATGTATTGAACTCACTCTGTGGCCTTTTTTTAAAAAAAATTAAAAAAAATTGTATTTATTAATTTTTTTATGGCTGTTAACGTGCCGTCTGAAGCTCACAGGACATCAGACCAGCGCAACGGCTCGCCCCGCTCCCCCGCCACCCGCCGACGTCCTCAGGAATTCTGTTCGTTTTTGGAGGCACGGAAGGATAGTCTGCAGAGCGGTGAGAAAAGGAAGAGTGGGGGTGGGGGGGGTAATACGTATGGTTGTAGAGGAGGAGAGAGGGGGGGGAAGAAAAAAGGTTTGGTTGAGGGGCAGGTAAAGAAGAGGGAGAATCAGGAGGGTGCGGTAATGAAGGGCAGCAGATGTGAGTGACAGTATGATGGAATGCGCTGTGTGATAGTCATGCTCTCCAGAGTGGGAGGTGTGTGTGTGTGTGTGTGTGTGTGTGTGCATACTTGATATTATGGCCTTTCAGGTTTGTGCAAAAATATCCTGTGGGTCTTCGCCCCTGCGAAGAATTGATCGTGGTCCATCAATTGAACTGAAATATACCAAAATGCTGCATAAAGCTGCGTCGTGCTCTCCCGCTGCCGTGTTAATGTCAATCGCGACGGTGTCAACGTTCGCTCTCCCGCCACGAGTTGGGACAAGAAGAAGTGATACCACTTCCATATTTATGTGCTTAAATACGGAGATACTGCCGGCAGACCGGTAACTCAGCTCAGCGCAACTTTTTTTTACTCCACATTGAAAAGCAGTTAGCTTTCTGCAAAGGTAAAACATTTTTTTTTTTTAAATCCATCAAGAAGTACCTTTTAAAGCTCAGTGATGATTTTACACACATTTTACCACAACGTTTCAATTAAACACTTTAGATTTCGTATGCATTAAACAAACAAGGTACACCGTAGTATAGAGAGTATGTTAATCATGAGGTTTAGAGGTGATGCAGGATGGGTTTTGTTACCTTGGGAAGGAGCCAGGAGATGATTCCTCGTTTTTTTTTTCCCCCAGTCTGTTTTGTGAGCTTATTTAACCGCCTTCTGGCTATGGCTTTATATCATCCTCACTGTAAAACCTGAAAGGGTTGTGGTTTTATTGGTGTTTATGTGCAGGACTATCTCATTTTTGCACTTTTATTTCTTTTCTTTTTCTTTTCTAAGATATGCTGCAGAATGATGTGCGACTGGCATTGAGATTCTCAGCCACATATTTGTCAAAATATCAAACTACGTATTCCTCTCAATACCTGCGTTTCAAATGTCAATTACAGGTGTTCGTAAGGGTTGGAGAGTGATATTTATGTGAATGAGAGAAAAGAAGATATGAAAAGAAAAGAGAAATTACATCCCACAAACACAAGTGGTTTCTAACCTATCCTTATTCTGGAGGCATTAACCGCATACAGACAAATTTATAGATTCAATTTATGAACACAATGCTCCCTCGAGCACAAGCCCGGTCCAGTTTTCTTCAATCAATGAAACAAATTTGTGTTTTAGACATTGCATCATGCTGCTTCCAAAGTACCAATATAACTGTGGTACATGGTTTTCCAATAGCAGTCAAAAACCAAATTGTCTCTGTGGGTGGACGGCAGTTTGATATAGTCCCTCGCGGAGAGCGCGGTCAAATTGTGATAGACTTTATTCCTAGTAAAGATGGGACATGGCTGTGTTTGGGCTGCACACAGCACTTGGCTGTCTGTACGGCTGAGTTATTCTGCCATTTTTCAGCCCGTGCGCATTCCTCTACTCATTGGTATTCCTGTTCATATTACCCTCCTCAATCAGCAGCAGAGAAGCTCTGATTAATGGCAACAGTGAGAGCAATCTCCCAGTGATTCATTAAACAGGGCTGGCATGAATAAAAAGGAAGATTTGCTCGTATTGCCTCTCAGATCCCATAATATGTCCTGTCGCTGGGGGGAAAAAAAATGTATAATTCATGGTGTTGTTAGTGGCTTTCAATGTAACCATACATACGGTACATATGGCTAAATGAAATGCGCGGAAAAGTGAAATTGCTTATCGTCATCGTATCTGATCATCGCTGGAATAATTGATGTTCCCCGTTTAAGTTCGGGACTTTCCATTTATTCGCCACTCTTTTAACAAAAGTAATTAAAATGTAGTCGATCTTATTGCCGTTTGACTGATCATCTCTTCACTTGTACATTTTGCACTAATCCGAAGCCTTAACATGTCTAGAATGGTTCTTGATCTTTTTCGAAGGTCTCTCAGCAGAGAAGTCCTACAATTAGACCCGTTTCCTCTGTAACATGCCTGTATTTGCCGACTCAAAATATCGAGATGTTAGCGAACTATTTCACGTCCTATAGAAATGATTTCATCCTCAGTCAGCTTGCTTAATTTCTGGCAGGTAATGTGGCGGATTTGTTTTTACAAAATATACATGAGATTTTTTTAAGGTCCCATTTAAAAAAAAAAAAAAAAACTGTTAAGACGTCGGTTTTATTTGCAGTATTCATATACTTAATAAATATTTGCATGGTTTTAAGTACTGTCGGTGTAGCGTTAAATCTCTCCTAAGCCTCTCTGGAGATCTACCAGGAACAGGCCGTTTTGTGTCTGTGCCTTTAAGGCGCATTGATATCAACCACAGGTATTCCTACAGGAGTCCTGGAGCCATTGCTCCGCAAGGTAACGACCACTCAGTGTTTCCTTTGACATAAAAGTCAAAGGCCGTGCTGAGGACAAACACGTCAGGAGCTTGGGTTTGTGACATCACAGACTCGCAGAGGTTCTAGCAGCACAGTTGCTGAATAAGAGCTACGGTGCATTTCTCCATAGACAGAGCTTTTCACCACTTTCGCAGTATTTACATAGCACCTAAGCCTGCTTTATAATCAAACAAGAAACTGAAATCGGAATTTATTTAATATGGGATGTTTAAATGCTCCAGTTTCTTTTTAAACTGCTGTCTGCGGCTACATTTTAATTACTTTCGCGGCTCAGTGAGCGAGTTTATTGAACTGACAATGCAAGGTTGCCAATACGATCTCAATTTATATAAAGTATTTTGTAATATTTCTGGTTTTGGTCTCTGAACTAAACATAAAAGTATTTTGCTCACAACTGTAACAAGCACTGCTAAAAATGACAAGGCAAAAAGGGCATTACATTTTTAATGTGCATTTAAGGGTCATAGGTTAAAGCGTGTTGGGCAACATTACTCGGGTTTAAAAGCTGATTTGGAAGCGAAAAGAGACGTCCTCACAGCCTGAGCCGCTCGCACTGCAACACCCATCTCGACAAAATCACCTCGGTGCTCCCATCCACCATATTATCGTGGATTGATTTCTATCAAACATTATCCCTGCAAATGTGCATGAACATGGGCCATCAGGCGAGTGTCATTACTGTGGCTCGTTTGCCGGGTAAGAGACGATCGGATGTGACAGGGGCGGAATTAGCTTTGTGTTGGCTCTCTGTCACTCTCATCCTAAACTGCTTCTGGGTGGGGGAGCATGATTAAAAGGATATATAATTCCACCCTGCACGTTAAAGACCCTGCGCCCCACTTTCCCTCCCACCTATACAGCAGAGCGCACAAAGGCCGTACTCGCCGCGTGATGCTGCGATTGGGAGCCTCCCGGTTTCCGCTGCCTTTCGTCCTCGAGGTGATGGCCGATCCGCGTGATAAAACGGACGAAAGCGTCCGGGTGGAAAAGCCAATCATATGGAGATCCCTTGTATTGCTTTTTCATCAGAGCACACCTACATGAAATGGATATAGCAGACACTAACTGAGCTGAGGCCGTACTTTTAAAAAAATTTTTTTTTTTTACGTTGGCTCTACAGTGGTATCTTTTGCGCCGAGCATCCTCATTGAGCAGTGTTAAAATCAATAGGCTCTGACCTTAACTCTGTCAGAAGCCGTGTTGGAGACCCCGACACACAGATCAGGACACAGTATGTCTTACACTATCACAGTACAAGCACTAGTTCACTACTAAAGCTACGCGTCGGCAGAGAGCTTATGGACAGCACGATTTTTTTAGCCAGGAGCACAGCATCATCAGCAGTTCGTTTATAAAACGCGAATATATTTACACACGTTTATTTTTTTCAGCTACGCCACACTACTTCCACAGTTACTACCTAAAATATATACTTATTTTAAAATGTAAAGATGCTAGATGTTGGACAGAATGGCAGTCTGTTCACGTTTTTAAGCCATGCTCGTGGCTATTAACTCAAGGGAATGATAATAGTCAAAACAATTGGTCCACTATTTTGGAGTATTTCAACAGCTCTCATATAGACCGCCATGAGGGGTTTTTTTTGTGTACACAGTGAAGAAACCCTTTCAGATTATGAATCCCAATGTTTTTCTCTAGCGTCACCACGAGGCCAGCATTTGTAGTTTTGAGCGAAACATCCTGCCATATGAATTGTAATGACTTACCACGGTGGTTCGGCGATACCTTAAAGGAATAGTAAGCAATAGCGGCATTTTGGCTCACTTTCTGTACTCCCCTCTTCCCTCCCGACGTCACCACCAGTGTCAGGTAAAACTGCAGCGAACGACGAGCTTCGCTGCAATCATTACACAGCGAACCAAGCTAAACTCTACCACAAGCGATGAGTGTCCAGGCAGTTATAAATTAACACGAGTGACCACAGGATTAAAAAAAAAAATGGGAACAGGATACCCACAAAATGTATTCTGTTTACTGCGGAGTGGAGGAGCTGGAAGAACCATATTCCTGACCAAACACTCTGTCATGGTGGCTGTTGGAATGCAGAGGTATTTAACATTGCTCTTAAACCAGGTGAAACTGGGTCAGCTTCTAAAATTGTAAGGGAAGCTGCACCTCAAAAAGAGTGATTTCTCCTTGTGTCAGTGGGCTATTTCAAGTTGTGTAGATGGATTAGGCTACGTGTTGAGAAGTCCATTAATAATTGAGAGGAACCCAGAATATAAGCTGTTCCCTGTTGTGCAGTCAACTGCACTGGCATGAAAAGGAGCAGGGATGGTGGAGAAAGGGATGAATGGTGAGAAGTGTTAATGAAATATGGATATCGTGAAGCGAGAAGTCCAGTAAAGTGAACAGGGAAATGCTCATTCATTGCTTAAATCATGCAATGTAGGATGGAAGGGGGGGGGGGGGACGACTTCAAGAATCACCTGGCTTTTCCTCAAACATGACACTTTTTTTTTTAAATGAGAGACTGTGAAATGTGTGAATAAAAGTAATCTTACTTTGTCAATCTCCAAGCCCTTTATGTAATGTAACTGATGTGTGACTATCATATGCTTACATTTTCCCCACTCCAAAACATCACGGTATACTATAAGTCAGCAGTAATGGTCTCCATAGACCATCATCTGTCTTATATATCAATACAAGGCTTATTATCATTCATTACAGGAGGAACAATTACTTTAAGTACTTCCCTCTGTGTTTGTCGAAGAAGTGGCATAAAATAGAACTCCCAGGTAATCCCTAATGGCTGCTGTAACATATGCATGATTTCATGCCTTCTGGTGCAGCTATTCCAAGAGCAACAGCTATGATTAGCGTCCCAGCGGTGATGTTTATTCCCAGCGAGGCTCAACCCAGAATCTCAGACATGATGCAAAGACTTAACATAAAACCAGATTAAACAAAATGAAAAGAAATTGCGTCGTGATTGTGATTTTGCCGCAGCAGAGTTTATGTTTACTGCCAGGGCAACATTATTCACTGAGCAGTTTATTGCTTTTGGGCTTTCTTGGGATATATCTGCTTTCTGAAGTATTTTAGCGCGCTGCAGAAGAGCAGTGAGAAAAGAGCAAGCATGTGGAATATGAACCCGTGCCATCATGAATATTTACTTAATACTTAAGAAGACTAAAGGCACCAGGATTCCCATTGACTTTGGTTATATTAACTTGAAATGAGTACGTTATGAGCTACTTGAGTTGCTTTATGCCAAACGTTACACGCTCTGCTGAGCAAATGACTGCAAGATTTTCACTAGCCTCTGTCGAAGCCCAGACTGCAATATTAAGATTTAACATCACTGCTGACAAGGGTTGGAGGAAAAAGATGTTTTGTATTCCCTCTAGCTGGGCTGAAGACCAGCATCATACAAACTAGTGGGGAGAGTAGCACGCTATCAATGGGCTGACTGGCCGACTGGCTCTGGCGTTCAGCTTCAAAGAACCGCCTGCAGGCATAGTTTCTAATATTGTCTCAGAGTCTGTTTTTCACAAAAGTACTGATGCATGAGTGGCCTGAAAAACAGAGGGGAGACATCAAAAGTGCTTTTGAAGTGTGGGGGTTTGTCGGACCACAGCTAAACGTTTCCACCTGAATCCTGATTGGTACAGCCATCCTCTGAAGGAGATGAACAATCTTTTAGGGATTATAATGACATTATGCCTCTATCCAGATAAGATTGGGATCAACTGGAATGGTAGATAAATGTAAAGAATGTGCCACTCATGCTCAGAAACAATGTGGTTTTACACCTCGTCTACACAATGCTGAGGGAGGTGTACAATGTGCAAGAGGGGGCAGGATGGAACAGCTGTGTTTGCCTTTGCGTGGTTCACGTCTGGCATGTTAATCCGCAACCAAAACAACAGTTTCAAAGTAGAGGACATGTCTAATTGTATCATCATTCAGCCTGAGCACACAGCCCTAGCAGTGTGTAGATTACCCCCCCACCCCCCACCCTCACCCACTTGCCTCTCTTTCTCACACGCAACCCACATGGACATACGTAGCATTATGTAACGCAGGGGCTGGGGTGTTGCAATGAAAGTGGTCCTCAGTAGGGGATGTGTGAACAGCTGCAATGTCAGTGCTGGGCACACTTTATTATCATAGCATAACACAAGACCTCAGGCTTCTTATGGAGCAGAGACAGTGTGAGCAGGACAGTTTTCGGATGAAATTCCTGTCACTGCATCTTTGTCTCTTTAGTCATATTATCACCGTTTAGTTGTTGTGTCCATAGACGAATAATCCACGGCTTTGTGATTAAAATAATTGTAGTAAATCACTGTTATTATGCTATCTATTTTGGCCTCACACTCACTGAGAGACAGAGACATGAGTGTCGGCACAGCTCTCTGGGAAATGACTGGTCTGTCACGCTCCGGTTGACTTCCATCTTTCATCCCCTCAATCCCCGCCATGTTGTTTTCTGTCTGTCACTTTAGATTGGCCTCACAGTACAGTAAGCCTCCGCTCATATCTAATTGGAGCGACGAGAGAGACCCATCACGAGCCCCGTGGTGTCTCCAAATGGGCTTCTCAAGCACTTAGAAACTCATTAAACTCACCAACATGCTCCTTTAGCGCCACCTGACATTTTCAAGTATCAGCGATAAGTAGCATCAACATAGCTGACCTGATGCAATCATTTGTATACGTAAGATAACTCCTTATTAAAATGAAATCTTAGGTGTCATAACCAAAATATGAGCTATAAACTATACAAAACACTGCAATCCAACTTTGTTGCAGCAGTTTTAGATTTTGCAGTGCGCAAAGTCAGGTTGATAAAGAAATGTTTTTCTGCAGTTCTGCATGGAGCCTTGACCTCTGAGGGATGAACTGAAATGCCATTTGAAAGCCTGTTTGTGTGCATTTTCATTTTACACACAAAAAGTTGCAGTCAAAAACATCAGATCTGTATGGCGTGACGAGTAGACAGTGACTTTCCCTCAAATGAATGCCTAAACCCCTCCCCGCAAATGCCATTTCTACGTCAGGTATTCCATAGTTTGAGGTTAACTGTCATCTCATTGTCCACACACCTCTGACCACATGTACCAGGAGTCGTAATGGACAGAGTTTTTTGCAGGTAGATTCATGGAAGTAGGATGGTTTGGTTAGTGAGGAGAGAGTTCAGCTGGACTTACTGTCCTTATTTCACTCCACCTCATTTGTATTGGCTCTGTATAACTACCACTATTGAATGATGCAACGGTAAAGTATAAATTTTTAAAAAAAGTGCACATTAATGTTTATATTTTAGTCACTGAATTAAAGTCAAATTACATATATATAGGACTTGTTGCTTTATTCAGAGGCCTTGACCGTGTCACTCAGGGGCACAGCCAGCCACACATGCGAAAAATCTGCAGATGTGGACACCCACACACACACACACACACAAATACACAGCATTCACACAAGAGGAGGCAGTTAGGCTCTGGACACATTTGTCACTCTGGCAGGCAGGCCTCCCATTCTCTGGGTTGGTGGCCTGGTTTCTACACAGGGGCTGGGCATCTCCCCGCCTATGCTGCATAGTAACTGTCAGATCTAGACTGTGATTTATGCAAATTGGCAGGCAAGGGCTTGTGGGTCAACCGCGATATGTGGTAAGACCATCATTGGGACAGTGTACAAAGGCAGGTCAACAGAAGCAGTCATGCTGCATATCTAACACTGAATTCCATATAGAAGTTAAACAATGACACTGAGTATTAGACTGGATTTTTTTTGGGGGGGGGAGTCACATTAGGTCAAGAGAAAAACACTTTGGTGAAATAAAATAAAAAATGCAGTGTACTATATTTAAAATATATAAAGTCACTGTTAATTCAATCAAAGGCTTTAACTTTTAGGAATTTGGCATAAGTATAAAGATGAACAAAACATTGCGTACATTTTAAAAACGACTAATATAGAGTATCTAAATGGCATTTGAAATGATAGTTACCGAATATATTACAGAACATATGTGTGTTCTTGAAACAACAGAAAAGCTCACAAATCCCTTCAAATCAATTCTGGCAAAAGCAAAACTTCAGTTAACAGAAACAAAAAAGTCATACCTTGACTTACATAGTCATTACTTTACCATAATCAAGTGTAAGTTTGTTGTAACAGCAAAAGTCAACATGATTTCGCACAAACAATCTCCAAGCACCCATAACTATGGTATTAATCCCGAATTTTACAAGCTAAAACGTTTCATCAACACCCTCCCATTTTCCCCTAGAACGCAAAATGGGAGAAATATCTATCAATCACGCCTGCTGCCAGCTTCTGGACTCGAATCAGTCCCAAATGGGTCTGTCACGATCAAACACCTGCTCGCTTTGTTCCCTCAACACTTTAGATGATTGCTTGTGTGCAATCTGGCACTGTCCACCCGTACAGCACTTCTGGAAGGAGATCACTAATAAGCCATCCAACGTATTGGACCACAGCACTTTGCTCTCCCTGTCTTTGTGTTTAGCAGACAATCACACAGCCAGTGTTCCTAATCACCTCACCATATTCACACAGATCACTTAAACAGACAGCAAGAAGTGCCTCCTCCTTGACTGGAAAAGCCCTCAAAAATGTAACATTAGATAGACTGAGTTTGTGATATAATTGATCTCAGCGGATTAAAAAAAAAAATGGAATCTTGAAACACAATATTTACGGATATTATAGGACCCAAACATTACATATCTTCCTCTTCTGTGTGTTCTTACAACCTATTTATGTCGGAGTAGTGAAGGTTGGCACTGTGTCATCAAGGAGCAGCATGGTGCAGCAGGTTGTTGCAGGGAGTGAAGGGAGTCCGGACTCTGTCTTTTCCAAATAGTCAAGCGAGAGCATCTTTTATGGTGCAAAAGGATCAGAGGGACATCAGTTGTCTCCACTCAAAATTGTGTCCTTGGTTGTGTGTGAAAGTGGGTAGCGGCTAGAGTGTGAGGCATGTATCTGCATGCAGAATTTGTGACATCGCAACACCTTTAGTGGCCAATTCTGGTCTGTCAGGAAACTTGCACGGGCAAAATGTGGAAACTTGTAGCCTGGTGGCGTAGGCCTTGGGTAATGTTTGTGGCTATCAGAGCAGGCCTTAACCAATTGTCATTGCCCACGCATTTGACGTATGTTGTGCAATGAAAAAAAAAAAAAAAAAAAATGTTGGGCAGCTTCAATTCCTTGTTATTCGTTAGCATTGCTATAACTGTTCGTATGGCTCCCTCAACGACTGCCACAATTGTTAAAACAAATGATTGACTTTAACGTCATCGCGCTTAGCCACCCCCCACTTCTCACTGATTGGTCTGCTCTTGAGAGTGGCTGAGCGAACCTTCATGCAAACAGGGTTTCAAGACTATAAACACAGCCAAGCCTGAAGCTGTGAGCACTTAGTTACTTCTTAGTTTTTGACATAGGTGTTAATTGAAAACTTTGTTTTGTTTGAACTGAGTAACTATTCTTTGCTTCTGTTCAATCAATAAACTAAATTGTAAAAAAAAAAAAAAAAGACAAAAAAAACTTCATATATTCATGAGGGTAGACCGTTCTCGTAGATGTTCTGTCCTATTTTCGACTTCAGCCTCGGTCCTTTGTTGCGCGTCCTTCCCCACCTCTCACCTCATTTTGTGTCAAATCCCTGCTGTCTCTGATATTTAATTAACACAAGATGCCAAAGGAAAATATTTTTAAAAGAAAATGTTTGTAGATATTTAAAGGACTCTCACAGATAGTCTGTGAGCCTCAAATCCAGGTGGTATTTGGGGTAATTATATGACATTGCCATCCTCTGATGCAAACAGTTGGTCTTTCTATTTTAGCGGCTGGGCGCTTGTGGCGCCTGGCACAGTTTAATTAGTGTGAATACATTAGGTCTGTGTGAGATCTTGCTACCTGGCAGGGGTTAGAGCTGGGCAGGGACTGCAGAGGAGCAGGCTGCACCAGCGGCACTCCCTGGCCTTGCTGTAATGACCCTGCCAGGCTGACACAACGCTCCCACCTGAGGGACCGCCACGGCTTTCCAATGACAGATGGAGGGCTGCTGAGACACAGGAGATGGGCTGGATTACTGCAGGCTAACAGAGCAACCATTAGACCAGCCAGACTGCCAACATGTCTTTGTGTTGGCTCCACCTTTGCCTGGTAACTAATATTATGGTGTGACCAGACAGACTGCCAAAAGACTTAGTACATTTTTACTCTGTCATCATTCTGCATCTGTGGTTCTGTTTGGAACTGATTACATGTTGGGTGACTGGTTTCTACATGAAACTGGGCAGTGAGATATGGCTTCAAAAGATAGCTACTTTTTGATTTTATGGATACAAACCAGAGGGGCAAAAACTGTTGGGTCTACAATATATTGGACTATTTCTTTTTCCATGTTTGTAACTCTGTTGGAAAAATTACTCAGAGGCTCGGTTCAAAATCAAACACATCGGACATTTATTCTTGCAAGAAGGAACACATACGTGCCACCCTCAAAGAGAGGTGTCCAGCAAAAAGGCTCACGTCACTCCCTCTGTAGGGCAGCTTTTATACAGTGTGACAAACAGTTGACAATCACCCCCATTCCCTTTGTGTCTGCTTTCGTATGGTAATACTGACTTGGTTGTAGGTCACAAGATAAAGGCACAGGGAAGTCGTCAATTAGATGCGGAAAGTAAAACAAAAGGATTCACTTGCAAATATAAGAGAGACAACAAAAGAAACTTTTCGGAGCCTGCTTGACAAAGAGACTTTCCGGAGCCACAAATGCAAACGAGTGGAAGAGACAAATCTTTTCTTTCCATCAAACTCAAACCACAATCTTTCCCTAACTCTAACAAATGATTTCTATTTTTGTGCCTAGAATTAAGCAGTGATTTTTTTTAGGTTTGTCTTTTCATGTTATTTTGATCTGTAGTATGTGTCCTGCTACCAGAGGCCTGTACTACGAAGCAGGATTTGCAGTTATGAGGTAACTTGAGGTTTAACTCTTTCAGTACTACAAAGCTGGTTCACTTCTTACTGGGATACGTCACCGTGGTAACTTGTGCTGCAGAGCTGACCTGCTCCGGGGCAGGTTATGTTCAAGATTTCAGATCAAAACGTACATAAGTACCACCTAGCAATCAATTGTCTCTGAAAAATGTCATCACCAATCGGTGGCGATCCCATGGTGAGCTTGGTGCGCAGAGTGAGACAGTCCTCTGTGGAGGGCAGAGTGTTCAGAGACCGACAAACCTCTGTGTCTTTCCCCGGTGATTTTTATGAGATATTTATTTCTTACTTGCCCCTCAGTCAGGTCTGAAATAATAAAGCTAAAACTGTCATGAAAATACATCTAAGAACACATTATTTAAATGAAATACACACATGTAATTAGAGTCAGTTCTTCCCATGCACTTTATGGTAAGGAGATAGTACACTTTTCTATTTAGCCTTCACACTTATACAGTCTGCAACTTCTTTTTACCAGCACATCCTTCAATCATTCAGCAGCTGCAGCTGTGCTGCTTTCAGCCTGAAATATGTTTCACTTCTTCATGGTTTTTTTTTTAAATTATGAATGAAATATGTCGCTCTGCTGTCAGTACACTATGTCCATGTTGTAACCGTGGGGATGCGCCCGTATTATTTGCCGAGGGAGTTCTTGTCCGCCATTGTTATCGCTGTGTACGTTACTCCATCAGCTGATGCTGAGGCAGCAGTGGACACCATACTGTGTCTAAACTGCAGACTCAGTATCCTGGTGCATTTCTGCCAGTTACTGGAGACTTTAACCACACCAATCTGGATAAAGCACTACCAACTTTTCACCCGTATGTGAACTGCCCCACACGGAACAATAACTGCTCACGGATCTTCTGTACGCTAATGCCATAGATTATAGATGCATACAGTGCTACTGCCCTTCCCCCCCTTGGTAGGTCTGATCACAACCTGGTCCTGCTGACACCGAAGTATGTTTCTCTGGTGCAGAGGCAGCCTGTAACCACCAGGACTGTGAGGAGGTGGACACAGGAGGCTAAAGACACCGTGCAGGACTGCTTTGACTCCACGGACTGGGATGTCGTGTGTGGACCACGTGGTGAGGACATCAACAGCATGACTCCACCGTACCATCCCGGACTGTACACTGCTTCCCCAACAACAAGCCGTGGATCACCAGCGACCTGAAAGTTCTTCTTAAGAAGAAGAAAGCAGCCTTCAGGTCTGGGGACGGGCACGAGCTCAGGAGAGTGCAGTGCGACCTGAAGGAGAAGCTCAGGAGGTGCAAGGACTCCTACAGGAGGAAGCTGGAGGCCAAACTCCAGCAGAACAACGTGAGGGAGGTGTGGACCGGGATGAAGGAGATAACTGGCTTCAAGGTTGGAGGGAGAGACAACCAGGGGGCTCCCTGGAGAGAGCCAAAGAGCTAAACTGTTTCTTCAACAGGTTCAGTTCACAGCCCTTAACGGTCTCCACCACACACCACACCTCCCAAACACCTCCGCTTTTTAGATTTAGGGTTTTAGATTTTAAATAAACATTTTTACCATTCCTTAATTGTTATGTCTTGGTGATCCCTGCCACGCGCCGTCCCCCCCCTCCCCCCCCCCACGATTTTAAAAGAGCCTGTGTTTTAAATGGAGACCGCGACTCCTCAAACTAGGTAGGTTAGGTTAGGTAGTTACTTTATTAATCCCTGAGGGGAATTTTTTTTCGCTACAGCAGCATACAGAAGCGATAAGATAATAATAGAATAATAAAAAGCAATAAAATAGCAGTAAAAAATATTAAATGCACAGTATATACAGTACAGTATATATCTATATATATTATATACAAACAACCAAGAAACACAGTAACAGTGTTATTGTTATGTGATGGATTTTGCCAGAGGTGAGTTATTGTACAGTCTTATTGCGGTCGGCAGGAATGATCTCCTGTATCTGTATAGGTAATAAATGAAAAAATAATTCTGTGAAAGGCTACATGAAACCCCGTCATTAACCCTGCTTAAATCACGTTGAGTTTTTATAGATAATGTGTCTGCGTCTTTAACACAAAGAAAACTGTCCTTTTATGTCATTTTTGTCCTTTTTTGCCAGGTCAAAGAAATATCTCCCATCGCACCATTTGCTGCTTATTAATTTTCTATTGCTCTGAGAGCACAGGAATAATTGAAAGTGACTCAGATGAGCTTTTCGACATGTTGAGCCGCTCATCTCTTCTCTTGTCTACATTATGGTGCCTGGACAGTAAAAAAAAAAAAAAAAAAAAAAAAGTATCAGTATGGAAATAAACCTGAAACTATAAAAGAGAGGAGGACAAGATCAGGATTTTGAAAAATGAGGGGAACATGTCCCTCCATCCCCATTGGAGACTACGCCCTTGGCTTGTTGGACCCACCCTATGAGAGGCTGGATGGATGGCTCTGAGCGCAGGATGACTGTACCTCTTAGACACAGGTAAAAACTGAAAATCTGTTGGGTTTTTTTCTGGACTTTTGAGATTTCATGACAGACAGCTCTGCATCAACATTAATCAAGTGCCACATTTTGAACACAGTGTGCCAGTTAACCAGTGGCTACCTCTTTCTTCTATTCTAACGTGTTGATCAGAGAACTGAATTTGAAGCCGTCAGATCTCAACCAGATGGGGACTTCCACCACTGCCTCTGATGACCACTGCTGCTCCTGTGAGCTTCAGTCAACGGAAAGAGGAGCTCTTTGGTCTGGTTAGTGTTAGTGATATAATCGTTAATAAATGAAAGCTCTTCTATCACACACCCTAAGGCAATGACTGGCAGCTGGCTGGGACTTGACTTGCAGCAGGAGAGCGAGGGGGAATGAATGTAACAGTTCTCATAAAAATAGAGAGGGATGGAGAGATCGGAAAGAGAGATTAAAAGCGGACAGGAGGAGAAGAAGAAGGGAACAGCCCTTAATGTGCACTGTCCAGAAATGCTTGAATCTAATGGGGGACAAGCATGCACAGCCTCCTGAAGGTTGTACAAGCAATTATGCCACTTAGGAGTCTTTGACAGGCAAGGTCGTATTGGCAAACAGACATGATGAGCATTATAATATAATGTTCTGCATTCTGTGTGACACAGACCCTTTTAACGGAGACAATATCAATCTTCTCAATGTCTCTCATTGCCCTGTGTTCACAGTGACCTAAAATCCTCTATGATTCTACCTATGCAAGAATAGGTGTGGTCCCAAAAGTACCAATAGGTGTTTAATTGGTAACTATTTCTACTTTTTAAAGTATTTCACTTGTTTTTATCATGCCGATTCCTGTATGATTTTTTTGTTGTTGTTTTGTTTTTTAATTAAGGAAGAGGAAAAGCAAAAAGAACAGTGAGAGACAGATTTCATTCAATCCCTAACCCAACAGACGGGAGCTCCTGTGAGCTGATAACAAAAGCAGATGTGACGGGAGGACTTTGCCAGAGAGGGTTGATGTAACAGTGTGCTGGGTGTTTCTGGTGTTCATTTCATTCACTCCAATGCAAGCTGTGTTCAATTGTCAGGGGAGCCTTTAACTCGTGTGTGTGTGTGTGTGTGTGTGTGTGTGTGTGTGTGTGTGTGTGTGTGTGTGTGTGTGTGTGTGTGTGTGTGTGTGTGTGTGTGTGTGTGTGTGTGAGAGAGAGAGAGAGTGAGCATGTGTGGAGGAACAGTTGGCACCTGAGCTCACTGCCAGAAGAAACATGGTTACCATGGACACAGGTGATTATTATAGGATGCAAAGAGTTTCATCCACACGCATTCTGGAAATGACAAAGTTGACATGACTGAAAGGAAAAATCTGTATTTGAATTAAAGCTATTAAACTATGCTTATAGACATGTACTCTACCTGCAAATAACAAAGTATTTTCCTTTAGCCAGTATAATTTTATCTCCCTATGTGAGAGAAGTTGAAGCTTTTTATGTAAATAAATTACAAGAATGAGCAAAGATCTCTTAAGTTTTCTTGGGTATGCCATGAGTGCACGACTGTAGTACACTAAGACAAATGGGAACGGATCCACATGACAGAAGGGAGATTAAAAGTTTCAAATCACAAGTTACATCATATGTTTACACTAGTATATCCTCTGTCTGGCATACGTTGGTTGTTCTCTGAGGATGTAGTCTTCCTGTACAGCTTGCTTTTGTAGCCTGATACTATTGTGTTACACTTACTGCTCACAACCCGCTTCTCCTCCACAGTAAGAGTCAGCTTTAAGCGTTCAGGAAGGTGACAACCTATCCCGCTTGGCGCCAGAGAATCGAGCGTGTTCAGACACTCTGCACCAGGGGACAGATATATTGAAGTTAATGGTGTCAAAACTGGAACCTCTTTGCTTCCTATATGGCCCTTTAACTAGTAGTGAACACATAGCAAGACGGGGGTTCTTCCATCCAAAAGAGGGCGCTGTGTGATTGTTTGGAGTGTTCAATGTGTGGCTCTGGGGTCTGGAGGTTGAAGATACAGACAGGGATAATTATATCTAATTTAGCTTGATGTCATCTGCAGTCACTGCCTCCTCCACACTTCAGTGTGTGACAGCAACAAAAGGGAGGGGAAAAAAAGCAGAATTAAAACTCCACAGGTTTGAATTCCTGAAAAGTTGTCTGATAATCCGAGGCGGACATGCGTTTCTGTCTGTTGTTTTGTAGATGTGAAGCATTAATGTGTCATTTTCCGCATAATCTTTGGGGTTTTACTGCCGTGCCATCAGCTGTTTTAACAACCGTCCTCTTTCTCTCCGTCCTTCCATCCATCTCCTGCCTCCTTCCGCTCACCCCTCCGCCTCCTCCCTTTTCGTACGCCATCCTCTTCACTCTTTTCGTCTTTCTATCCTCGGACCTTCCCTCTGCTGGTAGACACTGTGTCAGCATGGGATGAGATTAGCCCAGTGTGTCAGGCTCATGGGGAAAAAAAAAACTCTGAATATGCAGCAAAAGCCTTCTGACTTCACTCTGTCTTTCTCTCCTCTGTGCTCAACCTTATAACGGACAAATTTCCACTCACATTTGTGATGTGATGGCGTGGAAAACCACAGCGCAGATGAGTTATTGTAATACCTGTATGCTGCTAGACTTCATTTTAAGCCTGTGTGTGTGTGTGTGTGTGTGTGTGTGTGTGTGTGTGTGTGTGTGTGTGTGTGTGTGTGTGTGTGTGTGTGTGTGTGTGTGTGTGTGTGTGTGTGTGTGTGTGTGTGTGTGTGTGTTCCCCAGAGGCCACTTTGACAATTATGTGTTGCTTTTTGTGTTTATTGTTGCACCATCTCAGAGTTTACACTCTTTGTATCACAACCCACTGAGGCCTCGGCACACACAGCCAGCGTTTAAATCCTACAACAAGACAACAGTAGCTGATGCAGGACAACGAGCTGTTGCCTGTACCCTTCAGGGAACCGTGCAGCTGTAGTGCCTTTTGGTATCATATTGTTAGTCCTGGCCATATTCACATTAATAGCCTGCTCTTTGTGAGTCCGCTGGTCTCGCTGCCTGCGTGCTCGTCCTGTTGCCTCCCCGCCCTCGAGACGTCCTTGGCTGAAAGTATCAGCTCTGTGTGGATGTAATCCTGGTGATACATGGTAAACTCCTGACCCGTCTGCGCTGTGGCCTCTCTGTTAGATGCTATTACGTGGGCCTCTAATTGCTGCTGACATTCATTTACCCACTAAGGCTATCACCTTCCCCATTACAGGGCCGACTTCTGTCTCTGGGTTTTAGCCTGCGCCGCTGAGGGATGTGTGTTTATGTGCAAGTGTGTCTATTCTACAGTCTCACCTGAGGTATGTATAACTGTTCATATACACAAATCAAAGCAGGTTTCAGAACCCTTTCTCTGATTGCAGGAAAAACACTACAGCTGTGTCCCCCGTGTGTTGTAAAGCAGGCACCGTTTTATCAGCAGTCGCTCAGAATGATGGTATTCACCACATGTTCAACTGGGCCTCAGCTTGATTACACAGGGACTTATCATCCCAGAACATGCCACAGACACCTGCATTCTGCTACATAGCACACTGATTTAGGTTTCTGTGTAATATTGTTGCGTGTATTGTGAGGCGACCAGAAACACAGCCATCATGGTGATGGGCTGTTGATGCTTCATTATTTCTGATGCGAACACCCTCTTGTTACTGTGAGCCATTTTCTTTGGAAGGTAATCAAATCATAATGGGATGCAGAAATGTTATGGCTTCAGCAGCTCCTGCCTCACCTGTGTACTCACTGTTTGTGTATGGGGGGGGGGGGGTGAAATTCCTCTCAGTGTCCATGGGGTATTAGAAAATTAAAATCGGAGCTGCTATCTGAGCAGGGTCAGGTTGTGCCTGTGTCTGATTACGGAAGAGGATAATCTGCGCAGCTTATCTGATGCTCTGATAAGGAAGCATACAAGATGCAGGGATAATAAGAAAGAAACAAAGACCTAAACAATGCTACTGAACAGGGATGATGTCATAGACAGCTCTTTGCCATTTAAGTTAATATTTTCATGGGAGAATGGATCCTCCTCTACTAGACTTTTTTAATGATTTGCCCTTTATAAAGGCTGTATAAGTGGTAAGTAATTGCTTAACTAATGCTGACTCAATTCTTATTGCAACTTTAAGCCATTATTGAGCCTAATGTTTTGGGTAAATTGTGTAAAATCTCTCCGTCTAATGTTTATTCTCCTCCAGATTGCCACTGGCTTTTCAGTTTTAGCTTTTTTTATTCAACAGGTGTGTACCATTAACAGTCCATTTGACCTCTGACCTTTTAAGAAATAGCTGCAATCCATTTCTAAAGGTGGCTTTAATCAATATCTCTATACTAACAGTGGATGAAATGAATACGTCTGTGTAAAAGATGGTCTGCACTGATTTTATCCCCCAACTCTGCAGTTTCCTTAAGTACTTCTAAGAGTTTTAGCATCTTTTGGCTCTTTCCTCTGTGAAACTTTTGTTTTGTTTACTCTCACCACTCTAGTGACCATTTTTCCATCCACAGTTTACAGCTGGACAGATGGACAGAATCACGACGCCATATGTTTATTTATGTTTATTAAGTATAATCAGGCAACTGTTTGCTACCAAGTTTGTCATATTAAGTTAAAAAGTGGCAATACATCTGGTGTGTTTAAAGCTCAAGTGACCCAAAACAGTGAATGCAGATTTAACTATGAACATTTTCAGGTGCAGACTTCATGGATTATTGTCATTATCAGTCACTTAGGAACATTTACAGGACATGACATGGCAACGTGAAGTCATTGTTAACTAGCTGGTGGCTTATTAAAAAGAGCAAAGCTCACTTTATTAATGACTTATCTATTACAACTAACCAGTCTCAGGTAAATCATCTATTAACATTAGTAATACCAATATTTACAGCATATAAACCTTTCTAAAAAATGCTGTATGAGAATGAGGTACACCTATGTAAAGAAAGCCCCCATCACAGCACCACGTTGTGTGTCACAATTTGATGCAATACTCCACACGAGAGCCTATGTATCTGCACTTCCCTGAGAGGGCCATTTGAAGAGCAGCAGGTCAATACACATTCATAGAGAGTGCATTTCCCTGAATGCTTCAACAGTCCGTAAAGCCTCAGTGCCACTCTTTCCACCATATTCTGCTTACTGCATTAATCTATCCCACAAAAGCGTCATTCTGTGCATGGACAGAGAGGACACACACACACACACACACACACACACACACACACACACACACACACACACACACGCACGCACACACACACACACACACACACACACACACACACACAGAGCAGAGGCCCACGTAGACACACATTTTCGCAGCTTCAATGGCAGAAAATCCATAGCCCTTTCTTGGAGGAGGAATTCCATTAGATAATAGATATGGAATCCATCTCGAATCCCCACCTTATCTTCTCCGGGGGTGAGGGATCAATACTGGGGCTTCAGCTCAACTGCCAACAATAACAGAAAATTGATGGGACAGAGTAAGCAGCATGGAGGTCCAGTAATGGCACTTTCTTGGCCACCTCTGTAATGCAAATCAGAGGGCCAGTTAATTGGTGAAAGGCTGCTTATAGTAATGAGGAGGAATGGAAGCTGAGTCTGGGAGTTCATGAACCAACAAAGAGAGATAAGGTTGTTGATTGTTTAGGAAAATCACAGCAGTTGTTGAAAATACACGAGACCTGTGTGGTTTTACAGTAGAAACAAAAGAGCGGCGATGAACAGAGAAAGATCTCATGCACAGATATCCAGTTATCTGAATGAATGGATGTGCACACAGTAATGGCATCTGATTTTCCACAGAGCCATATGGAGGTTTCCTGTCAGAGCTGCCAGGTGCTGTGTTTACGGAGACCATAGCCTGGCAACGACATTCCAAACAGCATTAGGATATGAGGGCGAGGGAGTGATGCTGAGGTGAGTGTTGGGTCAAGCGCTATAGGCTACAGATACTGGCATACTGATACGGCTCACCGAGGGACCTGGGCGGTTCCTGACTTACACAAAGATGAGTCATTTTGTGTTTGTGTACACTAGGTCCCATATGTGGCAACATGTGAGTGGTTTACAGCTTACTGGTAATGGAGGTCCAGAGTCCATTCTCCCGGAGATGTTTGCGCAGCTAAAACACCATTTATTGCGTCATGTCACAGAGGGGTGTCAGCAACAGAGTGAAAGCGTGAATGACCACTGGAGAACAGAAAATGTTTTCAACTTGTGTTTGTTCGGGAGAGTTTGGCCCAAACAGGAGCACCCTGTTCTTTTTTTTCCCCCTTTTTTTTCTTTTCCCCACTGAGCGTTGCCACTGACACATTTCGGGTCTTGGGGCCAATGCTAAGACATGGAGTAGAGGGCATTAAACTCTTTTTTTTTCACAACCCAAAACTGAAATAACTCATTCACTCACAGTGCACTTACATTAACTGTGAATAAGACTTGTTGAGGAAAAAAATTGTCATTTCATATCTTGTTCAGGGATTTCTATGCATGTCTCCTACCCCACACCACTGAACCGGCACAACCAGCAGGTGGTGCTGCCCTCTGAGGTATCACCTTGTTTTTTTTCAAATATTTTGACTTTTTTTTTTTAACTTTACCTCCACCCATTGATACCAGACACCTCTCTGCACCTGTATGTCCAACATTCAGAAGGAAAAACTCACACTGAGCCGCTCTCAGTAAAACCTCCGTGATTCTGTGCAGCACCACAAACAAGATGGAGATGAAAAGATGAGTCCATTTTAGATTGTTTTTAAGATACACATGACTACTAGTTGTGAGTAACACACTTTTTCCCTCTGATCTCTGTGGTTGTCTAGCAGAGCATTATCTGCAGTAATAGAGTCAGATCTTCACGGACAAATCCCTTTAATGTCATCCACATCGCCCAGGGGAGACCACCCTCATTGGGAGAAGGGTGGTGGGAGCTAATTTCAACCCACACAATAGACTCATCTCCACCGCCTTGTTAGATCACACTATTCTGTGTGTGTAAAAGACTGTGTGCATGTGTGTGTGTGCGTGTGTGTGTGTGTGTGTGTGTGTGTGTGTGTGTGTGTGTGTGTGTGTGTGTGTGTGTGTGTGTGTGTGTGTGTGTGTGTGTGTGTGTGTGTGTGTGTGTGTGTGTGTGTGTGTGTGTGTGTGGAGAACTGTGCTGGCTGAGCGATGCCACTCTGGGGAATTAAGGTCATGTTTTCATTCATGCCTCTTGAATACTAATAATTGAAGATTGGAGCGTTCCTCTTCATGGCCACATAACTGTCTAATAAGGGTCCTGATCAGTCAGCAAAACAACCATACCTTCTGACAGAAGACATGATGTTCCCACAGATAACATCATGCCGTTAAACATGTTAGCAAGGGGGAAAAAAAGATGAGGATATGATCTTACATTTTGATTGAGCATTGAGCCTTTGTGGTGGAGCCATCCCTGGCTCCCACTCTGTGCCTCGCTCTCCCGCACAATGATGTCATCTGTGGGAAGGTATTTCTCTCAGACACAACCTGTCTGCTCCTGTCAGGGGCCACGGTAACTCGAGCCGCCTTGAAAGTCTGGGAGTGAGCGCCGGTCACTTGCAGACAAGGGCGTTATTTATTTTTTCTGGAGGAGATTCAATACCTCCTCCTGCTCCTCCAAGGCTCCGGGCTTCATCCTGAACTCGACAGCACAAAAGCACTTTCCCTCCAGAGACACACGAGAGTCTGTGAGCTCAATCACAGAGTTCTTTGGAGAACTGGAGAGTAATAAAGTTGTCTAACACGCTTAGTTATTGTTAATGTATGTAATCACAAAGATTTAAAATAACATCTTCTTAATCTTAACTGCAAGCTGCGGGCTGCGTTTCTGTCGTGAAGATGCTAGACATTGTGAGTCTTCCCTTGCAGTGTTGGTGTTATGAATGCTTTCTTCTCCTCTCGTCCCCTTCATTTCCATAATATCCATAGGATGTCTGTTAAAAATCACATATTCTCTCAAATTCAGATATATATTAACTTGCATTGTTTTTGTCTAACATGAGTTTGATGATTTTTACATAAAGTAGGCTAAATTACACAACTATTACATACACATGTTGTTTACAACATATATGATTCTGATTAATGTTTCTCATCTTGAGTGTATTCAGCTGCATTAGAGGCTCTTAAATGCAGAGAGCAGTGCTTTCAGCCGCCGTCAGCTTTCAAAACCTCACCACAGTGTGGAAAGTGTTTCTTTGATTGACTGAAAGGCTCACGCATTCATTTAAAAAAAAAAAAAAACTTAAAACATGACCCACAAATATTCAGCTGTAGTGAGGAAACACAAAAATGAGAGCTAAGTGTGGCTATTCCCATCGCATGTTCAGAGTAGGCATTGTTTCCGTGTACGCTGCAAATGTATGTATTTAGTGCAGGTACATTGAAAAGCTAAATCCCTGTTATCTGCTGAAAAACATCCAGTTTCCTTGACATCTGCAGCCACACTCAAGGGGAAATTGCAGGGAGCTTGCCGTACAATGACAAACAACCACAGTGTCTTTTGGCCATTCAGCTTTTTCATGAACTCCCCCCAGGATCTGTAAATACTAAACGAATCTCAAGATTCTCTGTTTCGGGATGAGTCACCGTGACCAGTATGTTGGGAAGCAATAGCACCATTGAAAATCAGAGGAGCATGAGTCAGCATGGTAAGGACATTACAACAGATGTCATAACAATGTATTTATAGTATTTAAAAAATAATTGACGAGGTTATGATACCAAGAGAGTTATTATTATTATTATTATTATTATTATTAATTGCTTACTTTTAAGATATTTACCACACCTTTATAAGAATGAGACAGTTCACCCACACATCAGGAGAAAACGACCCCACAAGGGACAGTATCTACCATGCAACACTGCAACAAATCATTGCTTGAAAACATCACCATGCCAAAGCATTCTGAGTTAGAGTGCAGCAATCGACTGGCTTAAAAGGTTATGCGAATCAATACAAAGTTGTTTTGGGTACCAGCGCTATTATATTAATGTCATCCTGAGAAATAGGCACTCGCTTAGGTGGCTTGTCTGCCAGCCTGTTTTCCTTTTTAACTCTGGTCACGAGATCCTTGTTGCAACGCAGAGATGGCCACTAAAAGCAGGTTATGATGGTGCTTTAGGAATTTCACTTTTTTTTAACAAGCAAGAAAATGGGGCGCATTATGTAAAATAATACAAAAAGTCATCCTTTTCCCTCATTCCAGCCTTGCTTTGGTATCAGTGTAAAGTAACCTATGGAACTGAGTAAGCTGAATTCATGATGTTCTGAGTCCTCATGGGCGCTGCGCTGTGACTAGTGAGGTTGCTAGTTGTGCAGTCAAGGATGACACAGAGGTTGAAATGGTCACACATTCACTCAGCTCACTCCCTATCCCTCTGGCACATGTTCTTCCCAAGGTCAGATACTGCATTGCATAATAATGTAAAAAAAAACAAAAAAAACACACACACACATACGCATGCATGCAAACACGCAAACTGTGCAACAATGAGAGGAAGAAGAAGCTGGCTAAAAATAGTGCTATCACTGCAGCCAATCACCCCAAGCCGTCGGACCACCACTCTTCACTTCACATCTCATAACTTAAGAGTTTGCTTCTTGAACTGTATGTTAACCTCAAGTTACACATGCTTTACTGAACATAAACAACCGTGAAAGAATATATGCTTTAGTGCTTCATACATGCTTTTTTTATTTTATTTTATTTTTTTTAATCATTTCTACCAATGGCTCGGAAACAAACCTCTGACACCCACGTGCTAAAACCCCAAATCTCTTCGCCCGCCTCCCTCCACCCTCATCTGCCTTTTCTCTCCTTGCTTTCCCTTCTTGTATCCATCCCCCTGTCCTCCACCTATTTCCCCGTGGCCTCAGGGAGCTGTTAGCTATCTGTACGCCCGGCGCTCTATTGTGAGCACTCATTGATTGCCTCTCTGCTCCCCACAGCCAGTCGGGCCAGTCAGCGAGGGGCCCGAGCTGTCTGCCTTATCTGCCACTGCTCAGTCACCATACACAGCGAAAAAAAAAAAAAACAGAAGAGAAACATACGACAGAGAGAGAAACCGAGAGAGAGAGAGAGGATTTATAAAAGGCTGTCCAAGCTTTCAGGAGCCAGCAGTCATATCATCTGTTTTCTGTCCCTCTCTCCCTCTCTCCCTCACTCAGCCTCTTGTTCTTCTCACAGCCAGAGACAATCAATGGTGTACTCAACCAGACTTCTCTTGTCTTGTTTTAAAATAGTGCTCTTCTGCCTTTTCTCTGCGGGAGATGATCCATTTGCTGCCCCACATCTTTCTCCACTTGCCCTGAACATTAGCCCTCGTCTCACCTCCTCTCGACTCAGTCACACGGTCAATCGGTTGAATCATTTTCTCACACAAACATCTCGTTTTTTTGAAATGGAGGTATTCAGCGCAGCATGCATTTAACCCACGTCTGACCACGTGAAGCAGGTTATTGATCCCGTGTTCATGCCAGGTTGCCGCCATCAACTCAAGGTTAATGGTGGAAGGATTTGTCGATTGTGACTGAACACGTTTGCATGATTGTTTGAGTCCTTTATTGAGCAAAAATGCTTGAAGTGGTCAGACAGAACAAACAATTTGAAGATTAACCTGCAATTTGTAATGACTCTTTGTGATGAGAAGGGCTGACGGTGTTGTTTTTACAGATTCAACATGACAGCGTAAAGCCTGTAATACACCCTACTGCTGCTGTGACACCTAGCATGAGAAGAAGAGGCACTTCAACTGACATAGGTCACGTGATGAATGTCAGTCGACAGAGGCCATGAGACAGTTCAAAGGCTGTGAAGTCCTTATAGGCTTGAGGGTGGTGTAAGGCGTAAGTAATGGACCTTCAACTCAGGCAGTGTGTGAGTTCGGGAGTGGACGATGTGTATTTTTTTTAAACTAATGTAATTTCATGTGTGCTTTGTTTGTTTACGTGTTGATTTCCCCAAACCATTAGTCCCCCCCCCCACCCCACCCTAATCCTAACCACATGGTTTTCTATGAGTTTTTGTTGTCCTTAACCACATGGATTATGACACTTTGCAATTTATAAATTAGCTAGGGTTTGAGTCCAGGGGAACACAGCGTGGATTTATTGAAAGAAATGTTATTTTATGTGGAGTTTTTTTTTGTTGTTTTTTTGCATGATGTTTTTCCCCAACTCTAACCTCGTGCTTTTCCACAGGTTTTTGTCGTAATAAACCACGTGGTTTTTGACAGCTCGTAAGTTAAAGCCGTGACACTGACACACTGCCCTCTAGTAGCCAGGTGGGTGTATTACATGCTTTGTCCTAATGGTGGGTTATGGACAATGTGGAGAAACTTCATTGGATTTTTTTCTTTTTTTATGGTCACTTAATGAAAGGTTAATGCTTACATTAAACAACCATCTCGTAGGGTCGTTGCAGAATTTATGGGGGAAATAGGTTGAAATTGACTATTTACATAGTGTAGTCAATAGTAGAATTAATATTATCATTAGTAGAATAAATAATTTAATTACCAAAACTTAAATGCAACATTTTTATAAAGACCTGTTTAGGGAGCGCCATTGGAAAATATTGTTTTTGAAAGATGCAACAGTCATTCAGTCACTCTGCTCTCCTGATGATAGGACTTGTTTCTTAGTATTTCAGTGTGGTGTTTTCAACAGCAGGAGCCTAATGGTGGCGACAGCAGGGTGGCACTGTAAACCACCATCACACCTCAGTGTGAATGGGAGAGCTGATGTCAGCACAACTGAAACTCTCCCTCCATCATGTAGCTACATGAAGCCCCAGCAGCATCCATCACTCCCCCTGCTGCCTCTACAGGGAGAAGCCCTGTCACCAGCAGAAAGGTGGCCGAGAGAAATGTACATCGTTTCGTGTTTGAACACGAGTCGGGGAGCCGAATCTGGCCCTGTGATCGGCGCTAATGTTTTAGGGTCTAAACAGTTTTCATATGTTAATTTGATACACTCCGACACAATGCAATATGTATTAACCTCGTCGGAGCATGCTTCGCTGAGCGTTCTCTTTGTTCTCCTTTGATGCAGTTACTCAGCCTTTGAAATACTGTGCATTTGAAATTATACACAGAGTCTAGTCAAGCTGAAGTCACCCCACCTATACTCCATCCATCTTATTGGCAGCCATCTGGCCATATTATTTTGGAGAGGCTGAGGCACACGCCTTGCTATGAAAGCACGGACTTCTGACAACAAGCCACTCTTTGAACTGCCGAGTGCCACTGCAGAGTGACCCGACCAGCTGCAGGCCCCCTGACACCCATAACAAACCATGTCGCCATGAGTTGGTATTCAACAAAAATTTGATGGATGGTCCAGAACAGACAATATTATGATCAGACTGAAAGCTAACTGGCAACCACCAACAATAGATCTGTCAGTTGCCGGTCTGTTGTAGAGGAACAGTAATAAAGAAACCTACATTGGTCTCCTATTAGATTGAAAAAAGGCTCAAGCTGTCTGACAACAAGATGTGAGGATTTTAAGGAATAAACACTGCACGTTCATGGGATTTGTTTGATGTGAATCACAGTGTCGACATCAATGTCACTGTTGCAACATGACAGGTGAAAAACATTGATGACAGAGTCATTGCCTGAACAAAGACATGGGTCATCTCAATGGGCCATTTCCAGAGGAAGAGGAAAAAAGCTCGCAGCTACAGCACAGTGACATTGACAGCTCACCCATTCTCCATCTAAGAAACAGGCCCCCCGAAATAATAATAAAAAAAAAAAGAGTGACTGCCAGAGCTGGTGATGTCACTGGCCACATTTGTCCTCATCAGTGTGGATACCAGCTTTGACCAGAGGGCCGGGGTGTCCTTGAGACACAGTGTGTGATATGGACACCCCCCCTTCTACTCCAACTCCTCATCGCTGATACCCTGTTCAGGCCTGTACTGCATCAGTGTCAAGAGCTCTGCAGGCAGGAAGCTAAAAGGATGGAAGCCCCTTCCTTCCCTTCAAAGAGGAAAGGAGCACCGGCCAGCCGGCTGCCGACAGGAATTTGACCCCTGAACTGATGGCATTGTTTGAAGGGAAATTGTGATTTGACTCTCAGCAGATCAAATCTAATCACCTTTATTGATTATCTAAATTCATCAGCCACAGGAAATAGAGTGCTTAAACAGCCAGGTCTACTTTTGCTGAGGGTTTTTTTTTTTTTTTTTTTTTCACGATGGTTTGTTTGCTGTTGTTCTTTTTTATTTTCTCGAAAAAAAAAAAAAAAACCCAACAACAACAAAAAAAACAAAAAACAAGTGAAGAAATCCTGTGTGCAGGCACAGCATGAGGAGTGAGTGATTCTATCTGATGCACTGCGAGTTGAGCGGCCCTCCCTCTGGGCTGTTCAGCCTTGCCTGACGAGGAAGAGAGGGAAGAGCTTGTGTGTGCCGTGCGTGCGTGCGTGCGTGCGTGTCGGGAGGAGAGACATTGTTCCTTGACGTCACCGCTCAGCCCAGCCTGCCGCTGCTCTCAAACACGTCTTTGTTATTCCGTGGCTTCCACCGGAGACCGACCATCCGCAAAACACGGATCCCTGCCTTCACAGCTGCTGGAGCGGAGCGCAGAGGTTCACCCACTCGTACAGAGGAAGTTGTAGAAGAAATGGAAAACACGTCCAGGGGCAAGAAAATGTGACTTTTTTTTTTTAATCGTTTTATCTTACAGCTTACTGCAACCAACATTCAGGCGACTGTCGTGTTTGTACCACCGCCGGTACAATAATACACTAAATGCTAAACTGACCGAACTTTGTGAATTATTGTGCCAGAGATTGCTAAAAACAACAACAACAACAACAACAACAACAACAACAACAACACACAACAGTGATACAGTGCGCTAGAAGGAACAATTTTAAGGAATAATCAATTTACACCAGTGGCTGATGGAATGATGATAAATAAATGTTGTGTTAACTAATAAAATAAATACAATTAAATAGAAAGGTAATATTTTAGGCGATACTGAAAAGTAATATTGGCAATTATATCTACTGAATAGTATTATTACACATGGTGTTGAAAAAGTTGCGTGGAAAGTCACAATGAAAACGTAATATTGACGATGAAAAATGGCTAATACACATTATAATGAAAATGTACCATTAAACATGATTTAAAAAAAAAGTAGGATTAAGCAGGGTATTGAAAGTTAATATTACAAATGATATTGAAAAAGTAACATTAAACACGGTATTGAAAAACTTATAGAAAATATGAATTTGAAAAGTAACATTACACACGATATTGATTAAGTAAGATAAAACATTAATTTGAAAAGTAATATTGCACATTGTGTTAAAAAAGTAACATTGTAAACTTATAATAATAATAGTAATGAAAAAGTAATATTACACATGGTATTGAAAAAGCAACATTAAACAATATATTAAAAAAAGGCATTGGCCTATATAAATATGAGAAGTAATATTGCACATGATATTGAAACGTTTTGCACCACATGTTAAAATAGTAACATTACATATGATTGCGTTAATACTACTACTACTGCTAATTCATAGAACCTGACACTTTTCCACTCACCCCAAGCCCTATGTATTTATTGTATTTTATTTGTTTTTTGTACATATAGTTTGTGCGTGTGTATTTATTTATTCATCGCTCTTATTTTTCTCAAAAATAATATATATTTTCTCTCTCTCTTATTCTACGTATGCGTATTTGTAAATTTTGGTCTAATTGTGTGCATCTTTTTTTTTTTTTTTTTTCGTGCTTCTTTGCTGCTGCAACAACAACACCAACAACATTTCCCCCCAATCAAGCCCAAGTCTAAATCTTAAGTCTCAGTTTAATAACGTTAGGAAATAGGCTGCTGCAGTTAATGTGTATTCAAAACCGATTGTTACGAACCCAGCAAAACTCCAATAAAAGAAACGGCAGTTGAATGAAGAAGTGCTGGTCTGACGACTGAGGCAAGCACCGCTGTAATGAACAGAAGCAGACAACAGCTGGAGCTGCGAGGTGGGCACTCCGCTCCGCTGTCAAGCCTCTATATTGACTACACCTCTTACGCGCTCGGGTGTCCTTCCGCGGAGATCTAGTCCACGTTTTTACGCCGACCGCCGAGCACGGCTCTCTGGTAACTGAATAGCCAGTGTAATCTGACACTTCAACTTGCCGTGCTCTACGGTAGTTGATTCAGTCACTCAGTCACACCGTCTTCGGAGAACCTCACGTCGTCTTTTGTGAAGTGAGGAGAGCGAAAGAGGAGGGGGAAAAGCACCGCAAACACGAGGTCTGGGACAAACAATTACGCGGCTTCGCCACTGAGGTCCGAGCAGAAAGTAAGTTTCGCGGCTGGTTATTTTTTTTGTTGTTTTTGTTTTTGTTTGTTGTTGTTGCAAAGCGGGGGTTTGACTGGTATGAGTGTGTGTGTGTGCGCGCGCGTGTGTGGGGTTGCTCAAGATGGGGGTTTGCCTCCCGCTGGACGGGCACTACCTGCTAACAATAGGGTGACCTCCTAGAAACCTTTAACAGCCGCTGATGAACTCGTGTCACGGAGGGGGTGGGGGTGGTGGGGGGGGGGGCAGATTCCGGCTGCGTGAGCCGTAACGGAGCGCGTTTACGCGGCGTAAATAAGCCAGACTGTGCGCCGCACACCTTGTGTAGACGCGTAGCGCCGGAGCGAAATAGCCGGAGTCGGTGCGTCTTGCAAGGGTTATGTTGGAAGAAAGGTGCGCGCGTTTTTGTTTTGTGCGGACGCCGAGACCGGGAATGTTGGCTCGGCGGTTGGAGGTTCGCGGGTGTCTCGGACCGATCAGCTGATAAGCCCGGTTGATGCTAAACGGGAGAATGCGTGTCACTTAAGCTACCAGTCAGCGGTGTGTCTGGGCTCGTCGGCTCCCTCCGAGGCTGTTATCGGGTACCTGTTGTAATGCAATTAGCCGGCGTGTCCGTGTGCTGCTCTGCTGTGTTCCGTTAAACAAAACACGTGTAATGCAGCCGCAGTGCTATTTCCCACCTTCGCTGATAACGCTGATTGTGTTTACAAGGCTCGTTCAAAGATCGGAGCCTCCCAGCGTGAGGTCTTTGGGACCCCCCCCCCCGGGGGCCCCCCCCCCTCGTCTGCCTCGTAAACTGAGAAATAGTTTACTTCCACGATATTGGCCCTGTTTAATGTACTGTTCCTATTCCGATGACAGTGTCCACTCTGTTCTTTTAATTTACCTGCACCGAAACCATGCAGTGCGCACCCAGCTTTTGATGTTTCAGGGAAGCTATGAGAGTATCTAACTATCTGGATCCTTGACAGAAGCCAGCAGCAGTGCCGTGTTTCCTGAGCATGTCTGCAGCGGAGTGTGGATGAGCGGCTTCGACTCAGCGCAGCTCTCTTGCCTTAAGTCTGGCGGACCCTCCCCGTTAAATTCCTCCCGTCTGGATGTGAGGCCAGCATGGGCAGAGCGCAGAAGAGGGAGAGGGGGGGGGGGGGGGGCTCATGGCTGCAGGAGGAGGAGGTGGAGGTGGAGACTGCACCCTGCTACAGGACAGCTGAACTTTGAGAAGGGGTGAAAAAGAGCCTTTCCCCCCCCTTGTTAGTAAGGATCTAAAGTTGAAGGGAGCTGATCGTCAACATCCTTTATTGTAGTTATCAAACACCAGAAAGCCTCCCCCCTCATTTCCTCAGAGATCTGACAACTATGACTAAAATTTTACATTGCAACACGTTAAACAGCCTGCGTTCATTGCAGGAATATTGCACCGGATTGCAGGTGTTCGTGGTTTTGCGTCCACTCCCTGTGTGTTGGTGTTAGAAAGCGTGTAAACAGATTTTGGGTGGGTGCACCCTCCAGTGTCTCCTTCCTCGGTAATTTAAATTGGTGATGTAATGAAATTGTTTCAGCAGCAACACTTGTCAGCCACATTAATTAGTGCTTGTTTATTTATTTATTTTTTTCCCCCCTTCCCGACAAACCGGAGCAGCATTAAGTCATCTCAGCAAAGCATGAAAAGGAGGCAAATTCATTCAGAGTAAGCTACCTGATGAATTGTGAAAGAAAGAGGGCAAGGAATTAAAGCCATCTGCAACTGTTTGAAACTTGGAAGTGTGTGTGTGTGTGTGTGTGTGTGTGTGTGTGTGTGTGTGTGTGTGTGTGTGTGTGTGTGTGTGTGTGTGTGTGTGTGTGTGTGTGTGTGTGGTTTCTTTCCTTCTGTTGTCCCTCCTGGGGCCTCTCTGCAACCAGCCAGCCAGGCTGCTAGACAAGACAGAAGAGTGTCTGATTCACTAAACAGGCTAAAGGCTCCAGTAGACTCACTTTGAAATCAAATTTGGGTGTTTTCAAAGCCTTGTTTTTTTTTTTTTTTTTTTTTTAAGCGGCGGCTGGGCGCGAACGCGAGCATGCTCACGGAGACTGGATTGTTTGGCCCTTCGTATCAGATCGCGTAGGAGCTCGGGCTGGAAACGCAGTGGGAAAATAGTGAAATCTTTTAATAGCGACGAAAAAGACAACACATGAACTGGCAGCGCTACAAGTTGCAGATAAACACGAGGAAGGAGATGTATGTTTTGTGTCCAACAGTATGTTTGTTCCCCCAAACCAAACAAGGAGACAGAATGTGGAGATTACTGCCTTGTAGACACAGTATCAGCCAATATAGCTGTACATTTGTATCATTTAGAAAACAACAACTTTTTTTTTTTCCTCATAACTTTTAACAACGTCTCTGTAGTATCACTTTTTTTTTTTATTGGACCAGGCTGCAACAACTTATATTCAAGTGTCAGTTTCAAACACCTGCAAGCCATTCTTCAGTATCTCAGGCAGAAAGAAGTAGTGAGTGCACCTTCCTCCCTGTCTCGGACCCCTCTGTGGAGCAGTGAGGTAATGCTGATTTAGAAGGACGTACAGGAAGGGGGGGGCACTTAATTACTTGTGTCTGAGTAATTAACTTTTTGTTACTCAGCAATTTACCAAGTTGCACCGTCTTTGCTGCTGTTTGCGGCGCGCCGGCACAGCTGCAGCCCCGCTGAGTGCTCCAAAACCTGGCGAACGCTAATCAATGTTTTGACAGCCTGACATTTCATCTAGCTGTTGTTTCGAGGAGCGCTGTGAAATACTCGCCGCGTTGTTCGCTTGACGCGGATTCTCGTAGTCCGGTGTCTCGCCGGCGGCCCAAAAAAAAGCCCACACCCACTCGCGTCCAGAGCAGAAGTCAGCCTTTGTTTCTGCCTCTCTGTCTCGAATGTGGTTCAAACTTGGCAGCACTTTTCATCTAAGCCGAGCCTTTGTTTTCAATGCGACTATTTTGGTCTGTTAATAAGGGAAAAAATTGCGTCGCGTACGAGCACTTTTAAAGACCCATTTTGAGAATAAGGGCTTAAGAGGGAGTTTAAAACCTCGATTGTTCAGTTTCAGCTGATGTCGTGCCCCCGTGTCTGACCTTTAAGTACTTCCTAAATGTTATTGTAACTCTACCCGTAAGTCTGTAGTTAAGCTCTCTTCGAGTTAAAACCAGGTAATTGCAGTGTTACTAACTCAAGAGAAAATGAGGCACTCTTTGGATGCAACTCATCCCTGCTGACTGACTGACTGCGATGACATCAGTTCTGCTGCAGGACACGCCAAGAGTGGACCAACCAGAGGCGCCGGATAAGAGAAACCTCAGTTCCACATGGCAGTCACCGCTGTCCTCTAAGCTGCAAACCTTGCTCTGTGGGTTGGCTTGTGGCTAAAACACAGCTGGCTTAAACTCCGGAGGTGGCCGAGAAGGGCTGGAGAGTCACTGTGAATAATGCGGAGTCCTTGAGCAAGGCATTTAACCTCAAGCGGGGGAGGGGGGGAGAGGGGGAGGGGGCCATTGTTGTGGACAGTAGCTGTTCACAGGTGTGAAACAGGGCGGTGCCGCTATTTGCACAGCAAGACTTCTAATGTACCACTTCTCACAAACTTTCAGTCAAGTTCTCTGGCCCTTTCAAACGCACATCACATCGACGTGGTGGGATTTCGCCTTCGAAATGAACGTGCCGCCTCTGTGCGTTGCCTGTCAATCGTGGCGTTGTGTCGACAGATATCCGTTTAATCGGGACAAAACACCAACTCAACCGGTGTTTCTGCGAAGCCGCCACTTCAACCTTGAGCTGTGCCAACATCAGGGAGACGCGGCCCCTCTTAAGTGCTTCTTCGGCCGACGGAGAGAGTGAGGAGGAGAGTCGCCCGTCCCGTCCCGTCCGTCCCCCCCCCCCCCCCACCCCCGTCACCGTCTCATGCATGTTTGATTCAATGTTCTTTGAAGAAACGAGAGTGGGGGACGTCACAATGGCCGTGTCCTGTTCCCATCCGTCGGGAGAGACCGTGGGGGGGGAGGGCTTGAATCATAAATGACACCCGGCCTCGCAGGGAACAATATGAGAGCCGGAGCCCGCACAGGAGGAACAAAATGTTCCCTCCATCCGTCCACTCGCCCACCGCTGCCGCCTGCACTCAAGACTTCTCACCATCGCGAGCAATTACCCTCACTTTTTTTTTTTTTTTTCCTTTTTCTTTTCCTGCTGATGAAATCCTCACAGAGCCTGTCTCAGCTGCAGTTTGTGTCTGGTGGTGGTGGTGGTGGTGGTGAGAGAGAGAGAAAGGGGTAGTGATAGAGAGGAGAAGAGATAGTATGTGTCTGAGTGAGTGGTGTTGGCGTGTGTCTGTTTGGCTTGTAAATCCTGTTTAAGCTAAACAAACTCATTGTCCTCATCCTCCAACTGTGTGCTCTGTGTGTGTGTGTGTGTGTGTGTGTGTGTGTTTGGTGTGTGTCCCCCCCTCCCCCTCCTTTCCCTCCTTTCTTCTCGTCTCTCTCTGCCTCCTCCTTTGAGTTGTAAGTACAGTCACTAATTAGTCCCCTCTCCCTCTTCATGCTGGGTCAGTGGGTTTACGGTTTCAGCACTGATCTGCTGTGTTTGCCTTGTGTCTCCCGATACTGAAGCATGCCTGCAAGCCAGCAGCGGACTGCAGCCTCCTCCGAGAGGTCTTCACACCTTACAAGGTGTCCCACATGGGTTCATTTGCCAGACAGCCTCTCAGGACTGTGCTGCTCTCTCTCTCTCTCTCTCTCTCTCTCTCTCTCTGTCTCTCTCTCTCTCTCTCTCTCTCTCTGGTGCAGCTTGCCCTGCACTTGAGTTCATGCCAGGTATTAGACTAACCAGTCCAGCAAAGTGCTGCGCCTGCTGGGTCGAGTCAATAACCCGTTATGTTCTCATGCAAACAGCAGCGCATTTCGAAGAGGCTTCCACATGATGAGGATTAATTTCAGACAGACTTTTAGTTACCCCGCCACGCAGCGTGTTGCAAATCTTTCTAGCTTATAGGCTATAATGAATCATTTTCTAAAGATAACACACCGCATGCTGTGTTTATAATATCATTTGTGCTATAAACAGTCTCTTGTCTAGTCGGCACTGTTGTCTCTCCGAGTGCATGCTGATGCTGATTTTCTGGTGGAGGTTGCGTGGGAGATGCAGAGCGATGGCAGAGATTCTATGAAGGCGGTCGAATTGTCTCCCAACATGGCCTCCGGGGGGATACATACTTCCTTGTTTTCTGACAAAGTAAATTAACAAGGATTTACTAATGCATAGGGACAGCATTTATTCTTCGCCTGAGACATCAGTTATGAGGGGGAGAGGGAGTCATGCAATATCTGCTCGCACATAATGCCGATGCCTATACATTGCAAAAGAGTGCGAAGGATGAAATCTGGTCTGCGTCGAACGGGGGGGGGGGGGATTTTTTTTTTGTTGCAAACAATAATAAAAGGTAGTTCAGTTTTAAGGCCGGCGGAAGGCTGTAAACTTGATGTTGTTTATCCAGTTGTGCTTTCGGTCTGTTGAGGATGCCCGTTGCTGTCGTCGTTATCGCGCCGGCCCTCCAAATCGCGCCGGCGCATAATTGCGAGCTCCGCTGCCCCAGCTGAGATTGTGTTCTGCCCACATTTTGACATTGCTCGGTGGCAGAAAAAGTCTTGTTGCTGTGAGCAGCGTGTTCGCCCGCTCGGTGCCCTCCCCTCGGCTTTGACACCGGCGGTTGAGCCGGGCGCTTTCCCAGGGTTCTGAGGACTGACATCCCTTTCATTCTCCCCGCCTGGGCGGCTCAGATAAAGGGGCATATTTTAAACCTCCGTGTGGATACACCAACTGTAAAAAGAGACGGGCCGGTGGGCCGCGGCCGAGCTACGGCATTAACTTCACAGGGAGGGGGATGAAGAGGGTAGCGGGGGGGGGCGACGAGGAGTGAAACAAATAAAGAAGCAAAGAATCCGGATGCGAAAGTCCACATTATTAAACGGCGATCGCAGCGACTTGTACGGCTTAAAGTAGTATAGCTGGCTACGGACCTTACTTTGCAAAGATCACAGCCATTATCTGCAATCACGCTGCAGATAACCCATCACTCTTGTTTATCGGCGGTCTATTACAGGGGCAATGTGTTTCACCACTCTTTTTTTTTTTTTTTTCTTCTTTTCTTTTCTTTTTTCTCATCTACCCCTGTCGTGTGTCCTCCCAGCAAACCAAAGCCGCGGTGGAAGCCGTCGTTTATCATATCGGTAATGAGACCAGGGTAATCGTGTGTATTCCGGAGACAGCAATGATACACTGCTTGGCGCTTGCCAGGGATCAGCCTCTAAACAATGTTTATCATTGTCTCCCAGGGCTCTTTAATTATCTGGCAAACATTATTGACAAACCAGCGAGGGTCCCCGCGTTTTAAGGATGCTGGGTTGCGATTCGCAAAACAAGAGCGCTCAAAGTAAAAGGCTTTTTAATTTGACATCGTTTGAGATACAAACGGATGGTCGCGTATTGCAGTTCTTTGTGCAGCCAGCAGCCTTTACCGGATGTATTTTGGAGGAGGGAACAATTAATGAGAAACGATTGGGGAACACAAGGCACGAGGGGAGAGGCAGCGAGTTTCATCAGAAGCGGATCTGATGCTCCGTTTCTCACAAAAAAACAACAACAACAACAAAAAAAAACGCAGTTTAATGTCTTCGTCACAAGAGGAGGGATAGTCTGCTAAGAAAATACTCCCTCCTAAATTTTTTTATTGAATCATGTTGAAACACTTGTAATCCAAACTGAAAATATTTCAACGACGATCGGGACGGTTTGCCAGGAAATGGTGTGCAGACCTTCGTGGCTTCAAGCTGATACATCCTGTAGATTTTTGTGACCCATTGACTTTTACGTGACGTTAACATTTGCGGCTTTTCAATAAAATGTCTCCGTATCGGTTTGATGGATTGCTTTAAAATTTGCTATAACTCATTCAACGCCCCCTCTCTGGATTAAACATAATCACTTTGGTGATCCTCTGATCTTCCATGTAGAGCCACCATCAGGTCAAACATGTTATTTGTCCAATACTTTGAATTATGGAAAAAAAAAAGAAAAGAAAAAAAAGAATAGCATTTGCATTAGCTTCTGGTATACTTTGTGTTTAGTAAACACTGTATAACCGTCATGCCTTTTTAATATCAGCGTTTCATTTGTGACAATCATAGATTTTTAGCTCAAAGCACTGGCTCACAGTGCTGCTAGCATGGTTGTTAACTCTTCCTTTAATTCTAAATAAACTTCACCTCGTGTCATTTTTCATACTTTCAACACTCTGTGGAGAGACTAGTTGTAACTAAAAAAAAAAAAAAAAAAAAAAAAAAAATTCTTTCTAAGTAACTTTCTAGCCTCTCCTTTTGAAAACATCCTAAAATAGTTTCTTTGTTCACGTTTCTTCAGTCAGTTTTCAAGTATTCTTCTTCATGAAGAAGCATGAAGAAGTGATGGAACGGTTTATGAGCTCCTCTGTGTCTCTTCCTATCCCAACATTACTCCGGATTAGCAGCACATCTCAGCCATATTGCTTTCGCAGCCGCTCTGCTGCCTTTGCTGTGCCTCCCCCACTGAGTAGAGGCTGAATGACATGTGTTGACATTGTTGAAGGCACACGTGAGGACATCACACGTTTGTCTCGCTCAGGCGGGGGTGGGGGGGGGGTGGGGGGGGGCGTGTTGGGAGGCGAAAGGAGGAAGCTGATGTCTAAGTCTGTGCTGGTCAGCGATGGTCCGCATCAGCGGCAACAACGACAGCGGACTCGCGTGACCCTGAAATATGAAGTAGGGCCAAACTGTATGTTGCCCCCGTCCCCCTCCCACGTCTCCTTGTCATGTCTCTATAACCATGTCTCCCTGGATATCAAATCAACATGATTGTACAACAAGAGAGGAGGGCGTCTCATTGATGGTTGCATGAAATCACCTTTGCAGAGATGTGTGTGTGTGTGTGTGTGTGTGTGTGTGTGTGTGTGTGTGTGTGTGTGTGTGTGTGTGTGTGTGTGTGTGTGTGTGTGTGGGAGAGCCAGAGAGAGGGAAGTGGGGGTAGCAGCAGCAGCAGAGGTGGCTTGGGGTGAGGTCCTGCCCTGATTTTCTCTGGAATTCCTTTGTTTTTGGAAGCCAGAAAGGGGGAAACTGAATCTGAGTAGCCTGAGGGTCTCTTGCTCCTTGAGAATTCTCCGCACACATCCCTCTCTGCCGCCATCACTGATGGTTTTTAGGGGCAGCTCTGTTTTCAAAGCTCCCAAAACAGCCAAGGTGTTTTTCACCTTCCAGAGAAAGGAGAGGGGGAGCAAAGAAGATGACTGCAGCAGCAAACCCTCTCAGGGCCTGGAGGGAGCAATGTTACTCGTACAGAAATGTGCTCCCATGTTTCAGAGCTGCGGAAATGAAAGTCAAATGTAGATCCTGTCACTCAGGGCACACAGGATACGGAAAACACAGGAGCAGAAAGAGCACTTTCTTTATTTAAAAAAAAAAAACACCTAATATGAAGGTGAAAAAGTGCAAGCCTAACGTTTTCAATTTTTAATGAATTTCTTTTGCAAATGAATAAGTATTTGTAATTGTTTCATGGCCAAAGCTGCTGCAGAACTGTTGTCAGCTTCTCCTGAAACTTTCACCTCACATTCATGGCTCATTAAATCTGATAAACTGTGGGTAATGGTGTTACAATTGTACAAAGGTATCTCCATTTACTCCGTGCCACAAGTTTTCCATGACTAAATCCTTATCTGGCGGACTGTCGCTTTAAGTAACTAACTTCCACAAAGCAGAGCTTTTCCCTCTCGTTTGAAGGGGGCTCGTGTTGAGTGAGGGGGGAATTGAATAGGCTTGTTGCCTGCCTCTATTGAGCCAGCCCCATTCTTCCCTGTCCCCTGGAACAGTGGGGTGGAGGGACTCTCTCTCTCTCTCTCTCTCTCTCTCTCTCTCTCTCTCTCTCTCAAAAGAGAGAGCGAGGGGGAGGAGGTAGGAGAAAGGGGAAAGGGGAACAGGAGAAGGGCTAGGAGGTCTGATCACATGAGCAATAATAGTGTTCGTGCTGGTCCCTTTCAGGCTGTCACAGTAAATCTGTTTGACTTGTCACTTTCTAAATCATTACGAAGGCTAAAAGCCTCTCTATTGGATTGTGGTGGAAGAGGGGAGGCTGCAGGTTTCCTTTGTGCCTTCTTGACGATGATGATAATCAAGTTTGTTTCTGGCCATCCTGCTGTGAGGCTATAATTAGCTCCCTTCTTCTCTTTTCTCGTCATCTTTTTTTTTTGTTTTTTTGTGTGTGTTCGTGTTGCTCCTCAGAGTGGAAGTAGAGTGGAAGAGTCTCTGTGTGGAGGTCATATGTCGAGTTTTGCGTGGCGTTGCCTGAACGAACACTCTTTAGTTTTGTCAGCCTTTCCGACTGCGGGTTCAGAGACGAGGCTCGCGTGCTTTCCTGCCTCGTGCAGAAGTTTATAAGAGCACTAACGGTGATTTAGTGCATGTGAGGTCTGCTGTTCCTCCCCAGGGTCAGTCGGGGTGAGAGGAGCTGCTCCAGGTATGTCTAAACTTGTAGTGTCACTTTCTGACCCAACCGGTTTTCGACTGACGGAAACATGACATGAGTAGATCTCGCCCTGCCGAAGAAATCTGCAGTATGCGATTCAGATGCAGTATCTGAATTCCGCAAAGCCTCCTCGCCTCTCGCCTCCTTCTGCTTTTCCTCTTCCTCTCTTGTTTCTGTTCTCTTCAACTTTCCTTTCCTTTCTCATGCCATCCGTCTCCTCCTCTGCTCACCCTGTTCGCTCCCTCTTGCCCCCCCCCCCCCCACCACCCCTCTCCCTTACTTCTTTGGTGTGTGTGCCAGCAGCACTCATGCCTGGAACGGAGCGCCGGGGCAGACATCTGTCGCACAGCGTCCCTGATCCGATCTGTGGCTCGAAGCATCAGGGTCACGAAGAGTAGCAGCCGCCAGTCCAGACACAGTGGGAGACAATCCGAGAGCTCTATCTCTGGATTTTCGTCTTCCGATGTCTCCGTGTTTCTGTCGTTCTAATTAACATTCACATCGCACACACACACACACACACACACACACACACACACACACACACACACACACACACACACACACACACACACACACACACACACACACACACACACACACACACACACACACACACACACACACCAGGGCATTAAGATGTTTGCTGTCTTTATGTGGAACGTCTGTCCTTTGGACTGTGTGGCACTTTGTCAAACTGGGCTGGCACTGTCCCATGTCTTCCTGGTAAATTCGCAGAGAGAGCGGAGGGGAAATGTCGGCGTTAGCGGGTTGTTCGTCAGCTGCAGGGGTGTGCGGGTGATCTGAAAGCGGGATTTTGACAGTTAAACTGGATCTTTGTGCCTGGGGCAGCGCCATTAATGACAAAACCAATGACAGAATGAATAAAAGGGTGCTAATTGGAGCTGTTAGGTTTTGTTAGAGAGGAGCGTAGCTATGGATTGACACGCACAGTGTCTGCCAACTTTGATGCTTCACATATCTCCTTGAGAGATTTAATGGTTGCATATTGATCCCGCTCGCCGTTTTGACATTTATTGGTGCAGTTTTAGCTTTTTCCTCAAAGCAGGTGAGTTCATGCCAAGTGACAAGACTGGTAAATGCTTACTTCAGACGTTCACAGGAAAATATATAATGTTATAGAGGAGCCGGCATAATTAAAGGGCACACCACTGTTTTATGCAGTAATGTCTTACATTATATTTCAAATTCTAGTCTGCCATTTGTTTCCATTCCTTCCACTAAATTATGAAAATTTAACGTGCAGAGACTTGATTGAGACGGCTTATCCATCACACGCCATGGAGTATTTAGTTGCACTTAAGTTATGTTCTTTGAAATGTAGTGATGCAGTTAACAGAAGAGTAGACACTGTTCCTGCTGGTGTATTTGAAGATGCTACATCTGAGATTTGAGAACAACAACTAAAGAAACAACTAAAATTCACATGCTCCTTTGCACATCTGTTTACCCGCTTGCCATTCTGATTTGATTTTCTCACAACACGGCTTGTCAAAGCAGTGCTTTGGACTCTGTGTGGAGCTTTGACAATAGTTCCTGATTGCAATTGTAGTCACTGCAGACCGTGATGAATTTTGTACAAGTTTCAAGTTGAATTTAATTCAAGCCAAAAAGTCTCTCAAAGTTTTGAAAACAGTTTAATGGCCTTTTGGAAATATTTGGAAATGTGTGAAGTATAACTCGTACATCTGACAATCGGACCTCGCTGCCCTTTTGTTCTCACATCTTTATTCAGTCTGGCATTGTGGCTATGTTTTCTGTTTGTGAGTTATTTTACCCTTACAAACTCTTGAGTGTCTTATCCGTATTGCCAGCATCATTTTCATTCCACACAGACCTGGTTTGCTGCAGTTTTCTGGCGATATTATTGGGAGTAATTTTGAAGTGAGCGAGAAATGTGCACATTTAAGAGATTTAATTTCTGCATATTAACTTGTTACAGGGTAATTTCACTGACTCATGTTTGTGTCTCTACGTGTTTGCTCTGGCACAAAAAGATGTTGTTCATTCGACGCTCTGATCGTCTCTGTTGTTTTCTAACCATAGCGGTCAATGAGCAAAAAAAAAAACAACAACCTTTGAATGACTCTATGAAACCTCAGGTATGGCCCTTTAAGATAAAGCAGTCGACGCATTTGATTAACTCAAAACCGCCTGAATACTCAGCCCTCCAAAGCTCCAGAGTCTCAGAATCTGAAGCTGCTTTGATTCAGCTCATCTCGTGTGAGTCAGCAGAATCACAAAGTAAAAGGCGAGCATGTGTGACAAGTAGATTAGTCGCCTTTATTGCGCCTGTTCCCTTTCAAAATGAATATCTTAACATCGTGTTTACTTAGTATGAATCCCTGAGATGGAAATCAGGCTGCGATAAGATAAATGGCAGACACGGCTGTTATCTTTTGAAGGATAATTGACCTGTGACACTTTATTGGCGGGAGCCCAACCCCGTGTTGGCTCCAGGATTTGAATGTAAAAGCTTTTCTGAGTAAGATAGAAAGTAAATGTTTACTTGTTGCCACTACAAAGAGGTTAATTTGCAGAGGTAATACACTGTTCATATTCTAATGTATAGCTCAGCCCTTCAGTGGTGATGCCGGCTCTGGTTTCCTGCACCGCCTTAAGATTAGAAAGCCTCCTATGACCTGACAAACCCGAGGCCACTTTAAAGACATAAAAAAAAAAAAAACTATGTATGCTGCAGATTTCAGATCGCATTTCACTAAGCAAATATTAACTGGCTGGCTCTGTGCATTAATTCAGTTCACTCACAGTAACACAGCCAAGGCCCACAGTATGCTTACACTGTATAAATCACTCTTTTATAGGTTCATGTTGGCACTGTCATAATGTATGCTATCACAACAGTAATGAGATACATTATGGCACATCCTCCATGATTACATTGAGTTTTTATTAGTTTTTATTAGTTAATATTTAGAGCTGCAACTAACAGATACCTTCTTTACAATTAGTCTGTTGATTTGTGATTAATTGTTTGTGTCTAAAGAATGTCATCACGTTCAACTGGCCTTCAGAAAACCTATTTGTGACATCATGGAGGCTACATACATTTTTTTTTTTTTTACAGTCTATGGTTTTGTCCAAAACCAAATTATCTTAATTTTTTTTTTAGCTAAATAAAAAGACAAAATCTTATTCTTATAATTGAGCTAATTTTTCCTTTGTTAAACATGTTAGTGACATGGCCTTAGAGATGGTAATGTTGGTGTGTCGGTACACCACTTTGGTAGAGACTGAAATATTTCAGCCGCTATGGGATGGATTTCCTGGATATTTCGCGTGGACATTCATGTTACCCAGAGAATGTAAACAATTGACTTTGGATACTGATTTTCCTCTTTCACCACCATGAAGCTGACATTTTTGGTTTGGAGTGAAACATTGACAGCTATTGGATTGGTTGTCATCAAATTTAGTGCATAAATTCAGGACTCTGAGGATAAATTGATCAATGATGTTCCCTTCACTTTTCCTGTAGCATTCTCATCAGGTTAAAGTTTAAATCTCCAATGTCTAGCATGTTTTGTTTATGAGCCATTACCTGCAGGGCTGATGCCATTACAATGAGCCTTACCGGTACTTGGTGTTTAGTGTAAATTAGCGAATCATAACATGATAACAAGTTAAATTCAAACTGCAAGCAGTGCTATGCGGGCCCTCGCACGCTGCACGTCGGGGATCCGGCGGGTCGGGGCAGCCTCGAGGGTCCGCATATTCCCGCTTGCAGTTTCACAAATTTTCTCGATCTCGTTCCTTATTCTTCTTTCTTTTTTTTTAAATGCCTTTTTTTACCAGCTTTGACATTTTCAAAAACTCGTGAAAGTTGCTGCCTGACGCATGTGCAAAGTTTCGTCAGGTTTGGAGCATCGTTTGACCTTAAACATCAACTTCCTGTGTCACAGCGAAACATCAAACTTAGCCGCATCGCCTTCGCTATACTATATACTATAAACTCTATACTCTATACAAAAATTAATTTTGGGTCACTTTTTGGACAACATGCTATAGTATGACTTTTAATTTTTAATTTAATTTAATTTTTTTATCATATTTTGGACATGCTATAGTATGACTTTTCTTTGACTATTTTGGACAACATGCTTTGGATATTTTGGATGACTTTTTTTTTTAAAATCACTTTGGAATATGTTTTCTGAACTGACATGCATGCCTCAAGTTACTTCTCACTGTGAGGCAACTGCTCTAACCACTGCACCACTGTGTCATACTATAGCATGTTGTCTGAAATATGAAAAAAAAAAGTCTCTCTTGGACTTTTATTTTTGTTTGAGTTTTGTATTGTTGTTGACCTTTGGTTTGGTATTAGTATGACTGCACATACAAACCCTATGAACCATGTGGCTTACCCTTACAGGGATTCGCTCTCCGTGAACCATGTGTAATACCTGGGCGGGGCTCAAACCCCTGTCTTCATGAGGTGATTTCCAGCTCTGAGGCGGTGTCGTACTGGAGAACCGAATTTTGTGCATGTAGGCAAATGGAGCCCCCGGGGCATCTGTTTAGGGGGCGCTAGCGAGCCATTTGTCCACGCCCACTCGCGACTCCACTAAAATGCGACATTTTTCGCCAGGAGAGACGGGTGTCCCAACTTTCATGATTTTTGGAATATGATAAAGCTGCCAAAAATGCAGTTGTTTACTGAGAATCATAATAATCGCTTGGATAACAATAGGCCTTTCGCACCATCGGTGCTCAGGCCCTAATTATCAGAGTCATGTCGCAAAATATTTATGTCAAGTCAATTGATCTATTAAGGAACTAATAATTTCATTGCTATAAGTAAGCATGTCTATTTTCATGCCTAAATAAAAGCCTCGTCCTAAACCCAGATACATCCTACTCACTTTCTCACCTGAACTTTTCAAGCTGGAGTCCTCTTAGTGTCCTCTCTGTGTTTCTGTTATGCAGCAGCCTTCAAAAGCTGTTATATACTGATGACAGGCAAGGTCGGGCCAGTGAGACAGGACAGTGCGGGAGGAGGGAGGGGGGGAGGTTTGGTGGTGTTTGAGGGTGGCTGTGAGAGAAAGGGGGTTGGAGGGTGGCAGAGGGAGAGAAGGGGAGTGGGTGGTTGGAGAAAGGGAAAGTGTGTGGCACTGCAGCGCTGCTGGTGTACCACCCGCCACTCAGCTGCAGCTACAAATCAACCAGAACCGAGTCACTGCTGGCTCTGGGCCACGACACTGATCACTGGCACACCGAACACTGTCAAAACCATCTTGGTGGGTAATTAGGGATACGCTATCATTTCTGCTATCACTTAGCTGCAGCGCTCACGCAGTTCTGTGTGCGTATGATGTGTATGTGGCATCCGAGGCTGTGGGATTGATGGAAAAGATGCTGCAATGATGTAGGTACATTATGCGTAATGTAGTCCTGGCAGAGTGGAAGACTTTGAGATAGGAGGATCTTAGCTGATCCCTTAAAGTCAGTCCAAAGCAGTAAACTCTAGCTGACTCCGGTGTGTGTGTGTGCGTGTGTGCGCGTGTGTGTGCGTGTGCATCTTTAAATCCACACACAGCGCTGTGTGTAACCTTGTGGTTGTTTTAAAGGTTAGCAGCAGTGTTACGGTTCTGTGTGAGTGTCGCTGATGCACATCGTGTCCTGTGTGACTTTGACCAGACAGGCCTTGCAGCTTCACAGAGTGAGCCGGATAGACAGTTTTAAACAGTTCTGCATGTACACGGCGAAGAGAGAAGGAAAGTAAAAACGCGTGGTGGTAAGCTGTTTCCCCCCCCTGTGATTTAAACATTTAGAATTTTCCCATTAACCCCTATCACTCACGAGAAGACCTTTGCTAAAATGCCTACTTTTACACTTGCGCTGTGAACAATTTTGCAATTTGCGCTGTTATTATCCTAATTTGCGCAAGCCAAAATGAGAGAAAGGGAGAGCACATTGTGTGCCCTTTTGATTAAGTGGGATGTTTGAATGTGGGTCCTCCACCTTCAAGAGAGATTTGATACTTGAGGGGTTGAAGTGTTTTTGATGGAAACTCCATTAATGATTGATAACAGGAGGAGAGCGGTTATATCCCTGCTCCAGCACCATCAATTATTAAAAGCTCTCTCCTTGCATTTTGGTGGCACATAAAATATCAGTCACCATCTTGAAATCTTGGAGTTGATAATATCTGTCAGAGGAATTAGGGCTTTGCATTGATTTCTTAAAACTCTCTTCATCTGGGATTTGTGTGTTGTGCATTTTAAAGGTGATGCAGCAACAATCAGTCCCGGTTTGTTGCTGTTGTCTGCTCCCATCAAAGAAAAGTGATTCTAGACTTAAAAAAAAAAAAAAAAAAAATCTCAATTTCTCATTAGCATGATCATGATATATATATTTTTTAATTAATTGAATATAAACATCCCAAGAACTGAAATTGCTTGGCTAATTTTTGAAATTCCATTTTGATACGACGCAGAAAATTGTAACAAACTGGTGCATAATGTCCATTGAACACTTAATGCCTAATAAATGTAATACAACCCTAAGCGTTCACCTTCACTGCAGATGAGGTTCAGCTGGCTTTGTGCTGAAAAACTGCGGCTGTCCTACACGTCGGGGCTTCATCTTGAGAGGTTTGTGTGCCACACAATGTCTAATTTAATAGCCAGAATGATTCAGTCCGTGTTTATGTTGAGCATCTTACTCGCACACACGCCGCATGTCGAGTATGATGTTGAAGGACTGAGTGGATGGTTGAAGTGATGCCGGAGAGTCGTGTCAGCCAGTGTGCGAGTGCGTGTCAGCGCAGCAGCAGAAGTTCTCCGGAGCGGAGTGCTGATTTGAGCCTGCACGGAGACGAGCTGACGGGCCTGCAGGCTTCTCTCTGTCATCGCCAAGGTTCCAATCAGTACTTGCAGAGGGAATTCTCTCGGAAAGCGCCGCCGCACTTCCACACACGAGACCTGATTAAGTCTTTATGCTGCATGTGGCAGCCACGGAGCAGAATGCCCGTCCGCTCCGCTCAAGGTGCGCCGAGGCTGCTTCAAGGCCCGCAAGAGGAGATGTTTTCACGGGGCTTCAAGTGGTTGTGGAGCCTCTCTCAAGCCAAGGTAATGATTATTGACTTGCATACATGTAGAGAATGCCTGGAAGCGCTTCTGTTGAATGGTGCTCAGTTTTTGCATCGTCTGAGTGACACCCTCATTTACTGGTGTCAATATTTGAGTTATTCATTGACTACAAATGGAGCCCTGCAGCACTGTGTCTGCATTTTGCCTACTTTCCAGTAACAACGGCGTCAGTCTGCTCAGATGAGGCAAACGATCTTGAAGATTTAAAACGAATATCAAGTTTGAGGGCGGTAACGATGACAAGCAAATGAAAAGAAACGGCAATAAAGTGCGAGCTGCTCTTGTATCTGCACTAATCTGCGTGTCTAATCATAGCGGTGAGGCAACGCGTGCTGCCCATCTTATGTCAGCAGCGGTGTATTTACATAAGCTGTTTCCCGTCGGCCGCGGCTCTTGTCCCGAGAGCACCAGGCACTGCAATGGTGAGGCAGCGTGATTAGATTTACAGATAGAGATTAATGTGAACAGAGTTAATGGCACAAAGGCATAAATCACAAAGAACAGGCTGGAAGCATTGTGCTTGACCTTTTGAATGGTGATAATGATGCTGGAGACAGATACGCTCTGACTGGGGCTGCAAGGCCAGCGCGGATGAGTTTAGACAACGGCGTCATCAACGCAAAATGGTGCGCGTGCGTGGGGTTAATAGGTGGGCCGGTCAACAGATGGAAGTGACAGCACGGGAGGAGCTTGACATGCTCGGAAGTGTTGAAAATGCATTCAGAATCGCACCGCGACAGGCTGATACCTGGCGCTCGTGCTCTTTCTTCAAGTGGGAAGTGAAACCTGTCCGTCTGTCTGCACGCACGTCCGTCTCGCTGTCTGTCGTCGCGCTGCAGAGCGCCAGCAGGGTTATTAGAATACACCTATGGCTGTCACTGATAAGGCCCGTACGGGGCGCCCGCCACTGACAGCGCTGCCTGCTCGCGTGGCGTACACAAGTGGCCCGGCCGGGGGATTACTGCCTGCTGCCATTTCTGCTGATGCCTTTCTTTATGTTATCCTCTCCAGTCAGATGTGCTGCATTTGAATAACTTGGCTGATGTTGTAGAAATGGAACTCCTTGAAATCTCCACCTGCATACAAATGAAGGCGCGCGGACACGACGCCCGCACACTCACACGGCGCATATTTAGAGTTTCTCGGTTTATTAGTCGGCCCGTCTCCGTCTTCATCTTTCCTCCTGCTAGTGGCCATAACTGGTTATTTACATGCTCTGTCACTTACTGGGAGGAGTGATGCTGATGGGTTAGGAGGCTCACTAATCCACTCTGCTGCTGTCATTAGAGAGAAGCAAACAGACTATTACCACCTCCTCCTCCTCTTTCTGCTCATCATAAGCCTGCCTGAACCACACACACACACACACACACACACACACACACACACACACACACACACACACACACACACACACACGCACACACACACACACACACACACACACACACACACACACACACACACACACACACACGTGCACACACACACAGCTGGGATGGTGAGTGCCTCTTGTTTCTTTAGCGCTGCTGAGTGGAGCCCTGCTTTGGTAATTGATCCTGTTTGGTACATGGGGAGGGGGGCAGAGAGAGAGAGAGAGAGAGAGAGAGGGAGGGAAGGAGGTCCTAAGTGTTGTCAGTTTGCTGCATTAATTTTTCAACTGTGGCCTGTGAGGCTGGAGGAACGAGGAGGGGCCCTTTGCAGAGCTCACTGAGAAGAAACATATTGTACCTAATGCTGCCTACACTCCCGTCGCTGTTTGTTGGTGCTCATTCTAAAATAAGCTCCTTTCTGCGAGACTCAAATATGATTCAACTGTATGCACTCCCGGCGTCCTGCCGATGACAAATTTGTTTTCCTGCGTCTCCTTTTCTGCTGCACTCATAAACAGGCCTCTGGTGGTTGTGCAACTTGTGCCTCTTTGTCTGGGTGTTTGTGCCTTCTCATGGCGTACAGTACATACAGCCGATAATAGACAGGCCTCACTCCGTGCTGTTTGATCCCAGCTCGGGGCTCTGGTCTCTGACTCACTGATGATGTCACCAAGGCAGCTCAGAAGGAGTGGGCAGAAAAGAAGCTTAAACACTCTGTAGTAGAAATTGCTATTATTACTTGTGAGTTCTTCACAGCTCTCCCTTGCGTACAGTGTCAAAATACTCCCGTCCTATAATTAGCACCAATGTGTTATCGCAATTCCGGTCAGTGGCTGGAAGGGAGTGATTTTAATGTCCGTCAGAGCCACGTTAGCGAACACTTCCGTGATTTATGAAGAGGTCCTCACAGCCACAGAAGACGACGTCAGTGCTGACATTTGTTACAGATATGACTCATAATTTCTTGCTTTTATTCAATACTTCCTAAGCAATTTGAGCGTGACACATTTCACTGAACATCTCTCATGCTTGCGTTCTGCGGATGTCAGTCAAAATATCTAAAAATGCTTTGTGAAGATGCGGTATGTAAAACACAGTGGGAGAGAGCTGCAGAGAAGTGAAATGATCGCTGGAGTCCATTACAGTCAGAACGGGAGGTGTGCTGAAGACAAAATATCCCCTCTCGCCACACCGAGATCCAAAAGACCACTTTAAGACAACACTAATGTGGACAGATCTGAAAATGATGGACTATCTGAATCACTTTCTGTCCACATATTTCTCAAAGTTGACACCTGCATTCAAACAAAAATAAATAATATAAACATAATTAAAAGGATACTCAAGTCTTTAAGTGGTTCAGTGAGATGATATTTCCCAATTTTCAGTCCATCGCAAAACACGAACTGGATTCTAAATTTCCTTTCACCTCATCTGCTTGTAAAATGTCCATGTCTTTCAGTTAACCAGATCATAGCCTGAGTTTGCAACACAGGCTTTCTTTTATCAATTTGTAGGCCCAACTGAAATAACCCTGATGCAGGGTTGTACCCGAATTTTGTCAGCCAAAACCGATTTGGCTGTACAATTCATTTCAACAGTTGGTTTCTATTTTTTCCATATGTACTATCTGGCATTTAGAAATTGTGCAGGTGTCCCCGAGGTTTCCATGCAGGTCTTGGGAAACAAGCAAGTTTGGACCGGCGGTTGCCCTTGCAAGACTAGTGGCACGGTCAAAAACACTCCTTTTGTCGAGGCTTCGCTCCTGTGTAATCCCCCCCCACCACCTCCACCGAAGCAACACAATCCCAGAGGCCTACTGCAAGTGGTGACAAACTTGATGTCAGGGTGTGTGCAGAGGCCGTTACAGGGCCCCGGTCCTGGTCCGTTACTTAGAACCACTTGTTTGTGAAGTAACCCTTCACCTAAATGACTGAACTTGAAGAGTCTCGGTTACCTGACGATTCGACGCGTTGACTTTCAAGGGAGCAGGCGGCCCTACCCTGGTGACATCATCACAGGTCACTCCGGGGACATCATCAGGATTTTTTTTCTGACAAAAGCTCCTATTCTCCATACCAGAGGTATAAACATTTGAATTACAGGTCTGATCAAAGATGAAAAATGGTCGCCATCAACCGAGCCTGTAGGACCTGCGGTCAAATCGTTATTCCGTACTACAACGGTTAGCTGACATATTCATCTCACTCGGGTTTGAGAAATGATCATATATCAGGGTTTTCCAAAAGCTTGGATTTCCCCTTCACCTCCACACAAATATCCACTTTGAAGCTTTTTGAAAATAATATGTTTTCTTTTGCAAACAATGTTGGTTTAGGCGGGACCAAAGTAATGGTTCTTTAACCTCGGCATGGCAGCGCACCAGGCATTATAAAAGGCAGAGCCGGTTCAGAGATAACCTGATTTACAACCTCTGTCAGGTCACACAGGTGAGAGACCCCCCCCCCTCCCCCTTTGTTTTGTCCCCTCCAACGGGGGTGTTTTCTCTCTCGGGTTTGATTCCTCTCCCACCACCCTCCCTTCCTATCCTCTCACCCTCCTGCCAGCTTAGCTAGCCAGGACAGGCCTTATTCCACTCCAAAACCATGATTGCATTCTTGAGCTATTCCACCCCCTCCTTCAGAACAAGAGCCCTCCTCATCTCGCTCCCTTTCAAGTAGAGGCTGCCGGGCGCATTTCCCCTTTGAAGATGTAATCTCGGAAAACACAGAGACATCTCCGGGATTATCTTAAATGTCTTCAGTATGTCAACAGCCTAGCCCTGCCGCCGAGCAGCTCTGGCCGTTTAAGGGGTCGGCTGTGATGACAGCCAAGGAAAATGCCGCACCGCAGAGGTAATCACAGGGTCAACTCTGCTGACTCCATTCAGGGCCAAACTCCCACTGTTAAAACTGGATGTTAACAGGCACAATGAAATGATGTATTTCCCCGTGTGGCAAGGCTGTGTTTACAATCGGAGGTAATAGCAGGCGGCAGAGTGCTCAGTAACAGATGGTGTCGGTAGGTGAGGTTCGTTTATGTCACGGCATCTTCCAAAATGTTATGACAATGCAAATGGTGCAACGTCTTAACTAAGCACACACAATAAGATGAGAAGCATCACTGAGTAGTCACAAGAGGGAAAGTTAGTATTCACCAAATTAGAGGCACATAAGTGGGCGCTCCTTGAAAAGGATCTTGACTTTGTAATCATATCAGATGTTATCGGGGGGAGATTTTAGGAAGGGTAAGTGCTTGGAAACTAAATCAGAGAGAGGCTGCCTAGGGAACACGTTGTTATCATAATTACCTGCTGAGCGATGACTGCAGAAGCGGTGTTGATGTTGACGCCGAGCTGCCCTCTTCTCTCACCGACAAGGCTGTCTTGTGTGGGCTGCTGCCTGCTTCGACATCTCTTTGTGTTCTGTGTGTGTTGTCTTTCTGTTTTTTTTTTTTTTTTTCCTTTCCTCTCTTTTCAGCCAGGAACACAGACTGCAGGCCAAAAACGCAAATATTGTTTGGGTGAGATCAGGCTCGGAGATTGAGGACGGACTTGCGTCAGTGTGTACGTGCGGGTGCTGGCAGGCTTTTTGGGGTTGCTCCCGGGAGCTGAGGCGAACCGGCGACCTCATCGTTCTCTGTTTCAAACAACAGACTGCTGCTGCCGGTGCACAGGGCCTGCCTGCATGTAGTTTTTTTTTTTTTTTTTTTTTTTTTTTTTAATTACAAATGATCTGTTTGGATGAAATGCAGCCCCAGCCTCGTCACTGTTGGCATTTAAACAGGAGGAAATGACAGATGATGATATCACAGCGGGAGAGATTGAAAGAAGAGGGAGAGACCACTCAAGGAGGAGAAACACTTGACCTGTTTGTTTTGGGGAAAATGGTATTCGTCTGCTAATTTCCTCCTGATAAGTATCTGACGGCTCATAGTAAAGTGTTTTATATTGGCCAGAGGAAAATGGCTTCTCTCGCTCACGGCGCCGATCGATCCCAGAGACTCTGCTGCTGCTTTAAATTGCATTCTCTGGTTTTTAGAGTTCTTCTATTTGCATAGAGATAATCAATTACGTATATTAGCCTGCTGCTTTTAGCTTAACATGGACTTTCTCCTGCCTTCCCTCGCCTTTCTCCTCCCCTCTGCAGACGCTGCTGCAGATTCTGGCTCTTTCCTCTTCCACCTAACATCATTGACTGCTGTTTGCTGTGCTGGGGGCATTGATTTTTTACTGCTATGCCTCTCTCACTGGTTTAACAGTTGATGAGTTGTGTTAAGACACCCAGGGACAGCCCTGCCTGTTTTAAGGAGATGAGGTTGGCTTTTATAGCCCTCCTGCTTCCTCAGCCTTGGATGACAAGGTGTGTGTGTGTGTGTGTGTGTGTGTGTGTGTGTGTGTGTGTGTGTGTGTGTGTGTGTGTGTGTGTGTGTGTGTGTGTGTGTGTGTGTGTGTGTGTGTGTGTGTGTGTGTGTGTGTGTGTGTGTGTGTGTGTGTGTGTGTGTGTGTATAGTATGTGCACACGTGAGTGAGTCTGTCTATATGAGTTGAGCAGCCACTTGAGACTAGGATTCCCCCCAGGAAGCCAAAGTAAACGTTGCGGTGTTAAAGGCTTTCAACAGGCAAACTTGGGCTTTGTCATCTCCAGCATTTTAATCACTTTAAAGACTTTGTACAGGAAAATGGGTTTATCTCAGCCAATGAACAGCCACATCATCAGATACGATTACACAGGACTGAAGTGTTAAGAGAGTAATACCAAGTGTGATTATGAAAACTGGGAGACGACCGGCTCGAGTGGAGAGTTGACACAGAGTTTAGATTCAGAGGTGACAAGAATTTTTAGTCTGTCGCAGGCACCAATTCCACAAACAACACGCGCACACACACACACACACACACACACACACACACACACACACACACACACACACACACACACACACACACACACACACACACACACACACACACACACACACACACACACACACACACACAAGTCATGGATACAGACACAAACCTCATTTAACACGATTAGTCTCTTTGAGGATTTTACCGCAGCCTCTCATATCCTGGATGAAAGAGTTCACACTTCTGACAGCAAAAAAAAAAAAAAAAAAAAAAAAAAGCTGGAGTCTGCAGGAGCTACTACGAAGCACTCAGCTCTTCACTACAATATTCACCACATTATTAAGGAACACATTGCTTTGTGCTGTGTTGCTCTCAACACCATCTGTAGTGTGCCGCTCAAGTGGTAGCAATTTTCTTGCAGTCTTGTGTCTGTCAGTATTACAAGTGAAATTCGATTGCAGATCTCGATGCTCTTGTGCATTTAGTTTCTCATAAACGTTTGCATTGTTCACAGATTGCTTCCCAACAATTTCCAGTGTGCAGAAATGTGCTGCCATCTGAGTATTTAGCTCTCTCTCACACTCTTTAGATATGAAGCCTAATGTCATTTCACAGTATAAGAAAACCCATTTTCAGTGTTGCTCTTAAACTAGAATCCAATCTAACCTCTGTTGTAATACAACCAAGGCTTTTAAAAAAAAATTTTTTTACTGACAATAAAAGCTAAATATAGCTGTGTTTCATGGTTGCTAAATGACATCACCTTGGAAAAAACATATGCAATGGGATGACTTAAACCCATTCACAATTAGCACAATAAAGATGCAGTTAATGTATGGCTATCTTAGCAATGATTTTATAATCGCTCTCTTAAATCCATCACCTTTACACACTCACAACACGCACGTTTTTAAGAGGGTCCATTGGTGCGTGTTATAGCTGGGTAATATCAACCTAATAGGCTTACCTGTCAGCACTGCACGGGACGTAGACCCCGTAAATCACATTTGTCTGCGACACCTGCTCGCCTGCCTGCGTATTTATGGCTTTCTCCTCCGCCTTGTCCTCCTCTTTTTGGCCTCTGTCCAAAATCAACCCCCTCTTTGCACGTTATGTTCCTCTGTATGTTCTATTCTCCTCATGGATTGAATGAACGAGCAGGTGTTATGATGTATGAGGGCCCCCCCCCCCCCGTTCCATCCATACACCCCTCCTGTTTAAACCAGATATTTAAACCAGATATTTAAGATTTAGTCTCGAGAGGGGAAAAAATGGTCACATTTCTTATTCCCTATTTCATTTCCAAAGATTAATTTGATCTTAACGTATGTGTTGTTGTCCACTTAGTGTGGCATGGCGCCTTGATTTTCTTGATTTAAGAGTTTTGTTTTCAAAGATTAAAACTCTACCCAAGGTGTACACAGACACATGTATACTAAATCATCCACACAGTTCTTCAGTTTCCGATATTTTTAAGTCAGGAAGACTCTTTGTTGGCGGCGCCCCACTGACCAAATTTTCTCAGACGGGGATTAGAAGTGCCAAGCCACACTGCACCTCTTGGACCGAGGCCACCGGCGCAGTCTGAAGCAGAGGAAGCTTGTTTGTTGCGGTGTAAAGACTTAAAGCGGAGAAACAATAGCAGAAGTAGAAGAATGGTGTGATTTCCTGGGGGACTGTCACTGTCAGTTGTTACAAACTTGATAACAGTAAAGTTGTGTGCATCCCAAAACTAAAACAGCGATCTGAAAGATGCAGAGTGAGATGATGATTCTGTGTGGTTTGGTCTCTCCTAGTGATCCATTGTATATTACATGTAGTCATTTCAACTATAAAACACAATTTGAATGTATTACCATACATTTTAAACATGGCAATACATTTTAAAGTAAGTTAAATGTCATACATCAGCCTAATTTGTTACCTTTAAGATGTTTCTAACCATAAAATAAAGAGTTTATATAGCCACACAAGCAGCTCTGTGTAACCATGCTCAGACACAGCAAAGCTTTGAAGTAAATGTTAACATCAGCAGGTGTAGTTGTATTGTATGCATGGTATTTCATCACAGTTTTTGTAATCAAATTGAAGTGCATTTCAACATGTCTAGAGACAATAAGGAGATGTGCTAATGCAAATACGTGTGTGTGTGTGTGTGTGTGTGTGTGTGTGTGTGTGTGTGTGTGTGTGTGTGTGTGTGTGTGTGTGTGTGTGTGTGTGTGTGTGTGTGTGTGTGTGTGTGTGTGTGTGTTTGTGTGTGTCCAGGGCCAATGCTGGATTTGTATCCGCCTGTAAAGGGCGCAGCGGAGCAGTGAGGAGAGACTAAGAGAGGTGTATTAAGGCAGTGAATCTGGCCGCTCTGTGTGTAATGGACTCAGGATGAGGGCTGACCAAGCACCAGGCTGCTGATAACCTTTAGGAAGGACATTGTTCCCGGGCAGCGGGGGGTGGGGTCACGAGGGGGGATTGCACAGGACTGCCGCAGCACGCACGGCAGTGTGGTTGGTGGTGCAGTTGTTCATTGGTTCATTGGCCGTCCGGCAGGGTTAGGAGGTAGGGTAAATGGGGCACTATAGCGAAATCCCTCATGGCTTCCTGACATACATTTTTCAAGACTGGTGGGTGTATTTCTCCGTGATACATTTGTCCTCTGTCTGAACCAGGTTCTTCCTGGCATTCCATTAAAAGAAATTTACCAGCCTTTTTCTTCTGTCTTCCCTCCCCTCAGATCACCACTTAAGGAGAGGTCAGCAAGGGACCGTGCGTGAGGAATACATGAAGGGTGGGGAGAGGGAGGGGGTGGCGACCACAGCGGCAGTACCACCGAGGTCGAAGTTGACTACAGGTAAAACAGGTCTTTCTTTTAATCCACCGCTCGTTCATTGTGCGCGATTTTTGGTTGTTGCTGTTTTTTTTTCCGACTTGGAGCAGACTTGGCACGCACAGGCGAAGTGAGGGAGCAAATGTGGCTGGTTTTGATTGGACCCTCCTGGGCTGGCGGCCGGGGAGGAACTGGGAACTGAGCAGTGTGCAGCTGCTGTTTATGAGGAGCTGTGCAGGATCCTGTTTGGCTCTGTGTAAAAAGAAAATCCAGCCAGTCCCCACGAGAAGCCTGTGGCCAGTGTCAATAGTTGGAGAAATGAACAAACCATGATGATATGATTCAGGAAGCTTGGTTTCCAAAAAAACTCACTTTTTTCTCTCTTTTTTTCGGTGGGCAGATGCCGGACTCGGGAATGGGGGGGGAAAAGGATTGTGCGTTTACAGAGATTTGTAGATTAAAGATTTGTAGAAAAGCAAGTGAAAGCTAGTGAATTTCTGTGTAACCATAACTCTGACTGCAGACCTCAACTTTATCACACTAAAATTGTAAACAGAATATCAGCACGGCACCATCTGAATGAAGCACGAGATGTTTAAGAGTTTAACGTGGGTGATATTCAAAGTAAAAAAAACTAAAAAAAAAAACTCATTCCCCTTATTGAGAAAATGTATCAGTCATTTTTAAAGGAGGCCCATAACGGTGCAAAACTCTGCCACCCAGCATCAATTTTCCACTCTTTATTCGCCTTTCCTCCTTTATTCTTTGCTACCAGGGATTAAGAAGGATGACTGGGGGGCTTTGCAATGTGGTTGGGGGCAGATCAGGAAGCAAATAAATAAATAAAGTGCTAGTTAATCTTCCTTAGTGGTGTGTGTGTGTGTGTGTGTGTGTGTGTGTGTGTGTGTGTGTGTGTGTGTGTGTGTGTGTGTGTGTGTGTGTGTGTGTGTGTGTGTGTGTGTGTGTGTGTGTGTGTGAGTGTGAGAGAGTGTGTGTGAATGCTGAGCAATGGCACCACTCAGGGAGCATCTGCCCTGCACACAAACACTCGGCGTGTGCACATACAGACAGACACAGATACTGTACACACATGCGCGACTAGCAGAGATCAGCCAAAGCGATTAGGACACGGACTTCAGAGCACAGAAACTGACAGGTTTAACACACACACACACACACACACACACACACACACACACACACACACACACACACACACACACACACACACACACACACACACACACACACACACACACACACGCGCCAACCGTTGGCAGAGTGACAAGTAATACGCAGCGAAAGAAAGAAAAAGAGCTGCAGAACTTGACAGCACATGACTGCAGACACATGAAAGTATAGGAAGACCAGTTTTACTGCTTCTCTCTGCTGCTGTCGTGCTGTGTTCGTCTTGCCTGGTGCCCATGGACTCATATCTGTTCTGTTTTTTCCTCCCTCTCACATTAACACATACACTACGCACCAACAGTTGATCAAACAACTGTGCGGCTGAGGCAGAATTTGTCCAGACAGCCAGCCAGGATGAGTAATGCAGCGCTCTTTTGGCTTAATTTGTTTAGAAAGCCTATCATTGCTGCAAACTTGTAACAGACTGTTGCTGTTTACAGAACAGTACTTTTTCCCCCGTAGCTTTAACTGGTTGCATTTTTAATGTTTGCGGCACATAGTGCAGTCACTGTCGAGACTGAACAATGTGGCCGTTGTGAAGTGATGGAGTTGAGAGCGAGGAGAGAGGAAGGAGCGCTTGTATGTGTAATGTACTTCTTCTTCAGTGTGTAAGTTTGAGACGAGACAAAAGGTGAAATGTTCTGCGTCACTCCAGAGCCTGTGCAGATGTGAACGGGGTAAACTGAGCTTTTGAAAAACATCTTCTTTCTTTCTTTTTTTTTTCTCCTTTGGTTCCTTCTTCTTCTCATCTTTGTTTCTTCTTCCCCAGAGTAAAGTTTGTCTGAGGCAAATCTGCTCACGTGATGCATAGAAGGGCAGTGCACATGAGGACGAGCGTCTCCCTCTCGTATATTTGTACATCTTTTAAACTATTGTGAAAGTTTGAGAGACATAGATTGATATAGAATTCGATCCAGAATAGTTCTTCTCTGAGGAGTACCTCCAGTTTAGGAGGTGGCGATGATATTCAAAAGACAAACAGTGTGTATTTTAATCCTTGCTAGCGATATTCATTGCGGTTATCGTCTTGTGGCCCATTTTTCACATCCACACACTGGCCTTTTTTGGGATTTTGTGTTGCAAGAGACATCTCACAAACAAGCAGAGGTAGAAAGTGGTGAGAGTGGGTGGATGAGAGAGAACATTGTCTTCTCCTTTTTCCAGTGCAGGGACAGAGCAGAACAGGTTGTGTGAGGATACTTGCTATCCTTAACGGTGTCTAACACCGCCTCAGGGCCACCTATTCTTCTCTAATGCAGCTGAGAGTCGTGCTGAGCTGGGTAGTCGGAATATGCACATTCCTCAGCGTCAGATGGCCTTCCTGGTACGCTACAATTCACAGAGTGCCACTTTAACGTTGTCATCTTTTAACATGATTATTACACTTAGCTGACTGTTTTTTTTTTTTTTTTTTTTTATGGGTTTCTTTTATAGATATAGATTACTTTTTTGCTTTTACATAATTGTGACACAAGCTGTTGTAAACATTCATTACAGTTTACAGGCAGAATTCCTGTTTCAGATTTGGGATTATTTCCAATATTTTAGGTGAACTCACTTTCACTCTTAGCTCCATATTAAGTGGTTTTTTTGTGTGTTTTTTTTTTTTTAATATATAATTTGGCTGTTTACAAGTTGTGTTTCTTGGTTTCAACACTTCCTAAAGTGAGTAGAAATGTCGGCCAAAACCAAGAAAAATGCGACCCAAGTTGCAATACGTTGTTATTTTCCGTTAAAAATCTCCAAATGCTCCTCCTATAAGCTAAAATGACATCACACCGGTGGGCCGCCATCTTTGTGTGCCGGTCGGTCCATTATGTTATCCATCACTGGGTCTCTCTGTCTGGCATGGTCAATTACCTAGAGGAAAACAACATTAGAGGCCTGAATGGGACATGGAGCTGTGGCAGGCCTGACATGGTTGTGTTATATGATTACACAACCTGTTGGCTGTCCGCCTGTCAAGTGTCTCCTGACTCTGATGAATGGCTGTAATATACAGCGCATCACAACACGCCACGCCACGCACTCATTAATGGCCTCTCATAACGCTGAGGACGGTCCCCCAATCCCGAGGCGGCATTCACGAGGGAGACAGAGGGGGAGAGAAATGGGGTGGCAGTTGTAGTGGGAAGAGTGAGAAATGGCATTCATGAATACTCCAACCTTGTACCAGTAAACAAAAGAAACCCGGTGTCTTCATTTGAATAATTTCACAAATGTCGTGGCAAGGCGCCAGCGTCGCAGTCACACGGAACTCTTTGTGAATGAACGGAGGCTGACAGAACTAGAGTGAGAGCAAAAGACACAGGAAGATGTAAGAATTATTATTCTTAAGTGTGACACATATGTTTCTCAATTAGATACATTCTTGTCCATCTGTAGCCTATTTGCATAGATAATCAGAAACGTGTGCAGTGCGGCATGCACACCAGCGTGTGGGAACGTCACAATGGAGATGCTTGAAGAAAAGGAGATTGAATCTGTCATCTGTTTGGATGCCATCTGAAGCTTAGCTGATTGCTCTTTCTTTCAGTGAATAAAAAGACATGCTACCCAAGATCCTCCAAACTACTCGACTCTCGGCTGTAACAAACAGATTTGATTCTCATAGAGACACTGCTCCGCGAGGTTTCAAATTAAAAGGGTGAAAGTATCTCTGAATGCTATTTTTCTGAGGGGTCCGTGGGGGAGAGGTTGTGTACCAGTGGCTGTATGGCAACAAAAGTAAAGTAGTTTTTCTCAAAGTGCACCAGCAGTGGAGAGTTTATCTAAAACCTACATAACCCTCGATCTGTCAGACTTTTAGTGTGTAATGCTTACTGGGAAGCCACATAGCAGGAGCCCCATTGATAAGCACATTGCTCCTCTCAGTTTGACAGCTCTGTGCTCGATACACTGCGCCCTGGCTTTGTCCTGTCATATATTTTGCGTCGTCTCACATTAAAGTCAGTATTTTTTACAGAAAGAGCCACAGATGTTAAAACGATTTTCAATTTCCCCTCGCTCAGATGTGCCAGTGTTTTCAGGGTTGATGCCGTGGATTGAACAGTGCTGCACCTGCAGTGTGTATATGTGAGAGAGGAGGAGACAGAGAGAATTGTCTGAATATTCCTTTATCTGCGTCTGTGTTGGTGTATGTGATCTTTCTCGCAGCTTGAGTTTCTCAGTTTGAAATGCAACACCTGCAGATGTGTCTTGTAAACTGCAGCCGCCGGCTTCTCTCCCATTCAGACGGGACCACTGAAACAAAGCAATTAAAGCAAGCTCTCTCTATGGGGTGAAGATTTGGTGCATGGGTGTGCCTGCCTGTGTCGGAGTGATCTCTTTTTTTTGTTGTTTTTTTCCCATTGTTTTAAGTGAACAGCAAAAAGATCTGCATTCCAGCTGAAGAAGACAGCTCCACGCCAAACACATCATTAGCAGTTTTGTCATATTCATGTGTGTTTTAAATATGGAAGTCAGAGGTCACTGACAACCTGTTGACACACTGCAGATTTATGCAATAGACACACGCACCCACCCACACACACACACCCAAGTTAATGCACAGCCACAGCCCAGTTTTCGACTCCGCACGTTGTAGCAGAGGTTTCTTGTTGCTGCTGATCTTTTGGTCCTTCCAGCTCCAGATACCAGAGCCTGAGTTATTCTGCGCTCTGCTCCCTGACCCTCCTAATTGAGAACGGCTGTTACTGGGAAAGAGAGGGCTGAACAGACACACAGAGATTGAGAACAGCTTCTTGTGTGAAAGTGAGAGAAAGTAAGAACAAAAAAGGGAGGAAAACAAAACGAAAGGAGCAAAGAGCTAGACAGTGTGCAGGCCAGTGCCAATCAAGTGGAGAATGGCTGTTTTCTCAACAGCTGGCCCCATGAAAGAGAACCTCCCTCTACCTACCCCTCTCCGGCCATGAGCCAAACAAAGGCAATGTCCTGAATGTTGAAGTGACTGTTCAAAACAGTATGTGATATCTGTAGGACGAAACGGAAAAAGACTGTTGGAGAGCTGGAGGAGAGCGTTGCAAAAAAAAGGAGAGTTAAACTGGAGGGTTGGAAAGAGGAGCAGTAAGCTCAGTGACAGCTGCATGCATGTTGTAGTGGGTAACGATCTGTCCGTCTGTCAGAGAAGATATTTCTGTCTGTTTAGTGCTGCCTTACTGGCTGCCAGAGACACTCCTCGTGTCATCGCTGGGTGCCTGCTGTCACTGGCTAAAAAGGAGAGGGAGTGGTGTGTTTGTGTGCGTGAGCGAGAGTGACAGGGAGAGAAACTCAAGCAGCTGTCTTGAAAGCTCTTCCGCTGTCAGTACATCTAGAATCTGCTTTCCCCTGATATGTCCTCGGTGAAACAGTATTTCAGTTCAGTCAAGAGTTGTGGTCTTTCTGCTGTTTAAGGGAGCACTTTGGGGAAATCTTGGTGTTGCCCGGCTTATCTGTCAAGATAATGAGATCATAAACACTGTCAAAAAAAAAAAAAAAAGATTTCTCCGGTGGATCATGAGTTTCCGCATATTTACAGGAAGATTCAGTTTTCGTTTTTTGCAACCTGGTTAGCCTGTACGTCTGCAGCACGTAGATCTGCTGCCAGTGCACTGTAGAGTCAACAAGTGCAGGGACATGTAAAATAAGATCAGACATTGCTGTGGGAAGGGCCTGCTGTGATTGAATGAATATCATAAAAAAAATGACAAATTTTAAGTTTGCATTAACAAAGAATTTGTACTACGTGTGGATTGCCTGATTTGCCTATCTGCATCTGCACCGATACCAATCTGCGCATCTATATTCGGACCTGTCCGGATGTTGAAGACGGAGCAATGTGCAGAGCCCTAAACTGCTCCAGGCGAGCATTGCCACTGGTGTGAATGTGCATTGTTTAATTAGAGGCTTTGTGAGGTGCTTTCAGGTTGAAAACTTTAGTCTGTATACCAAATTGTAAATTGTCCAAAATGAGAAGGTTTTTTGTTCTTAAACCAATTGACTCTTGTGTTTCTTGTGTTGGCCCTCCAGGAGTCTAAAGCTGTTTCCAGTAGAGGATGTGTTCACAATGTTACACTGTCTTGTAGTAGACACTCTTAAGTAGTTGAACCTTTGACACAGATTTTTAAAGTACTGCAGTGTACTTTTAGCATTTACACAGAGCGTTGGCTGATTGCAGGGGTCTCGTATTATCTGAGACAACTTGTAGCAGTTGTAATGAAAAGACGTGATGGTAGGCAGTGGAGTCTGTCAGTTTTGTGTAGGAGGCACAATTTACATGAAATATTAAATAAAAATAGCATACTGTTTTTAAATTTCTTGGGTCAACAGAATGTGGGAGTGGGTGGTACAGTGACACAGTGTGAAGCTGAAAATTGCTGCATGCAGTGAGAGCTCACGGGAAATACTTCCAAAAATTAACCTGTCCGGTGTGTTCAGTGTACATTAAAGATATTTTATAGTTTGTGAATTTGCAGGATAAAAACGACAAATACCTCCAAACAGCTGTTTGCTAAAGGGGTTTGAGCCCCGATGTTGGAAAATACTAGTCAAAACGGCTGCTATCATTTAACATACTGAAGAGATTTCCTTTATGTACATGGAATGATTTCAGGGGCTGCACTCATTACTCGAACAACGGACCAATCTCTTGTATTCCTTTAAATCACGGGGCTCTATTTTGTACTAATATAGTATATTTTTGCCTTAAGTGCTGACCATTGACGGTTTGATTGCAGTCATCTGTTGTTGGAGGTTCTGTCGTCTGATTGCAAACATGTGTTTTTCACCAGCAGACATGGCCACGGAGTGAGGTAATGGAATATTGAGAAAAATTTAGGAGCATTAGCGAGGTATTGGGCTGCACGGTGGCTCAGCTGTTATTGTGGAAGTCGTGGGTTTTGCCGTCACTGAATGAATGTGGAGTCGACAAGTTGTCCTGGTGTCAGCATGTGTTTTTTTTTTTTTCCTCTGGCTGCCAAGTTTGATGTTGTGAATGTGTGCAACCCAGATCTGTGTGTGTGTGTGTGTGTGTGTGTGTGTGTGTGTGTGTGTGTGTGTGTGTGTGTGTGTGTGTGTGTGTGTGTGTGTGTGTGTGTGGAGAAAATGCTTTTGGATTGTTTCTGTGGGATCCGTCAACAAGACCGATATGATTTAATGCATCAAAAAAAAAAAGTAGCATCGCCTTAATTCTCCCGGACTGATTTTTTTTTTTTTTTTTAGCAGGCGGTACGAGCTTTCGCGGTAATTTTGTGGCAGCCGTGACACCGTCAGGCCCAACTTTAGAGTCTGTACTGTCAGTGTTAGCTTCTTCTGGCAGCTCTGGCTGCCCTGACAGCCGTGTAACCACACACCGGTGTTTATGTACTTTAGGTTAACACGGTTATCTCTGTGCGTAACCGGAGCCCTCAACCAACATGGGCACTTGGCATACGTGTGCGGTTTGCTTGTGTGAGTGATCTCGCAGCTGCAGGGCCCTGTCTCTTTCCCCACTCCTCTCTCTCTCTCTTTCTCTCGAAAGAGCTGCAGGGACTTGCCAGTATTTTCATTCCCTCTGGAGGCATTTCCGCACACCAACAAAGCCCGGCCTGCGTGATGAAACGGAGAGGAAGCAGCTTTTGTGAAGGCAGCAGCCAAACTTCAGTCTGTGTGTGTGTGCACTTCTGACCCCAGCTAACAGTTTGCTACATGCAAATTAACATTTGAGCTGGAAATACAGGTCGCTCCAGCCTACTGTAGCACTGAGAACAAGCCTACTCTGTCTCCCATTCAGAAAACAAAGTTGTCTCCTGTTTGCCTCCTAATTAACTGGTATAATACCGAGCTTGTTTGATTGGTTCGTGTTATGTTTTTTTTTTTTTTTTTTTTTGTACAGGGCTTGTTAACCACTGGCCTTTCACATACTTCACTTCCGCTGTAGCCATTGCTAAAAGGAAAAGTGTGGTGCAGCCCAGGTCATAATGCTCCAGGGTGTCTGGCTCTGGGAAGGGGTTGAATTGAACCAATAATAGTAAAAAAAGAAAAAAGAAAATCAGTAGAACGGAGCATAAAACATGCACTCTTTGCCCCTCGTGTCTGCAATAACTGGATTACACTGATATAAATCAAATACGTTTTGTGCAGCTCTGCTATTTTTTTGGGTTCAGCGTCTGAGCATTAATTTTTCTCCATGCTGAGTGGATACCCTTCGTTTAGACGGTGGTTTCCAGAAATAAGTGCGAGGTTTTGGGTAAGAACTGAGGTTGAAGCTCACACGAAGCATCATTTTTGCTGCCTCACTTGAGGTCGTGACACAGCTACCAAAAATCACGAATGTTATTTCTCTAAATGGGAGCAAAAGCAAAGCGACTGCAGGGTCTGGCAACCGCAAGTGTCACCGAAGCGGAGATTTTTCTCTGGGATTGTCTACGGAGTCAGCGTCCTGTGGGTTGACAGCCAGGGCCCTGTGACACACGCTCATGCCCATAAACAGGGATTTGGCCCTCTGGAGAAAATAACCTTGATAATTACTGGGATGCATATGGACCTGCCCACAGAGGGAAAGGGAAAGGGAGAGGGGGAGGAGGAGGAGCGGGGAGGAGGAGCGGGAGGAGGAGATGAGGGCTGACTGAGAAGGAGGGAGAGAGGCCACATCCGCTGGGTGCATTCCTGCATGCTGTGTCATACTGGTGCAGAGTTTCCCCTCAGTTTGCACGGAGCTTTCCACAAGGTGGAGAGTGCAAAGAGCTACTGACGCAACGCTGGAGGCTGTGGACACTGACATTTAAAAGTTTAACAAGGCAACGAGCCACGCATTCATAGACTCCCCACGGTAACAAAAAGACAACATAACTGCTTGAAGAATAAAGCACGAGAGGACTGGGATGCAAATGGGGGGGGGCAAATTGGAGCCATGTGAGGGTGGGATTCATAGAAAGACAGGAAAGATTCAGCCTTGTGACCTAACCGTGGAAGTGCTCGGAGGTTTTTGACTCTCCTCCCCACCACCACCCGTCTCTTTGTGGGCTCACGCATCACGTGGCCTCTCTGGTCGAGCTGAATTGGCATCATAACAGCAGCCAGAGCTGAATGTCTGTGGCTGGCACGCCGCCTGTCTGCTCGCCTGTCATTCAGCTGGTTAAAGAGGCCTTGTTGAACCACTGCACTGTGCCTGGCTACTACAGGGCCATTCATGCCTGTAACGGCAGAAACAGCCAAGTCCTGTCATCAGTGCTAGCTAGCACATACCAATTTACTACTGGAAATGACAAGGGCATTTTGCTTGGTAAGCACTGTTCTCTCTCTTCCACCCCCTGCCCCCCCCCAAGCAACCTTGTAACCCATTTTTTTTTTTTTTTTTTTTTTTTCTAGTTTGGATTACATTTCAGAGAATGCGCCTTTCTAACAGAACAAGTGTCTTTAGACAAACACAGTGTTCACGTCTCAAATATGTTCTGTGTCTCTCTTGAATATGCGCCACCGACACTGAGTGTATAGCGGAATAGACTGATCTGTTCCCCAAGGAATCACACAACAACAGCACAAAACAACAAAACGGATCCTTTGTGCTGCCTTGAACGTTGGAAATCTCAAACAGAAGACTTGAAAATACAGTTTGTCACTCGGAGAGAGGTTTTTTTCTTTTTCTTTTTTCTTCTTCTTCTTCTCCTCTCCTCTACTTGACAGTTGCTCTTTGTGCCTTTGGCTAATGGCAACTCATCCTGTCACAGTTGACCCGTGCCTTAGTGAACTGTTGTCCGTCCTTTTCTCAGTCCCAGTGTGACACACACAGCGAGGACATGCATGAGAGCCATGACTTCATCCAGCGCTCTGTCTTCTCCCTCTCCTCTACCTTCTCCCTCCCTCCCGCTCTCATCCTCTCTCCCTCTCCAATCCTCTCCCTCTGGATCTTGTCCTTTTTTGTTTTACTCCCCTACCCCTTCGCTTCCTTCGTGTCTGCGGTCCTCACATCTTCCCGCCATGATTAGCCATAGTGCTTTCTCCCCAGCCGGTGTAATGTCTAGATCCTCCTGTGTCCTTGGAAAGCAGCCTAATAAGCTCAGACACACACTGATGTCTCTGCGCTCCACAGGCCTATTCTCCAGCGTCACCCAGCACACACTGAGGTAAACAAAGACCGCCACACACGCACGTACACACCACTCTCTCATAGTGTGCTAATAGACCGGCATACCAACCCACTGAGGACAGCGTTGACGCTAGCTCGCTAACGTTGACCTTCCGTGTGCCAATCACAACAAATCTGCTCTCTGATTTGAATATGGGGAGGAAAACAGTGTAAATTGAAAGCAGAAATCCCCCCGGTGTGAGGCAAGATGAGCCTCCGAATAAATTATTCAGATGGCAGCCTCTCCTGCATGATTCTCGCCTTCTGCTACGTTTAATGGCATCTGTGATGTCGCCCATTGGAGATTAATCCAGATGTGAGACGTTTGTGTGTGTTGTGGGTGTGTACTTACATTTCTGCGTGTGTGTGTGTGTGTGTGTGTGTGCGTGCGCGTGTGTGGCCGTGGCCCGCTCACCCCTCTTCTCATGCATCCCGTTGTGTCGTGTGATGGGGAAACAAAGCCTCAACAGGGGAATTTATTTCTTCTCCGGAGAGGGCCGTAAATAAACAACGAGTGAATCAATGCCTCCATTTGTTTTTCTCAGATAATTCTGCCTGTGTCGTTAGGCGGTGTGACAGTGTTTTGCAAGCCGGCGTAGCTCTCAGCAGCCATATTTCCTCTCGGAGAGAGTGAGAAAACATGCCACACCGGCCTCATGTTTCATTACTGAAGATCAGTAAATTACCGCATGCTTTTTTTTTTTTTTTTTTTTTTATATCACTCAATGCAGCTCATTTAGCGCCATGATGGAGCCTTTGTATGAATGGGAAATAACACCAGCATTAGAAATTGTGCCTCAGAACTGCTCAGTCAACTAAAGGCACACAGGTGTAGAAATTACCAGTTACAATTGAATACAAAAACCCACAGCAGGTCCCTTCGGTGAATGCATTTCAGTTTATGTGAGCATCATTGATTCGCTGCGAAAGGATGACCTTCCCTGATACAAGTACTTATTCTTATACTGTGTTTAGACATATACTGCTTGCAATACATTCCTCAGGCGTGTTTGCATTATGATAAAAGTGTAAAGAAACGTGTTTATAAGCCATTTTTCTTGTTGGGGCCCAATGATTTTCAAAAACAACTTAAAGGCCCAGTTTACTCAGATTACTGTAATATATTTATTCATTACCTTTAGCTGCTTTTAGCCTGCAGATATACCTTTAAATTTGTTTTTATTTAGTTTGAACATCCCTGCTTCAACCCCAAAGAATAAAGCAGACTGACATTTTATTGCAAAAGTTACATAAAATAAAAACATCCATGTTGTGTTTCCGTCACTGTTTTTTCACCATCCATATCTTCGAATCTGGGCGGAGACAAGCTTTATCTTTAAAATGGATGAGTAAACTTTCATTTTCCCTGTAATTGCATTCTGGTGCTGTGCAATAATAATTAGCACAGTTAAAGTCCCAGATAATAGGAGGGGAGTTCCTTGTGTTAGCTACGGTTCGATGACCAATAGGAACAGTGAATAATGGCGTGAGCAGAGTGCTCCTGGTTGTTAAGGAACAAAAGTAACCTCCCAATGTTTAAACCTTGATTAGGAGCAATCATTCAGCTAATGCTGCTGTTGGTAATGCCAACATGACTACACAGAAGAGCCTCTAATGAGCACTGGTTTACCATGGTTTCTTTGTACTCAAGTACCCTTCTCTGTGTCCCATATCCAAGTGTGAAATTACAATATCAGATCATATTTAGTTAATTAAACCCATATGACTAATTTAATTTGACTCAAATATGGGGGAAAATGAATAAATCATGGAGCCGTATTTAGCTTGCTTGCGCTGGTGTTAATAGTAATTAAATGTGGGGCAATCTGTAGCGTGTGACGATAGCTCAAGTCCTTTCTCTCCGCCCACTGTACAAGTACACATGTGGAAAAACTGTAAGCCAGACGTTTTTTTTGGAAGCCGTCTCGCGGAATATTAATGGAAATAAAGTGGGCGTTTCAGACACAGAAATGAGTGAGTTTAAGATGCAGTCCTGTAAAATAGGCTCGTGCATTAATAGTCAGCGAGTGGTTGTCCCGTTAGGAGATCTGCACATCTTGGTTAGAGAAGAGCCAGAAGCACTGAAGAAATATTCCTCCATGATTAGAGCCTGGAGAGTTCAAAGACAGCTGCCTCTGCAACTAGACGGGCACAAAACACTCACAAGGAAGACAAGAAATCAACTTGGATTTTGTCATTTAAGTATTTTATGTTTCATATTTGGCAGGGATTAGAGATGCGCACTCTCTCCGGCTCTGTCAGTCCTTGTTATGTGCTTGCAGTTTGTCAGATGCACAACAGGGTGCTTTATTACATCTCCATAAATGATGCCACCTAAGTCTTGTTTTCCTATCACTAAAAAGCACGTTGTGTTTTGTCACACTCCCTGATGTGCGTTGCATTGTGTTTTGTTTCATTTTAGACTCGCTCTGTGATTGATGAGGATTAAGAAACTGATTTTGCCTAATAGGAAACACAGGAAACGTCCTCATCCAAACTGGTAAGGCTCCTCATTTGTCATCTATGTCTTCTTTCAAACTGTTCAGCATCAGCTTGTACGGTGACACTGATACGCTTCAGTGTGGTCTCTGCAAACAAGATAAGATGGCTGCAGTTTGGATTTTGTCTTTTGTTGTGTCATAGCCGCCACTAAACACACCAGTAGTTTGTCCTAGAAAAGAATGCGCTGGTGATCATGTTATATAGTTCAGAAAAAAAGACTGCGTGCTTTCAAGAATGAATTGAAGACAGAATATATTGTGAATCAGAGGAAGAAAAACAAAAAAACCATCCAGACATTTTATTTTCAGGGCTCAAAAACTCAAATCATCTGAGGATAAAAGTCTATTCAGATTCCTGTGATAGTGATATTGATACAACTTTCGACTAGACGCCTTCAGAGAAATATATTGAACCACACAAATGTCAGAACATCGTGAATTTAGTTCCATGGGAGGCTGGCCACTGTTGTTTTTAAATTCAAAACATATGTTTACTTGATGATTTACATGATAGTGGATGATGGCATTTCCTCTTTGTCTGGTTGACAGCTGGAGCTTGTCAGGTAAAATGGGGGAGGTGGGAGGTGGGGGTCAGTCAAAAGCCCAAACATTCGCGATTCTAAATCATTCCTCTTCGCTCTATCACCGCTTTCCTTCTGATGTGGTCGATTTTCGAGAAAGCCCATTTGAAGGATGTTTACAAGACCACATCCTTGCATGTTTACTCAAGTGGCGATACCTTTCTGGCTCTGCTTCAAGCTGTCCCCAGGGCCTGAAGTCTGAACAGCATTGTTAGCAGTGTTGAGCTAATGGTAAATTTGCATGTTTGGCCATTGATCTGCCTCTTATCAATGTCAATATCAATCTCTTAAGAGGAGGACAACTGCTAATCCCCATTTCCCCATCCTCCAGTCATTTGCTCTCTGCTGCATATCCTGCAGCACGAGGCTCCATTTGATGCAAAAACATGCATGAATATTGTGTTCAATTTAGCCTTTGAACAGCATGAATATTATGTATTCAGTTATCCCTCGGACTGCATGAATATTAAGTGTTCATTTAAACCTTGGCAGAGATGAAACACCCCATCAGTCGTCATCACTGTGTCGAAAACCTTTGACCACCGTGATGGATGATGTAATTGGGGTGAATGAGGATGTGAGGAAACATCAGACTAAAGGATGTCGTATTACAGCCCCAACACATTTCAGTAAAAAGGAGACCTTATCCCTCTGCTTTTGTTTGGGAGGCTGTGCAAAATGTCGACGGCGTAGTTTGTGTACATGTGAAACGGCATCAAAGCGCTGGAAGGTGAATAATTTTTGGTGGCATCTGCACATTCTGCAATATGCTAATGAGCAAAGCTGCAAAAGCCAGATTGCCAGGAGAGAGAAGGGGAGATGGAGAGAGAAAAAAGAGGGAGGGAGCAGAGTGGAAAAGAGAGAAACAGACGGAGGCTGGTGTAAATTATGGATGCAACCTGCGATTTCCAAGAGGAAAAAGAAAGGCAGAGAGAAACCTCAAGTCATGCATATCAGATTACGCATTTACCACATTTTCTTATCATGGTCTGTGAGCAAACTCGTATACAATCTGGCCTCTTTGTGTGTGTGTGTGTGTGTGTGTGTGTGTGTCTGTCTGTTTGAGACAGGGAGTGTGTGAGTGAGAGAGAGCACTTACATATTCATCACTGTCAAGTTGTGTGGTGCTGTCAGGCATTCACAAAACTTGATATGACACGTATGTCTAAGGCTGTGTTGACTTTCATTGCTATTGTGTGGCGTTGCGCTGTTTGTGCATCTGCAGTCACGTGGCTCCTCATAGTTCACACGTATCATTTCAGCGTTGAGCGTGCACATGGACAACAGCAAATCTGTTCTGTTTGGAGCTGCTTGAATTGCTTTACATCATTCAGGTCTCCCTGGATATTTATACGACATTGTTACGGTGTATTGACAGCTGAGGTAGCTGCTTTGTTAAAAAATACTTACATCTAATCATGAATCTTGCCTGCTTGAGCATTTCCAGGTGAAGTTAAATAAAAGTGAGCATTTGTGTCCCGCTACCACATCCCGCCCTTGTGTGCCAGTCCCCCTTGTACCTCTGCCTGTGTGAATAATGGATCCATTCTTGAGTCATGTCTGTGACGGGGGCCTGTGCAGTGGTGTGGTTTCCCTACCAGAGGTGGATGTGCAGGAGACGGGAGGGGCTGCAGGTCTGGAAATAGCTCTGCCTGTGCTGGGAGCACCTTAGGTGGGCCTCTGTGCCAGCTTCACCTTCCTTTAACACGCTCGCACGACAAAAGTACAATTCTGCGAGCGAACCTGGCATATATTATGCACACATTTTCCAGCTAGGTTGAAAGGAGATATGGTTTAACCTGTCTCCATTCAGCTTTGCTGTCTGAGCGATCCCTTCAAACATGGCAGGATAATTAGAAAAGGACTGCGATTTCTAAGAATTGAACAGGAGCCACATTGCACTTAAAGCGAGAAGTGTCTGAGCTGGAAACAGAGACTATGAAGCTGCCCTGGATCTTGCCTGCATGTAAATGTGTGTTAATGTGCAAAGTAGGTCATTTATTTGGAGCAGGGACAGCCGTAGTGTGCCTCTCTTGAGCGATGTCAGAGTGGGGAATCAGATCATAAGCAGACACATTGCTGGATTTGGTGAACTGTGCCGGGGATTTACATGTACCAATATTTTGTTTATATGTCAAGCCCAAACCCTAATATACTCGAGGGGAAAGGGGGGTGGAGGGGTGTTGAAGGTGAAAATGGCTGTGGTCAATCCAGAGACAGCATCAGTAACCACAACCAGAGATAGCAGCCTAACAATCTGACTAAATCAGATTACCAAACAAACAGCTAAGAGGATTAATTCTGATCTCTCTCTGTCTCTCTCTCTGTCTCTCTCTCTCTCTCTCTTTTTCCATCAGACGGACATTAAATCTGCAATCTATAAAATCCCTTCAAATGATTTTCTATTTTACTTTGTGGCCCTCATTTTCTGGTCACATGTTTGGAGTGAAGCTCTTTCTGCTCCCACTGAACTCTGCCCTTTTGTTCTGCCTTGAGGCTTCTAGAAATTGCTTCACTAAACAGAGTATCATATCGGTCTTTAAAAATATCTTCTCAGATACGAATCTGACCTCCGATCAGGTGCTATACCGTTAAGCCCCATACTATTATAATAATGCGGCCTACCCGACACACTTGCAGTCAGGAATAAAGCAGTGTTGAGAGATGCCTGTGGCTCTGTGGCTGTCACTTAAACAAGCACAGCAGCGTTCGCTGGCACCGGCTTAATTAATAGAGAACATAATATATGGACGGGAATAATTACACCTTGTCCCTGGCTTTCAGAGATCAAATATGCGGCTGCATTTCTTCAAATTAATCTCAGGAATGATTGTTGGTTTACAGGGAATCAGTGGCACTACAGTATGCTCTCAGGGAAGAAAAAGACTGTAGATTAATTCGGTTAATATTTCATAAAGCTTACAAAGGCAAAGGGCATTTGAGGCTTTTCAGATTATTTGTCCTCAGCCAATATTACACACCACGGTTGAGCTGCTGTGCCACTGTGCTGCGAGTCTTCGGCTCTACCGCACAACGCCAAGGAAAAGGCACTTGCCTTTTTAAAAGTGTTTGTTTGCGATAGCGTTGTTTGTGAAACGGGAGCCGTTCAGATGTGCCGCTCCTTTTCCTCTGCCGTGATCTGATTCAAAGAGGCTGGTTCACGTACAGGATTGTATCACTCTCCTGAGTGCTGATAACGGCTAAAAGATTTGTATTAATATCCTCGCTGGTACTCTTTGATATCAACTGATTCCTTTTGAGTCTCCGCTCGGCTACTCACGCACACCTCGGCTGAGCACAAGAGCACAATAAAGCATTGCTCTTGACAGCTTGACAAACTGACATTCCCACTCTCAATCACTCCACCCTCCTGCCCTCCTGCTCTCTCAGATAGAAGTGTGTACTGTAACCAACGAGGACTGTAATCAGCGCCCACCTAATCAAATCATTGCTCCAACACGCAGCCCTGGCTGCCGGGCTCCCACGAAACACATCTCGGATCAAGAGACAGGCTGCTTGGACGGCAGTATATTCTGTAAGCAAGCCGCTGCATGAAATGTCAGGAGAAGTAGGATTATTTTTGAAAATGTCACTGACAGCATAATAGCTCAGTAGAGGAGTGTCTCATGCTATGTTTGTATCTCATATCAGCAGGTGTGATATCTAACTCTCTCTCTGTGTGTGTGTGTGTGTGTGTGTGTGTGTGTGTGTGTGTGTGTGTGTGTGTGTGTGTGTGTGTGTGTGTGTGTGTGTGTGTGTGTGTGTGTGTTTCGGACTGTGTGGTAATAAAAGCTACTGTACACAAATGAGAGTGTAAACAGAATCTGTTGAGTGGAACTGGTGTGCGATTGGCAATGTGTGCGAGCCATCGAGTTAGCCATTAAAGTGTGTGTTTTAGATCTGCACAAACAAACGCACATCTCCAAACCTCCTCATTATTGGCAGCAGGAAGGCTGCCTGGGCACTGGGACAACGTGTGTGTGTGTGTGTGTGTGTGTGTGTGTGTGTGTGTGTGTGTGTGTGTGTGTGTGTGTGTGTGTGTGTGTGTGTGTGTGTGTGTGTTTTCGCCTGCACTTGTGTGTTTGCGGTGTGCGCCTATGCAGTTGCTCCTTCCAAGATTTGGTTAACCGAGTTGGCTCGCTATCACATTGCCACAGAGTGTGCAGTTGCTTCAGCCTCTGTTTCATTTAGTGGCACCCACGCTCTCATCCTCTTGCCATGAAAACACACACACACACACACACACACACACACACACACACACACACACACACACACACACACACACACACACACACACACACACACACTCTCTCGTGCTTTTTCTCTCCACTGCAACAGACAATACACACACACAGACACACATTTGAAGGAGAGAGTGACAAAGTTAGAAGCACAGAGAGTGAGGAAGAGGAAAAAAAATAAGAAAGTACCAATTAAGCTCCTCAGACAGTTCTGCCAACAGACATCAGGGGGTTGGAGGCGGAGAGTGTTTGTGTGTCTGTGTGTGTGTGTTTACGTGTGTGTGTGTATATATGTGTGTGTAAGGGGGGGTGTTTGACTGGATCCGCGGTCTCTGACTTTGTGTTATACTATTAGTTTTGTACTTGTACAATTTTTGAAACATCTCATTACAGCGAGGTGTCAGTAACGTGCTGAGGCTGGCAATTATCAAAAGCTTGTTGCTTTTTATACTTGTTTGTTGACAATTTTGCGCACCGAAGTTGGTGTAAAATTATGCTGCATGTTTGTTCCTTCCATTCACTTTTATCATGTGTTTAACTGGGTTCACACTGCTGATTATAAGAGTTTCTCCCAAGAATAAGTGTCCCTAAAATTGTTTACATTTCGTACACACAAACTCGTATAGCCATATCCTAAAATCGTAGCTGTTTGTGTACATGAAGATCATAGAATTATAAATAGTTTTGTCGCTTAATTGCATCATATGGATTCTTTTTTTTAATATGGCAAATATAGCACAGAGTTATGAATTGAATTTGATTAAAACATGGATTTCTTTCATAGAGATCAAAGTGACGTCTTCCAAATAAAACAACAGGCCAATTAACAATCCAAAATGATATTCAACAGAAAAAAGCAGCCAATCTTCATATTTGAGAAGTAGCATTTTTGTCCCGATAAATAATAATTTTGACTGATAAACTGATTTTCCAACTTTTTATTCTCTCTTCAGCTGAAAGGGGGAGAAAAAAAAAGGACTTTGTATTGCTTTCAGACTTTCATGTCAGACACCAGTAGCTAAACCTTAATCCAAACAATCTTAGAGACAGAAAAACTCTTGCTGTTCTGCCAAATGAAGCCTCCTCCTCTGCTCTGTGTTCATGCTGTGAAACAAAAGGCTAGTTTGGCCAAATCAGGACTGACATCATTGGCAACAGCTGCAGGCTGCATGCACTGTGTGGTCTGTGCATGTGTGTGTATGTCTCTGCGTGTTTACGTCTCTGTGTGCGTGTGTTTGTGTCTGTCAAGACGAGGTGACCTGATTGCTCAGCTGAGCAGTGAGGGAAGACCCAGCCTTGTGTTGTCAGAGTCGCACCGATACAAAAACACAAAAAAAAAAAAAACCCACAAGGGATGGACCACAATGCACCCTGGCTGGCAGCTCCTCCTTCCCTCCGAGTCCCCTCTGTGTTTTGTGTGTGTGTGTGTGTGTGTGTGTGTGTGTGTGTGTGTGTGTGTGTGTGTGTGTGTGTGTGTGTGTGTGTGTGTGTGTGTGTGTGTGTGTGTGTGTCCCCACTCTCCCCTCCTTCTCACGCACACACTCACACACACACGGTGGCAGTCCTGACCGTGCCAAAGCAGATTTGGAGATGAAAAATGACCCACCACTGGCCGCAGTATCAGCTTCCAGCCATAGAGTGGTCAGGCCAAATCCCATCTAAAGAACCTTTATCCTTATTGCCGTAAAGATAGAGCTAGTTACAACTGGACCTCTCCTCTCCTCAGTATATATTTGTATGTACTTGTACTTGGGAAAGGGAACCCAACAACTTTTCACAGCTTGATGTTTTTGACTTAACCAGCTACTGAGACTGACAGTCTGTAAAGCCTGCAATGAAACATGTCTCATTCTGCCTCAAGGTGCTTTTAACCCACATTAATTAATTACGTTTGTTTGTGTTTCACCTGAGAGTTTTGAGATTTCATGGTGGCATAAATACTGTTTGAAGAAACCTTCAATTTCTAATAATACAGTTTCAGCTGCAGAGTTTGGATCAATTTCTGCCTGAATATAATTCAGATTAAATAAACTAACCAGCAGCAGCACAGAGCGTTGAATGTTGGCAGCTTCAGTTGTTAGTGCCAGTAAAAGGTGTGTGGCCTCATCATTCAGCCCTCCCAGCATGAACACATAAAATACCTTCTCAACACATACACGCGCGCACAAACAGAAATGGCCTCCGACCCCCTGGGGCCTCACCTCCAGAAGCCCTGTGGTGAACCGTGTGTTTGTGTGTGAGGCTCAATAACCTTACTAGGGCCATCCCACCCCTGCTGCTCTGTCTTATTACTCCCTGTACCCTTTCTGTTTTGTCCAGAGGAAGGAAAAGAGATAGGATGGATTTCAAGCAGCCCCCTGGGGAGCTGGAGTGAGAAGGGGGAGGGAGGGGGGCACAGCTGGAGTGAGATCTGCAAGGTGGGAATGGTTAGAGCGAGGAGGGCTGGGGGAGACAATTTAGGAGGAGGAGGCACACGGAGAAAGCACAGAATGGATGCGGAGGTGGTGGTGGAGCAGCAGTATTGATGATGTTCAGATAAGTAAAGGATTAGTGGATACACAATGAGCTTGGGGGGGGGGGGTGCTGCTCCCCCATTCAGCTAGCGGTGAAGTGGTTCCTTTTAATGAACTGCTAAAGGGGAAAAGGACGTGCTTGCGTACATTCTAATATGGACATGACATCAATGCCGTTGAAATTTTTCTTTATCAGCTGCATTCTTAAAATTGAATATGTGCCCTTTAGTCACCTCATCTGTCCCTGGAGGAGCTTGGAGTTGTGCACGCTCCAAGGTTTAGTACCAAAATGTCACTATTTCAGTACTTTAAGCAATATTTAAACCGCGTCTTGATATCATACGTTTTCTTTACTGTCAAGAAATCCTGTAAAAGGACAACAAACAAAAAAAACAGATGGGGAGTTGTGTCGTCAAACCCTGATTATTCCTCTGTGCCCCATTTGTTGTCCAAAATGTATTATAAACCTATCAATGAGCCACACCACCGCACTCATATTCAACCATCACAATGAACACAGGCACTGTTGTTTGTTTCCATCCCACATACACCAACCTGCTGCCTTAAATACTCACTAAAGCACCAAACGTGTATTTATCTGCTGCTGAAAATAGTCCCAAACAAATGCACTGTTTACTCCTTTTTAAGCGATGTTCGCTAAACACTTCATTGCCCAGTTGTTGTAGGAAACATACTAACCTAACTATATTTGTGACTTGGATTTCTGTCTTCTGTAGGAATGAATGAGCTTGTGGCTGAGTCCTACCGACAGAACAAGAAAGCCAGAAAGATACAGAGGCATCGTTTGCTTATGTGGGTGTTTAATGAATGACAATGACAGAAATATAAAATATCTCACAATATGTTAACATCTTATTCTAAAAAAAACAACCTTTTCTCATGTAGCAAAACACACCAAAGTTTCAGTCTTTGTTTAACATACCTGAACCTACTGAGCCAGAACTACAGCTGAATTAAAATTCAGTCTAAACTTGGAAGTGCCACGAGAGAACTTTCGGCACTAATGATCCTGCCTCTCACAATTTATGTATCACCCACACAAAACCACATATAGACGAACATATGATTGCAAAAGCACGCGAGGAATCTACCTCCTCAATGGGCCGAGAGCTGAAAACACACCAGTCTGACTTCATGCTCCTCCTCCGCCTCCCCCTTCATTTCTCTCCACTTTCTTTTCAACTCTTGTCTGTCCTTTAATAGACTCGACTGCTGGAGAAACGGGAGCGGCGCAATCTTGCCGTGTTTCTTTTGCTATTCTCTCCAGACACGCGCACACACTCACTCCCACTTGCCCACTGCAGCGGATCCAACACACAGTCTCGTGCTTGTTCTAAGTGAAGACTGCTTGGGTGTAGTGAGGGATAATGGTGCAGAAGACTCATTCGAATGCGGGTTTTGTGCTTCGTTCGAAACCCGCCCTCGGTGTGCAATTGTTCTGCGTCTCATTGGCGCATGAGGACTGAACAGGTGTTTCTGATTGTGCGTTTTTGAGTGCGCGTGTCTTGAGCCCACACTGCATCGGCGAGGGTCAGGTGTCTTGTCTGGCTTTACGTTGAAGAGGAAACCCAGCGGATCGGATTTCAGTGGAGGTCAGCTGTCCTGCTCCGTGTGCCTCAGAGGTCAAAGTTTAGGACTGGTCTGAACGTAGACACACAGACGCGCGCACCCGACACACAAATACACACGTGCGTAATATACGCAAGGACACGTTCGTTGTCTTAACGCCATGAAACTTTTTTTTTTTTTTTAATGTTGTTGGTGAGAAAACCAAACATTTAAACGTTATTTTATTGTTTATTCACTTTGTAAATTTTGCCTTTTAATTTCACAAATTACAACGTATAAATGAATTGTACGCTGAAAAAGAAGTTGTTTGTTTAATGGGGTTTTTTTCAGACTCGGAAGAGCTGAAAATTATTAGTTTGTTCATTTAACTTTAACTTTTCAATTTGTGTTTTTTTTTTCCCCTTTGGACACATAAACTGGCAGGGAGTCAACTTCAGATATTTTGTGATGGATTTCTTAGATTTTGACCCAACAAATTTTTTTGTTTTGTTTGTTTACCTTTACATCTTCGCAAATCACAACATAATCTCACAAAAATGCTCCAGTTTCCCAGATTCAAAAGGGATCTCTTCAAACTTTCTCCATTTTATTCAACCATAAGTTTAAAAGCCAAAGCACAGCAGCAGATTTTCAGGAAATGTTTGTCATTCTGGTTTTGAAAAGTGACTCATCAACAATTGCTGATTGATTCTGTTGATTGATTAATCAACTTTTTTTTTTTTTTTTTTTTTAAACTCGAAATAATCCCTTGCAGACACTGCAGAAGTTCAGTGCTTTCATTGTGTTTTCATTATCTCAGAAACTCTGATGGCTTTGCGATTCAAATCAATGATTAATATGTGATTTCTGCGAAACAGAATTGAAGTTTTGCTCTAAAAAGTTATAAATAAAGGTGGTGTCCTTTGTCCAAAGAAACGTACGTGTCAATATTCTCATACATCAACATATTATAATACTGTAGCCTATATATGCGTAACTATAAAGAGTTACTTGCACATAATGTTCAGAAAACTCTTTGTGACAAGGTCCTCTGAAGACTCAGAGGCTTTAATAATTAGTGGAAACTATTGACACTCTGATATGTTGGTGAGTCTGAAAATCCAAAGTACAGCGACACTAAAAGACCCGTTGTCTGTCTGTTTCTGTCAGTCTTTCTCTCCTTCTTGTTTTCTTCCCCTCCTCTTGTCTCTTTCCTTGTCTACCTCTCTTATACGGAAAGTGGCCAATTTCCTGAGCCTGTTTTTCCATTTTGCTTCGCTGTGCGTGTATCTTTTACATGCATGTTCCTCTGTTCGTCATCCCCTGTCTCGGACTTGCTCTCAGCTAGCAGCTTAAATTGTCCCAATAGTTACATGGGAGCAAGCTGGTTGGAGATTAAGACGTGAGCACAGGGGAGTTTTCAGTCAAAGTTCTGACTATTTTCAGCTTTTTTTTTTTTTTTTAGTGCTTTATCAATAATCAACAATGCTGCCATATCTCGATGTTTCGCAGGAGAATTAGTATTATTTTTCAGTGTGCAGGAGACATGTGGCTTCATGCTAAAAAAAAAAAAAAAAAAAAAAAAAAAAAAAACAGTCTTATGAGCAGATAAACACTGATATACGCCAAAGCCGGTTTGAAACTTAAAAAAAAAAAAAAAAAAGGCATTTCCAGTGGTTTATAATGATGTAAAGACAGTCACTGTGTTTGTTAGGCTTAAAAAGATTTGCACAGATTACATATGTCAAATAAATCAATTAACCAAATAATGGATGTCAAATAAAGTTAAAATTCTGTTCACTTAAACAGTGTGATGTGCACTGCTTAATATTTCATTGCCAGATTTTGTCATGAAAGTTTATTACAAATCAGTATTTGGCAAGAAAATTGTCTTCTGGCAGATCTGTCCAGAGGAGTGCCCTCCTCGGCACCCGTCGGCGTGATATTAACTTGAATGGATGTGTTTTGTTGTATTTTTATCTATATGTCACACCCTCCTGACCATCTCCCATCTAAGTCGAGGCAAAATATTTTGACATCCAACTTCATGTCATACATTATTTCTTTATTTTTTTGTCAAAGCATCTTGTCTGCACTGACATGTTGACAGCAGTGTTTTTCTCGTTTTCCTTAATAATACTGCTACTGCATGTGCCAAGTCTTTTCACTCAGACGTTTCACTTCAAGCACAGAAATGTCAAATTCTTCCCTGTGCTGGCGTTTTTGTAAATGAAACTTAGTTTGAAATTTCAGAGTATCACTGATCAAATCTTGCAGTTATTCATCAAGTATCGAACACTTTATGAAAAGTTAGCCCAGTTACAGAGTTTGGTGAACTTTTTACTCTTTCGATGATTAAAGATTCGATTTCTGCAAACTTTTGATATGAAACTGATGAAACTATTCAAATGTGCAGAAACACACTGGATAAACTCAGCTGTGGCTTATCTTGTAAAAGCGGTGGTTTTTTTTTTTTTTTTTTTTGGGGGGGGGGGGGTCTCATTAAACACAAACATGAGTTGAACTCTTATATTTGTCACTGTGCCCCTCTAATCGCCAAACGTCCAGTTGAGGCTGTGCATCTTTGATCAGAGCTGACCGCTGCTCCCCTCTGGCTCCAAACCGGGCCAAACACACAGAACAGCCTCGCAAATGTTTTTCCCATTGAGATTGCAGCCATCGCTATTCGACATAAAGTTAATTTAGTGCCTGCTGTCGGTGTGTTTGCGGACTTGTGTGTGTGTGTGTGTGTGTGTGTGTGTGTGTGTGTGTGTGTGTGTGTGTGTGTGTGTGTGTGTGTGTGTGTGTGGCCGATGGGGTCTGGGCTGATGAGGGAGATCCTTATTGCCCCCGGCACAGTGGCTCATGGAAATCAATGTTTGATTTGCCGGCTACTTGATAAAGGATTTAATGCTGAAACGTGCTCCCACCCTCTCCTGTTCTGCTCGCAGTAAAGAAATTGCCTTATTGAATCCATTTGTTCATTTTGCCTTCATTCAGGGGTGTGTTTGCAAAGTGCTGGTATTTGCCTCTGTTCATGCATGTGTCTGTTCGTGAATGTGTTGGCAGGTAATAGGGTAGCTGTGATTACCTGATGGGCCTTGTGTCCACTTGCTGCTGGCTGCCAATATGTGCGTGTCTGTGTGTGTGTGTATATGTGCAGTGTCCAGGATGGTGTATAACCACTCCGGTGCTCCCTGCTCTCGGTGTATGTATCGACCAGACTGTGGAATGGAGAAATGCCTGCCCAGCACACAAAATCAATGACTGCTGTTTTCTCCCCTCCAAAGGCCTCCTGTTATCTGCAATGAATACAAAGCACATATTGTAGCACACAAGACACACATTTATACACCTCATCTTTATGTCGACTCCCCTTTTTCCACCATTGCGGCGGGGTCACATACGGGCCTACCGGAGATCGGGCTGAATCACAAGTCACCTGCACGTAATTGGAAGAACTCGGGCTGACGCGGTGTGTTCTCTCACTCGCCACCGAGTCTTCTGTCACCTAACAAGACTTTGAGTGAGACCTACGCTGCTGCAGCTTTCACTGGACTGCGAAGTTTATTATTCCGTCTACTCCATGAAGTCCGTGGTGCCAGCAAATCAAACACGGCAGCCAAAGAGTGTGAATGAAACATCATCTGTCTTCCATTGTGTTGAGCAGCATTAGCAAATTGGCCAACAAGTGTTTGTTTAGCCAGTGGGCAGTCCGTTTCATTCCAGGCAACCTGGGAAAGATCAAGCCTATTTTCACTATTGTTGCAGATGCTCCTCTCTCTCTCTCTCTCTCTCTCTCTCTCTCTCTCTCTCTTTCACTGTCCTCAACTCTTTCTTTTCTCGCTGTCTGTCTGTCTGTCAGGGATTATAGGTGGTGGGAGGAGGAGGAGGGGAGTTGGAAGGAAGGATTAGCGGCGGCCGTCCAGCGTGTCCGTCTGTCTGCCGTCACAAAATAGAATTCATTTGTGTGATCCAGATGCTTATGCTCAGCTCCCTGCGTGTGTGCGCGCGTGCGTGCATGTGTGTGTGTGTGTGTGTGTGTGTGTGTGTGTGTGTGTGTGTGTGTGTGTGTGTGTGTGTGTGTGTGTGTGTGTGTGTGGTTGCTCAGACAGAGGAGAGGATTGGCGTTGGGCTGGAGGTGCGGGTGGGGGTGTTTTGTGGTGGAGGTGAGGGTTAGCTCACATCCCCTGCGCAGCTTTTGTACTCCTGCATTAGAGAGCTCCTGTGACCTGATCACTGCAGACTCCGTTTAACCGCCCTGACAGACGACCAAAATAAGAGCCAAAATGAAAGGAGGAGGCGCCACGTCACGAAGGAATGGCGGAGTGTTGTAAAAAGGATCGGTCATTGACAATCTGATTGATTGATTGATCGGAAATTATTTTGCCAACAGTTCACGTTGAAGGCTGGTTATTGAACCCCGAACAAAATGTGTCAGTAGAGAATTGAAAGTTGTCATATTCAAACTCGTCTTTACTTATTCTGATTTCACTTTCTGCTTTGTCTTTCAGACTGTATTTCGTGTCTGATGATTGTTAGTTGTGCATCTAGTGGAGAGAGGACAGGGAGAGCAGGTGGGGGGCTGTGCAGGCAGTATTAGGGTCACCACAGAGGGGAGAGTGGGGGTCCTGTTGTGGCTGGCGACTTCATGCATCCAGGGTGGGAGTGAGGTTGATGGATGGACCCAGACTGCAGATCTCATGGAGGGCTTCGGAGCAGGATACTGGGGGAGGTCCCTGAAGGAAGTAGTCTAGAAAGGGGAGGGGGGAGAGAGAGAGGCAAAAGAGACCTGTCATTAATCAAACTCCCTCCACCTGCCATTTGTCCTCTGTCTCCTATTCTCTGTTCACCCCTCCTGCTCCCCCTCTTTTACTCCTTCCCATTCCCCCCTTTTTGTTCCAAGTCAAAGTGCAGTCCTCTACTGTACGCGCACTCCCTCCCTAACATCACTTTGGGATGTGTTAAATGCTATTATGAGGTGGCAGCTCAGGCAGCGTGCCCTACAACAAGGAGAGATGGATTCATGCCGGGGTTAAACACGACTTCGTTTTCTTAATTCACTTAAAGTCGGGTGGCGCTGCTCCTTGCCACCGAGCTCTTAACTTGCTGGTCGGCACAGCCCTCTGATGCCTGCCTGAGACTGCTGTAACGCGGAGGGCTGCTAATTTTGTTGCTTTGAGGTCAGAGAGAACATTACTGGCTGCTTTGACAGGTCAGAAGTCTCGGCTGGTGCTGGTGCTGCTGGTGCTGCTGGTGTGTGTGTGTGTGTGTGTGTGTGTGTGTGTGTGTGCGTGCGTGCGTGCGTGTTATTTCCTAGCCGTACATCTCTGTTTACTTCAGCCCACACTTCTATTATGAACGTCAGACCTTCACAATATTTCTCAGCTATCTCTTGCCTATATATCAAATGAGCAACAGCGTGGGCTCATTAAAAATGCATCTTGCACATTGAGCTTGGGAGACCAATTATCCCACCTAGCTCCTTTACAATGGCTGATAATAAAAGCCCCTGTAGTGGGCCACTCTCCGACAGCTCCACCATCTCGCACTCTCTCCCCTCTCTCTTTCTCTTCCTCCTCCATCTCCCTCTCCAGATGCCTGTTGTCCTCACACCAGATCATCAGTAAACACGCTTTTTCACTGAATTCGATGGAGTACAGTGTTTTGATCTGTTGGGATTTGTGTGTGTCGGGGTTGGGGGTGGGAGTCTTAATGCTGCTGTGCTCTGCAGGTGGCAATGGACAATGGTATTACAGAAAGAGGCAGACATTTGTGTATACACACACACACACACACACACACACACACACACACACACACACACAGGCTCACATGTGTAAACGTACACAATACATAAGACTGTTTCAGCACACATCGTACCATCATGCGTTTTGACAGGAGTGTCTTGAGGAGATCACAGCGCCTCGAGCGCAGAGCCTGTTTTTTTTTTCCCGCCACATGCTGTACATCAAATATGGATGCATGTGGGAAGCAACCGCATCACCGGAGCTCTTTAAAGCCCCCATTCGGGCCAACCTGCTCATCAAAAGGCTGCCATCGCTGTATACATGTGGAACCATATAATGCACAACCCCCACCTTGTATTTGTGCATGCGTTTGTACGTGCGTCGCTGGCGGTGTACCCTTTGAGGATCAAACGTGTGGAATTTTACCTCACAGCAGGCAAGTAAACAGTGTGAGAAAAGACGGCGGTATGACGGGTGTTGCTGTAGCCGATGATTAGGTTTGTTTAAATGTACGCACCGGCATACACACGGCGAGTTGTCACCACCTCGCTGCAGAGAGCCGATGGATGGTGCATCCCCTCCCTCCCCCCAACGCAGAAACAGCTAAGGAACGAAGCATATTCTGCAGAACGCCGAAATCAGCTTGAGACATTTCTTCGACGAAACAGTTCATTGATTAAGTGGGAATGCCTTTTGATTTTACATACAAAAATCTGTTTACAGGTCTTGACAGCACTACATGTGCAAAATCTGAAATGGCCTCGTGTGATGTCATTGGAGTTCGCCCACCGTGAGTTCGACACTGTTCAACTGCGAGAGCTCTTTTAATCAAAAAAATAAAATAATGGACGGATCAATCGACAGTGAAAATAATCATTCGTCTTACTTTGCTTTAGCGTGCCATTTTAATTGGCTACAAAACCTGTCAAGGCCGTGAGCCCGGTTTGATTTGATATGCTCCCTGGCTGAGGAAACCCCTCCTTCACTCCCTGTAGGTGTTGTTAAAATCAGACCGACTTCATTAATAGTCTGATCTGGATGTAATTAAGAATGAGCAGAGGGCGGCCGGCAGGGAGAGAGAAAGTGAGAAGCAGAGAGTTTCTCCTCCCAGCTTTTCTTTTTAGACCTGTCTGTCACCTGTTTTGACAGGCCAGGGGGAGGAAACTTGCGAGGGAAGTAGGAGGGGGGGTCAAGGGAGTGGGATTTTGATGAGGCTTGACCTTCGTTATGTCAAGTTCTCCCAACAACTTCTTCACAAGAAAGGTTTATTAAAGCCGCTAAACGCTGGGCTATATCACTGCAGTCGGAGATGTTTTGGCTCATTTGTCTGTGATTAGTCTGCTTGCCCGCCTTTGTTTTGTGTGTGGGGATTATCCGAAACACCCCCATGCACATGCACACCAGTCTTTCTGTACTCGTGTTTACGCAGCACTGGGTGGAAAACATAAATCGGAGACAGAGCGTTCCCCGTCTGCGTGGCTTGGAATAGGGTTTGGACTCGGAAAGCTGGCTTTCCTCTCAGGAAGTGTTGTTCCTCACCGCTCTCCATAAACACTGGAAAAGAGACCCAAAGAAAATGTCCCAGACTCACTATTTCCACTGTAAACACACAGACATACACATATTAGACTGCTCACTCTTTCTGTGTTCGCTCACACTCTGTGTGTCTCTTCTGTTTCTAAGGCAGAAGGTTATATATTTACAGTATATACAGTATGCCAGGGTTCTGACCTGTGCAGATCAGCTGCCTCAACTTTTGAATGTATGCATGTTATTTTTTAAGGCTTTGCAAAGTCCTGCCAGTGTTTATGAACAAAACAACTATGAACTATTTCTTTCACCTTTAACTTACATGTAGGCTGATTTTCAGGGGTTTTTCTTTCACAGCCAAAGCTTTTTTTTATTATTATTATTGCGACACAGCTTACATTTAAAAATGAAGCACTTCAAAAAAAGAAAAAAACAAACTGGATTTGCTTGTTTACGTTGAACCCCTGGGTGAAAATGGCAGCATTTTGCAAATGAATTACCTCTCAGAGCAGCGTTTTTCAGTCTTAACGACTGGTTGCATTTCAGCTCCCCCCGTGTGCCGCGCAAGTTAATAAATCCACACCAGTGAGAGAAAGAAAGAAAGCTCTTTCCATCAATTTGAGTTGTCATGGCATTTATTCTCGCACTGGAGCATTATGCTGTGAAAATATCATCGCTAAGTCTCCCCCCCCCCCCCCCAAAAAAAAAAAAAAAAACCAAAACAACAACACCAAAAAAAAAAACAACCCAAAAAATAAGACTTGAAATGTTCAGTTTATCATTGTCAGAGCTTGGATTTGACAACAGGGAGCAGGACTCTGTAATATATCACAGACAATTTGGCTACTGTGATTTTATTGCAGTTTTTTGTAAATCAGAAAGTCCCATTTATTTATTTATTTATTTTTTACACAGAGATGACAGGAAGTTGAAATTTATTTCCTTAGATGCTGTGCTTTGTTTCAATTCCAGCCAGACATAAGGTTTTGTTGCTATTCTAGCCGCTGTGGTAAGAAGGACTGAGCACACTTTTACCATCCAGCTGGCTTACACGGCACCCTAACCTGTGTGTGCACGAGTCTGTGGAGAGGCAGAGCGAAGGAGTGTGTCAGAGAGAGAGAGAGAGAGAGAGAGAGAGAGGTTAGAAACCCCTCTTTTTTCTTTTTATTACATTTCCTCCGCAGTGAGAGAGGAGGCAAGATGGACACTCCATATCTCCCCGCTGCACCAGAAAACTCATCTAAATGGAAAACACATTGTCTTCATTATTTTGCGAGAGCTGAAAGAACGGGGTTGTCATGGTAACAGCCATCTGAGTGAGCGCAAGCGGGCGGCCGAGGGGCTGGTTTTAGGGCCAGAGAGAGAGAGAGAGAGAGCTGAAGGGAGGTGGTGGTGTGTGTGTGTGTGTGGGGGGGGGGTGTTAAGAGAGGAGAAGGGACTGAGATGAAGAGGGTGGAGATCGAAGGAAGACAATAGATAGGAAATTGTGGGGTGAAAGAGAGAGAGGAACGAGAACAGCGGGTGTGATGGAGAGAAGATAGAAAAAGAAAAGAGGGTTTTCATGAGAGGAAGAAGGGAGTTCCTTTTCCAGCGGAGCCAGACAGTGCAAATGGCCAGTTAGTGGCTCTCAGAGAGAAGTTCAGAGGCCCTTATTAATTTCAAGGGGCAGCAAGATGGTAGATTTAACATCTTAGGAAATCTCTTCCAACTGTGCCTCACTGCAGCCCCATTGGTGTGTGCGTGTGTGTGTGTGTGGATACACGAGACTGCACACTGATGTACAGTCGAGGAAAGAGCTATCTTTGCCCGCTGAGCTAACATTAGAAGATCAGGTTCTTTGGTAAACATGCTGAGGGGGTGACCGGCTCTGCAGCCACTTCTACTCAGCCAGCGCCCCGGTGGTGATCGACAACCTGCCTGCTGCTGTCTTTATTAGTTGCTCCCTTAGAACAGCCCCTGGCAGCAGCAAGCCCAACACCAACGCCCTTCATCAAATATTTACCCCTTCTGAATCTACAACCTGCATCGAGGCCACTTCAAATAAAACCAAGTGCCGAGGCGATATCTAATCCAGTCCAATCCTGCTCCTGTCAGTTTAGCATCAACGCGAGGATTAGGGATGCTGCCACAGAGAAAGGGACCTAGATGATTGTTTATTGAAGTTGGTTCTCTGTTATGTAGCCAGTGGCGTTGGCATGACTGAGGCCTGACACAACATCGTTTTGGCAGCCACCGGGCGATTAAGGAAATTAAAGTAATTGCTTTAAGTCTTTGTCATGTAAATACTTCCCCCTGGAGTAGTTGGCTTGGCTTTAACATCCATTACAATTTGACATCCAACCTTGTGCTTCTTCAAAGGAGGACACATCTTCATCGTTATTGTTTGTGGTTTAAAAATGGGATGGAACCGAGGAAACCAAAACAAATTTGATCACAGATGAAGCAATCGCGGAAGTCCCAGATATTGTAAATGATGCGCCCATATTCCCTGTAAATGCACTGCATGTTCAGTATTGGTTTCCCTGCAGCCGGGCTAAAGTGGTTTCCTTCAGAAGAACATCCAGATCTATTGGAGATAAACGTTAAAAAGCCGTCAAGAGCTTCGCGGGATCTCTCAGCGCGTGGGGAAATTATGCTTGTTGTTTTCTCTCATCGGTTCCCTCCAGATGTGCAATCACGGTCGAGGGAGGGACGAGGGCTGTGGCTTGTGATTGACCAGCACTTAGGGGAAGAGACAGCGCGCACTCAGTCGACTGTTTGACTGCTCCGGCTGTGCTGGCTGGCCGGCCAGCTGCGTGGCTGCCTGTAGGTCTTAGTGATTCATGTCACACTGTAATTGGTTTACCTGCTCCCTGTGTGTCTGCGCTCTGAGAGGACCAAAACAAATTACCCAAGGATGACCTCTCGCCATCTCTCGCTCCTGCTCTTGCAACCATTTCCCCCCCTCCTATCTCTCCCTGCTCGTCTCACCCCACCTCCCACTACATGTAATATGTTGTGCGAGTGTTTTTCTGTCTCCCTCTCTCTTCCCATCTATTTGTCTGTCCTGTCTCAACGCACTCCTTCCACATACCTTGAATCTTACAAGCAGAGCCCCAGTAGGAAAAAAAAACAAAAAAAAACATCTCGTGTAGAAAACACACACATGAGCCCAATTACACATGCCGAAGCCTCTCGAGGCTGCGGTATGTCTGTTTCTGCGTCTGCTATGTCAGACATCACTTCGACATGTTACGCACACATGCATGCGTGAAGATAAGCTGATAGGATGGACTTGAGATCACAAATGAATGTACTCAAACACTAGCGGAGTGCTTTGTAGCACTAAAGGAGTGTTTTGTAAAAGCTGCAGTGAAGCACATTAGCCTTTCAGGGCTGTTTTTTTTTTTTTTTTTTGCGCTCGCTGTGCCAAATGATACCTGTGTGGATTGTCCCTACAGTGAATGAAAACTGTTGCTCTGTGTACACCATTAGGCTGTTTTGATTTTCACAGCAAGCAGATGTTTTGTGTTCTTTGCCACTCATACGCTCAATCTCAACACCGTGGTGAACAAAGTCACAGAGCAAGATGAATGAGTGCATCATTCTCCCCATCTACCCGCGCACGAAGGTCTCGCTGCCTCTGAGGTTATTTAGCTCTTTCTGTTTAATACCAAAAAAAAAAAAAAAAAAAAATCCACCGTCAAAGGATTTGTTTGCAAAGCTCCAAAAACGTGATTTGTTTGTATTTCGTTGCATTCGCTGGTTACACAAGCTGCTCTTGTATCGGAGGACCCGGTGCATGTACTGGCAAACATCAGTCTTGTTCTAGTGTCCTTGAACAAGTCCTTTATTCTGTACCAACTCCAGGGGCTACTGTAGATAGGGTGGTGGAAAAAAAAATCAATAAAGATGTACTTCTTTTTAGATGAACATTTGAATATCTCAGTTGCTTACCGAGCACATGCTCGGTAGTGTTTTCTGAGCTGCCTACCAGCAGTTAGAACTCAACCACGTACCTGATTTAACCGATTTTAATTATAAAATTGAATAATGTCTTATTTTGGCAGGTGCAATGCTAGTTTGGATGCTGTTTATAGATACTATCATCCCGTAATCTTCTTCAAGAAAGCTGATTTAGGGATAAATACTTATAAATCATTACACAGTTAAATGAGGTTGAAGGCAGACACTTGTGAAAGTTTAGGAAGCTTCTGCAGCTTAAAACAAAAGAACAAATCTATGTGTGATCTGAGGTGTGGGTTTGGAGTTGTTTCATATAATCTTTTTTGAATTGTCTGTTTTAATTATGTATTTGTGGTAGACATTTCTTCATGCACTTGTTAGGTTATAAGACATCCAATGACTTTGTAGTGGATTTAATTTAATTAGTTCTGTATGCTGTTGATCAGTTTTGAATGACAGGGTCGTGATTGTTTATTATATCAAACAGTCCTTGCACAGCCGTCTAATAACCTTTTTGTTGGGAGTCTTTCAAGGAATGGCATCTTCTATGCTGTACTGGTTGTACTGTGTGTATTATTTCACACTGTTTTCAACACAATTTCTAATTGGAAAGGTTTTTTTGGTTTTTTTTAAAACTATTATTAATTGGATTTGTTCAATAAAGGATCAGTGGGAGAAATAAAGGCTGCTCGGCAGGAGCTGCGGCACTGCAGGAAATGTTGTTTCCCCCCAAGTGCAAAGAGGTTGGAGCTGGTTGCTTTTTTCGTAAGGATTTTGCTTTTGGAGTGTCAAAGACGAGAGTGGAGGGCAGGCTGGCACAGATATATTTTTGCTCTCCCTAATGACACCAATACCATTTCATGGCTTAGTGAGCAGATTGAATCACACTCACTCTTTGTAAGTCTCACTCCCTGCCCCTGTCTCTCTGTTTCTCTTTCCTGAACACACTTCATCTTTCTCTCTCTCTCTCTCTCCTCACATGCGCATTCATATGCTACCATACATTGATGTGTTACACTCACCCTGGTGGATGTTGTTTAATTGCATTTGGGTCAGCAGTTAGCCAGTGCTGAAACCGAAGGACATGGAATTTGTCAGTTTACCCATTCAGCAGCCACAGGGGGCGGTGTGTGAGCTAACAGCTCTGCTGGAGTCAGGCCCATAAGGTTAGCTTTACACAAGCCTGTCAGACTGTGCTGTCAATCATTCTCCTCTCCTCTCCTCTCCTCTCCTCTCCTCTCCTCTCCTCTCCTCTCCTCTTGTCACATTGTCTCAAATATGTACTAGACTGCTGTTATTCCACTTAATAAACCTTACGAGATTTATACACTCTTTCACTGAAAGGGCCCAGTATTTCGGGCTGTCCTCCGAAGACCTCGAACAATGATAAAAGCTGTAGCTTTGTGTGTTCCACACGCACACGCTTCATCCCCTGTGCATCACGAGTGATAGAATCTTGCCTTTCGTGACAGTGGAAAATCGGATGTGGCAGCCAGGACATACAATCTTCCCCAGCTGGTATTTATAGTCCTCAGCAACTGGAACATTCTATGGAATAAGGAGTTCATTCATTCATCATGCGATGCTCGAGCTCCGTTCAGCTCGTGGGTGACCTGATTTCCTATCTCACGGTTAGATAGATGGCCTTTCCTTATTAATGCACTGGAGACAATAAAAACAAAAACATGGCTCGTGCAGGGAAAGCAACAAGGCATAAATACCCACTTTGTTGACATTACAGCTGTTTAATATTATAATATTGCGCCATGATATAAGATGTCATTAGGTGTCATGCAGTGTTTTCGTTATGATTATAATGTGGTAAAGCGTGGCATGCGATCGCTGATTTACAAGCTGTAAACAAAACGCTGACATACAATAAGTTAACATGACAAGCTTATAGTGGCTTTTATTTATACATGCAACAGATGCAGAGCTACAATAGCATCATCTGTATTGATGTCTTTGGCCACCAAGTTAATGTAGGTCCAATACTGACTCTTCTTTGAGGGCTGTCTTTGGTTTCCACAGACTCCTCAGTGAAATATTTGAGTCTTTAGCCGCTAAATGCTCCAGTATGTTCACTAGGTAGCTGCTAAATTTGTACGTAATTGAAGATTTTTCTGAACTTTCCCACTGACAACAGATTTCTGCTCTGGCTGATAATGTCTCTATGTGAGCAGTGAGAGCTCAGAAGCTCCATCGAGCCGAGTGGAACTACAATCAGGTGATAATTGTCTGTGGATTTCCCTCCTCAGGCAACACCTTTCGCCTACAAGTAGTCATTTGACCCATCATTGATATGAAAGCATTAACATTATAAATGCTTAGTTGCTTAGTGATTGTTAAAGCGGCAGTGCGGCTCACATTATTTCAAAAATTATTTGAATGCAAATGGGAAGAACAATTCATGACGCTGCCGGTTTCGCATTACTAATGATATTCCTGCTGTAACAGTTATTAGTTTAATCATTCGTCAGAACATTTTTATCCAATCATCAACATTACTTTATTGCTACAGGTGGTTTATCTATCCATGAAATAACAGAAATTTCATCTCGCACTTTAGATAATGAATTAAGTTTTATTTATTAATCAAAATGTCAATTACTTGTTTCTTCCAGCTCATCCAATAACAGGATTTCGTGGATATGTCTTATTTGTATCACTGTGGGTGTAACACTGCCTGACCTTTGCCTGTTAGTTTGAGAAAACTGACATCACATTGGATCATCAAACCTTACATGGTCTTTTTAAAAACTATTTTTCTAGATCTTATAGCGTAAACAGTTAATCAAAAAGACATAATAATTTGTTGCATCTCTAATATCTTATGTGCACATATCTCGTGATGTTAGTCATTCCCAAATTATCGTCATAATGAAGGAAATCAATTCGAAGCGTTATAATATTAAAGTCCTGCTAAGTGTCGTCCATCCAAATGAGCAGAATTAGCTGAAGATGAAGGCCGTTCTCCGGCTCCTTCTTGATGTCACACATTGAGTGGTGAAATAATTGGCTGTTCCCGGGGGTATCTGGTGGCGCATACCTGCAATACTCCACAACAGAAGCTCCATATTTATAGACGGCAACAGAGCTGCTCACATATCCCCACATCACAGCTGTTTGCATTGCAGTGTTGGGTGTCACATAGCTGCCCGCTGCTCCTGTGGTTGTCACATTAAAACAGAAGATAAACAAATGGCAACATTTAGAGTTGTTTTTATTTTTATTTATTTTTTTTTCTCCACCCCTGGGACAAGTCATTTCACATTTTTACTCAGGTCGGTGGTTATGATGTTGTGTTGAGGGTTGACTTTTGTAAAGCCCAGAGGTCGCGATATGACTAATAGTTGGCTTTGCTGAGAGGGAAAAAGGAGAGCGACAGAGATTAGTAGAGGAGAGGATTAGCAGGGAGTCAAACAAAAAGGCAGAAACAAGGCAGGAAGACAAGCATATGAAGTGGGTTTGTATAAAATGAAGAAGCAGAGGACAGAGTGGAGTGGACTGAAGACAATAAAGGCAATGAGAGCGAAAAAGGAAATGTCTGGCTACAGGAGTTTACCACTAGAGGTAGTGTGAGTGAGAGAGAGAGAGTGAGTGAGTGAGTGAGAGAGAGAGAGAGAGAGAGAGAGAGAGAGAGAGAGAGAGAGAGAGAGAGGCCAGCACAGCTGAGTGGTGTTGATTGGCCTGTTTGAAAACACATGAACTGCAGACAGACAGGGAGAGAGACTCTAAAGTGTCGCTCTGTGCCGTGCCACTCTGCAGCCCAAACCACATTAGAGCAAATGAATCCATTCCACCTCCTGTTATGGCAGCTCCCACACAGGGCCCCAGGAAGGGGGAAGGAAGGAGGAAGAGTGGCAGGAGGTTTGAGATATGAGGGACGGGGAGAAGAAAACGATAGAACTGAAAATGGAAGGTGGTGTAAGGGAGTCACATGCTGGGTGGTTCTAATGATGTCTGAGGGCTACAGGAAAGGGGAACAAAAAGCATGGAACAGCAAGAAAATCTGCAGCTATAGAACCGGAGATGAGGAAGAGGAGGGAAGAAGATCCCCCACTGGGTCCGGAGAGCAGGAGCGATAGTTTTCATAATGAAGACGATCTCTGCTCAAACTTCACCTGATTGCTCTTTTATATTCTTCAGCACTGCCCTCTGCACTTAAACTGACCTTTAGAAGATTTAGAAGAGGACCATTCTCCTTATTATTGTGCACAAATTCATCATTATTTAACTTAAAATCTCTTATGCAGGGAATTTACTTCTTCCCTTAAACACTGTGAAACACATGCAAACTTTAGAAAATGTAAAAAAAAAAAAAAACGTTTTAAGAAAACATCTACATCGTGCTTGCCATGGGTGTGGCGACAGGACTTGTAGTCCTATAATTTGTCTTCTAATTTGATATCACTGTTAAACAACTTTCAACAGAATTGTATTGTACTGATGTGGTCATATCCTTTCTCGTATCATTTCAAACAAAATAAGCAGCTGAAGTTTTTGTGCCACGTCAACATCAATGAGGAGTTTATTCTTCGGTATTCATCACTGGTTTATATTCCTTTGTCAAAATCACACAAAAAAAAAATCTATTTCAAGGTGTTGTTCACCTCAGCTCTACAATTATTGACAAAACACAGAGATCCCTCACGAAGCCTAACAAAGAGAAAGTCCTCAAAAAGCCATATAAGATTATCGGTAATGGAGTTCGCAGTATTCACGTCTGCAGACTTGTTTGCCTCAAATCGGCCCTTGAGGGAGAGAAGGGAATTTTTTTTAAATTGACTTGAATTTGATATGTTTCATCTCGGTGCAGCACAGCTTGTACCATATTAGTTTTTTACCAGCAGTTGATGATTAGACAGGTAATTTTGCATACATTTGCATTGCCCTATAATAATAAGAAGGACGTTAAACTACCCTGATTAACCTATCACGGTACTGATTGCAGCCATGTCACTCCGCCCTGCTCCTGATGTACTCCTACGCACTGCACAGTATCGGAGTGTATCACGAGCTCCCATGTAACACCCCCTCCCACCCCCACCGCCTGATCGCATTCACAAAGCAAGCTGCACTTGACAAAGGTGGTAGTCATCTGTCTGAAATGAGAAATCACTCATGCTCTGAGTGATCATACACTGAGTGTGTGCGTAGGTATGAATACGTGTGTGTGTGTGTGTGTGTGTGTGTGTGTGTGTGCGCTGCCAATGATAATGAAGAGATAATTTCAACAGTCCTCTCCTTTCCTGTCTCTGTTTCTTTTCCCCCTCGGAGCCCGGCCCTTCTTGCCCCCTTCCTGACATACTTCAGTGCCTTTCATATTACTGTGCTTTTGTTTCAGAGCACTTATTTCTTGCCCCGCTTCCCCCAGCTTGTTTTGCTCCGGAAAGAGAGAAGGAGGGAAACAAAAAGTGTGTGTGTGTGTGTGTGTGTGTGTGTGTGTGTGTGTGTGTGTGTGTGTGTGTGTGTGTGTGTGTGTGTGTGTGTGTGTGTGTGTGTGTGTGTTGTGTTGTGTGTGCGCATGCTTGAGACAGTGAGAGAAAGAGACAGAAGCTTCCTTGGATGTTAGTGTTACTTGTGGTTTGTTACTCTGCTCTGATTCATAGCTGCATCCTCCCACTGCTGTTTAAAGGGAGGTTGTAAAATGCACATCATAATTGGATGTGTAATCCTTTCCTTTGCACCTCTGGTAAGTGATGCAGAGTGTAGCCGATTAAGATGCTGGGAAGACAATACAGATTAAGCGGGCCTGTCTTTGGCGTGTGCGTCTTCAAACAACGATGGAAGTGGGCCAAAAAGTCTCGGGATCAGAAAATACAAATGTGGAAAAGAAGGGGGTGAATTTCCCACTGCTGCACACAGAAGATGCTTTTCAGTCCGGCTGTAATCAGGAATCTGTTGAAAAAGTGAAGACAGGGACATCCAGCTTCCCTTCCTATGAGCAGATGACAGATTACTGTGTTTTGACAGTAAACATGGAGGGGTGAGGATGCGGGGCAACAGGGAGAGTTTTGCTCTGTTTACAATGAAGCATCATCTGTTATGCAACACATTTTCCCCCTCGATGGGGGTGTGGTGCTGCTGTCGGCCCAGTCAGTCAGTCAGTCAGTCAGTCAGTCAGTCAGTCAGTCAGCCAGCCAGCCAGCCAGGTGGATTGACTTCATATCTCGGTTGCACTGCCGCTCACTGAGCGCAGCCCAGTCACATTTCCACTTCACTCATTTTCCTTCCAGAACCTGAGGGTGCCGTCTTTTTCATCGACCAACAAAAGCGCTGCATGTTTATGGGAGGGGTGTGTGTGTGTGTGTGTGTGTGTGTGTGTGTGTGTGTGTGTGTGTGTGTGTGTGTGTGTGTGTGTGTGTGTGTGTGTGTGTGTGTGTGTGTGTGTGTGTGTGTGTGTGGTGAAAGTACAACAGAGGGAAGGAGAAGAGAAAGAGCTTCTTGGGCAAAAGATGCAGCTTCCTCCTCCCCACCCCTCACCCGTCCTTCTCCTCCTCCTCCTCCTCCTCTTCCTCCTCCTGCTTCCCTTTCAGTCTTGGCTCCGATGTGTTGGGACAGCAGGAAGGGGAGCTGGAGGAGAAACAGTTAATCAATAGCTACAAGGTCAGACGGCCAACGCTGGGCTGGAGCGTGCCCTGTTAGCGCACTGTGGAGCTGCCTGGACCACTGAAGGGGATTTGTAGCACTTGTCAGGGCTTAAAGGAGCCCTCGCTGGACCACTTGCTCCAGGTGTGGTGGGTGAAAAAGACATGCTGGTTAGCGGCAGGAGAGGGAGACATCTGCTGGATGCGTGGAGGCACAGCAGCAGAATGAGGCCACCCCAAAGTTCTGGTCATGCAATGCACAGCTGGAGTGGCTCTGTGCCCTGCTGTATTCAAATCTGACCGGCACATTGGGGCTCTCCGCACCGACAGTCAGCTACCACTGCACACATAACCTGACGGGAGACATTTTGCTGTCCACCGTTTGACCAGAATTCCTCCTCACTCATGCGAGCAGCGTATAAGCTGATGTTTAAGACTTTGCAAGTGCACTCCAGGTAATTCTACTCTGGTAATGCTTAAGCTCTGAGGATTAGTAATACAGTCTTATTCTCAAAGTGTTGCTTTGAAGTTTTACCTTTACGCTTAATCAAAGTGAAAATTTGTAGCTTTTGTGTTTACATGCTCTTAAGTGTGTGTGTGTGTGTGTGTGTGTGTGTGTGTGTGTGTGTGTGTGTGTGTGTGTCTGTCTGTCTGTAAAAGAGAAAGAGAGTGTGCATATTTGCAATACTCTTTCCAAGATAAGCACACCAGACCAAGCGCTGCCTGCACATGAAAACTCCCCAGCTGAGCACTACGCTTCCATCATATATTCACTCTTTCTTCCATCATATATTCACTCTTTCGCTCTGTCTCTCACAGCAGGGGATCTTTGGGGGGGGACCCTTTATCAGCACGGAGCAGCTTTCTGGAGCCCTGCCCCCACCTGTGGTTTCTCAGTTGGCCTTTTGTGTGGAGGAATGTGAGGCGGACCAACACTGATGGAGATAAACACAGAGGGATGGTGAGGGACGGAGGCCTTGCTGGCAAACCAGCATGATACCTATTAATCCATTTCGCTGAGATGGTCAGAGGGGCTGAAATTGTTCTCGTTGCTGCTCACTCGGTTGGATCTGAGCGAAATGTACACAGAAAGAAAGAGATGTTGAGAAGCTGAAGCTTATCTTTTGTTAGATGTCGGTAAATTGGTTGTCTATGCCACGCTGATAACCTGGACTGTGTGGTTTGCTTCTTTTAAAGACTGTTAAGGCAGTTATCCTTTCTCAGTTGCAGCGAGTGATTTTCTCCCATGAGCAGCATGAAGCGGAAAAGTTTTCTTTCAGTTTCATCATGTTTCCAGCAACAGTGCTGCTGTGGAACATCTCAGTTTCATGAATTTGCCAAAAAAAACACACAAAAAAAACGATGCACTCAAGGCAGATCAAGCTCTTCAATGAGTCAGAGTAAACAAGCTGGCCTCCTCTGTTTGAAAATTTGTCAAGCTACTAAAACGCCGACAGAAACCGGTCCTAACCAATGTACCTCTCCTCCTCTTCTTTTCCAGAGTAAAGAACTTTTAATGGAGTCCCGGTAGAGACATCAGGATGAACACGTTACCATCAATGGACCGGCATATCCAGCAGACCAATGACAGGCTGCAGTGCATCAAACAGGTGTGTACTCCCAAGTCCTCCTTTAACTTGTTTTACTGCTCTGCAGACATGGATTCAAGGCAAAGACAGAAGAATCTACATTTCCTCTGCTTTGCTGCATTACTTTCTCCTCTCAGCACCTTATATGGGCATCAGTTTTTCTGGCCATTAGCTCCAGTCACACAGATCATGTTGCACAGGGTCATAGAGAGCGAGCTACAGAGAGAGAGAGAGAGCGAGCTGGAGAGAGAGAGAGAGAGAGAGAGAGAGAGAGAGAGAGAGAGAGAGAGGGAGGCAAATCTGGCAGTGAACACAAGAATAGACTTCAAAGAGACTAGCAACATAACAGACTCTACTTCTCTCCCTTTTTTTTTTTGCTCTCCCTTCTCCTGGTCCTGTGTTCCCTTCCATCAAGTTCCTGACTCTTTGAGTATGCCGGCCCTTGTTGTGGTTTTACTTAAATGCTTCCTTGACTGTCAGCTTTCAGGGGACTCTCAACAGACAGAAAGACAGACAGACAAGACCCCAGGCTACCGCCTCTGCCTGTGATTAATAGTCCACAGGAACTAGTAGACTGGTTGGCTGGCCGGCTGGCTGTGGGCATATTTGTTTATGTTACGTGGGTGTCATCCTTTCTCCCAACATCCATATGACACCATGCCTTCCAATGAATCCCTGAATGATGGATAACTCCCACCTAACCTCCTGCATACACACTGTAATAAACTTCATCTGAACAGACTGTGATTGCCTCAGCTCTTTTACTTTGATTGCACGTTGCTGTGTGTTGATGTCAAAATCTTAGAAAAGCCTTTTTATTTTTCCCCCCTGAATGTCAGCTTTTTGAAATGAGTAAAAAAAAATTAGGTGGAATTGACACAGCTCACTTTTCAAAGCCCTCTCACTTACTTTCCTCTGCGTCATCACTGATAAGCCCTAAATAGCCGGATTTAACACATCGAGCTTAATAAACACACTAATTGTTGTTTGGTTTATATACTCCTCAGCTCTGGTGGTAATAGAGCTCATAGTAAACCAGACTTCAAAGGGACTGAGTTCTTCAGTGAGCTCTGTGCTGGCAGCAGCTCTGCCAGCAGGGTGTTGTTTTGGTTTGGGGAAAGCCGCTGGCACGGCGCCAGGTGTTATGCCGTTTTTCGTGCAGCCAGGTAGGCACTGAACAGCCTGATCCTTGGCTGGACTGAAAAGGGGGTAAGTCAGTCTGTCATCTCACAGAGGACAATCTGTCAAATGTCTGGCTCTTTGTGTGCTGAAACCCCATCACTGCCGCAGCTGGAAAGGGATCCCAAAAACCTCCCCAGTTCTCGTCCTCATCCAACCCTGATCAGCAACAACAACAAGAACAGCTCGGCCGTCCTCCTCCCTCAATCCAGCGGAGCTATTTCACTCTGCTGTCCTCCCCCTCACACACCGGAGTCGAGGTTGTCAGGCAGAGTCGGTGGCGAGCTCTGCAGCAAGAGGAGCTGTGAGTTCAGATCTAGACAGACAGCCCCTGCTGTGCTAGTTCTGATTCCTCTCGCGCTGGAGGCTGATACGCCTCCCATCAAGCAGCAATAATGCCAGATTATATCGCTCATCTAGAACAGGCTCTTCTCCTCCCTCTCACTCAGCAAGAGCATCCCTCACTTTCTCTCGCTCTCCCGTGCTTTTGCTTCGTCTTCAGTCAAACCCCCTGCGAGAGTCCACAACTAACTATATAATGGCTAATCTTCACATCACAAAAGATGAGTCACTCAAGGCCTCTCTTGAAGCCCATGATATCATTGGAAACTCTCAGAGATTTTCTCTGTGGGCGGGTACCAGGCCTGACACACTGCACTCTGCGAACGGAGAGCCCCTTTGTCGCACATTACCAAAAAGCTGCCCTTTCAAAAACGCTCACCTCTGCTGCCCCCTAAAGACAATAGTTCTACCTTCTCTGCACGAACACACAAAACAAGACGCTTCAGCTCTAGATGGGAATAATAAATGCTTTCAAGTGGGCTCAATCTCGCTGACTGAACAAGCTGCAGCTCTGCGCCATTTCAGAGCTATTAACCTCCTGAGCCATGAAGAAAGGGATCCCAATTTTAAAATCGCTTATTGTGTCCTGCCAGCCTCAGTAGCCTTCAGACACTGGGAAGAAAAGACTCAACTGTTTCAGGCCTCAGTGAACAAGCGAGAGAGACAGACAGAGACTGAAAGAGATTAGACAGCACACCAACGGCTCGTATTGAGTCTGCACACAGAGCTGCCAGGACCAAGGTTGTTTTCTTTGTGCACAGCCAAGTCAGCCAGTGGACTTCTGGTGCCGAGGCTCTGTTACACTCCAAAAACAGGCAGTGAATGAGGGGAAGAGAGAGAAGGAGGATTTGAAGGGAAAGATTTGGTTGCCGTGCGGGTCATGGGGGTGAGGGATGGGTGTTGCCAAGAGAGATTAACAAGAAACACTGGCATCATTGTTGATATGGGTGTGATCTCCTTCCCACAATGCAGCAGAGCCCTGAGTGGGCGTACATTGGAAAGAGTCAAGGTCCTCACAGGGTTGTGAAGAAACACAAGACATCAAATTGAGGCAGTTTCGAGGGGAAAACGCCAGGCTGCAGAACTATTCGGTTTCAGTGTTTTTCCAATTTGTTCTTCCTGTGAAAAAAATAACACTCATTATTTCCCATTGTTTCTAATGGCGCTGTCCGTTCTCTCTGTTTGCACAGCACTTACAGAACCCGGCCAACTTCCACTCAGCGGCCACAGAGCTGCTCGACTGGTGTGGAGATCCCCGGGCCTTCCAGCGACCTTTCGAGCAAAGTCTCATGGGATGTCTGACGGTACGCAAACACTAATTATGGTCTTCGTTGAGGTTTTCGGGTACTTTTTAGGAGGCATTAGCAAAACAATAATTAGATTTTGGATACTTGGGGAAAGAAGATGAGCTGATGTGTCCACTTCTGAGGCTTTTAGCCTACTTTTAAGATGTTGCCATTAAACAGACTGCACAACAGCTGAAACACGATTCGTGCTATAATAATATTGACTTTTGGCTCGTACTTATTTTCCCCTGCGATATTTTTTTTAAACTCTTAGATGCAGGTTAAAGTTTCACCAGGTTTATATTATTTCTGTGGCAGCTGCCTCCAGGCTGTCAGGGGCCATTGACAAAAGTCCTCATCAGTCACTGCCTTTCTCCACGCTGTGCTTTATATACATACACAAAAGAGACATGAACAGGTTTGAGAGTAGCCAGTAACCTCTGGCTATCACTTTTCAGTTCTCTAGCTACTTCTAATCGATCTGGGTTCAGGGCCAGAGAGCTGGTTTGCACCAGGTGTGTTAAAAAAAACAACCTCACACATACTTTGTGTGTGTGTGTGTGTGTGTGTGTGTGTGTGTGTGTGTGTGTGTGTGTGTGTGTGTGTGTGTGTGTGTGTGTGTGTGTGAATGAGTCCTTAGAGCTGCAGAATTGAATGTTTCACAGGTTCGTTGCTAAGATATGGTCTTTGAAACGCTGAAGGAACGCCGTTCCCGGCTGAAGTGTTCACGTGAGCAAACAGATAAACGCTCATTAATGTGTAAATCACAATAAAAGCCTCTTAAAGGCTGATAAAGAGCTATACAATGGAGCCCACCACTGAGCTCCCTCTCAGCATGGGTCTGTTTCCATCAGCTAAATTGTTTCATCAGACTCACAGAGCAAACTGCTGCTTATCTGGAGAATTAGTGCGCGCAACAAGTCCATACATTCTTTCAAGGATTTTGTCTTCATGCCGGTTACGAATCAGAGCGCTTGATCTGAAATGTAAAGACGACTGTGCAAATTAAATCTATGCCTCATTTGGAGACGCTTGTTCCCTTTGGCATGTTAAAGGCCATCCCCTGATCCTCGGTGGCTCCAGAGCCAATAAAATATGACATAACTGAGCTGTTCGTGCTGCGCTACTAACTCTGTCTGCTTGACAGTTGTAGTTTTTTTGTTTTGTTTGTTTGTTGTTCTTCTTTTTGCATACTGCGTTGAGTGTGTGGGTAATGTCAGTGCGTGCTGACATAAAGAATGGTTTATTTCTGCCTCTAGTCCCACTCTTTTCTAAAAAATCACCCACGTTGTTCAGAAGCTGTCTTGCACATATGACCGTTTCAACAACAAGCAGAAATAAACTACAAAACTGATGATGGTTTTTTTTTCCCTCCAGCAAACAGATAAACGAGAATATGAATGGCCCACTAACCCTGCAGCACCTCTTGCAGCACTGTTTTCATATTGACAGCAATATAGGCCTGGATGTACATCCTCAGAGGGGGATTAAGCTGAAAAAGGCTTATGAGGTGAAACACTGTTAAATCCATGTTGAATCTATGCTAGCCTCTGTAGCTGGCTGCCTGCCTCGTACACACTGTAGGGCAGACTCACTCACGCAGGAAATTAAACGATTTACAACAGCATGATTTGACCGTTTGTCAGAATAGTTTGCATAATATGGTTCAGTTGAATAGATTATGTTGACATCCTTACATGTCCTAAACAGCTTCGGATGAATGTAATACGATTTTACTGGAAGTGTGGTAGTTTATAGAATAATCTCGTGGTTAAAACAATCAAATACCCTAAATAATAGTTTTCCTTGCGGTGCTGTGGCAGAGGCTCTTCATGACCCCTGCATGCCGTTTTGTCAGCCCGTTTAAAATGCAACTCGGCTGACCTTGTTAATGGTGATGTGTGTTTTGAGGTCAGAGGGAGCAGAGGAGTTGTCATCCTTCAGCCGATAAAAGCAGAAGGGGTTCCCTTCTAATAATGATTTACACCTGTCAGCTTGGTCCTTTTTAAAGGCACTCAGTGTCTCTTTAAATTATATTGGAGTCCAGGAGGGTCCCTCTTCATGTCCCATAAACGTTCAACCTTTTTTGTTGTTGTCATAAACACAAAAGGGTTATTACAACTATTACTTTTTTTTTTTTTTTTAAACCTCTGTTCACTTTGCTGAAACATACTTTACTCTTGTTTCGTTCTGCTCTCCGATACCACCATTAAACGTGTCAGTTTAACAGCACATAAACTCTGATCAACAATAGTGACATCTATATCTCTGTACCAATTATTTCCACATGCTCCTAATCTGTTTTGGTATCTAAACCAGCCACCTTTTTTTTTTTTTTTTTTTTTTTTACCAGAAGATAAACTCTGTTCACTTCGTGGGCCAGTGCAGGCTTGTTTTAGGATTAAACTTTCAGAGAAGTCTGCAGAGTTGACTGGTGGTTTGGCTCTCTCACCTCTCTTGGAGGAGGGAGGCTGCAGTCATCAGACTCGCCTCGACTGTGGATCGCTGGAGCAATCCAGACTGTAGACTCCACGTTAATCTCACCGTGCGTGTGTGTGTTGTTGTTATTATAATCATAGCATTATTATTGAGAGATCAGTGTTTTTAAGAATAGAAAGGAAATTCAGTTTACCCAGTTTACAATAACTGGATCTTCCATACGGCGGTGTTTTAATGATGCAATTGAACAAAATTAAAAAAAAAGTTACTAGAGCCCATAGAACAGCAGCTATACTCACGATCTGTTGGTCTTCCTCCAGGTGGTGAGTCGCGTTGCTGCTCAGCAGGGGTATGACTTGGACCTGGGCTACAGGTTGCTGGCTGTGTGTGCTGCCAACAGGGACAAATTCACTCCTAAGTCTGCAGGTAAGACCCACCGCTTCACCAAAATGCCAGCAGATGCATGCTCACACATCATGCCATTTAGTGCTGTTGACTTGTAAAACAGTACAACAAAACATTACAAAAAACTTGCACATCATAGAATCACAGCTTTAAGTCACAATTTACAAGATTGTGCTAACGGGCAGTTTAGTTTGTGAATTATTTTTTTGTTCCTTTCGATGCTTAAAAACATTAAAGTGTCTTTTAAAGTTACCGTGAATCTGTGGTTTGTAAATGCTTGATTTCTACCAACAACTGTGACCACAGACATCACCCAAAAAGCCCTTAGAGCCTTATAATGTCAAAGATATTTTTAGTGCCCATTAAACATTAATGTGCTATTGAGATGAGCTGTCTGAGTGGTCGCCTGCCTCAGCAAAACAGTCAACTCGACAGTCTCCGCGCACAAACCCACCCTTGTATGTGCAGCCGGCACACGCGCGCACACATGAAGCCAGAAAGCGAGCGAGAGTGAGCAGTAATGCTATCCTCAGACATTTATCTATCAAATCCAACCCCCCCCCCCACCCCACCCCTCCGCGATCCATACCTCCCCTCCCCGCCTCCCACGGTCCTGCAGGAGCGGCCTGTTCTTGTACATTTGTCAAAGTGAAACGTGCAGAGGCGGGAGAGAGGAGAGCGAGTGAAAGAGATGGATGGCTGGAGAGGTGTCGCTGATGTGTGCTGGACCGCTCACTCTGCCTGACAGAGGTGTTGTCAGCCAGTCAGAGCACAAGATAAACCTTTGTTCAGCAGTTACACAAGTGAGAGTAATGAGAGTCAAACATTTTGATTCAACTGTCTGATTTCTTTGTATTTCTGACAAGGGGGGGGGGGTATGTTCGATGCCCAAAACAGGAACTGCAGTGACAGTATCGACAGTAAGGCCCTGAAATCTCATCCCGTTATCCCTTATACGAGCTGCGATGGGTTGCAACCGAATATGCAGAAGGCAGAAATGTATCAGTTTTTTTTTTTTTTTTTTTTTACCTCACATGATGTATACATTTGCTAAAGCTGAATATCCTCTTTCAGTTGTGGCGGGAAGCGTCTTGTTGGGAGGAACTAAAGTGGTCAGACAGACGTCAATGTACAATATTGATTGCTGTATTTCTCTCCCTGTCTGTGTTCCTGTGTTGGGATAATGCGATTGTTGTCCAGGCATGGCTCGCGCTGGCTGGCTGGCCGGGGCCCGACTGACAGTCAGAATCATCTTCAGGCCTGCTGATGGTTCTGGGATCTAATAGAAGACAGCAAAGGGTTTCAGGAAGAGCTGTTTATGCACAGCGGACAAATGGGAACTATAGTGTAATTATGCAGGGTGTGTGTGTGTGTGTGTGTGTGTGTGTGTGTGTGTGTGTGTGTGTGTGTGTGTGTGTGTGTGCGCGTTGGTGGAGAGGGGGGGGGGTTATGATGCAGTCAGTCATCCAACGAGGCAGGCTGTCGGGGTGGGAGGCAGATGTGACTCAGGGGCAGATCTTACTCACTGAGCATCCGTCTTAGCTCCCTTACAAGGACATCTGTCTGAGAAAGCAGAAGGGGTGGGTGGGTGGGGGGGGGTTGACAGAGGAGACTTGATGCATGCTCCAACTCAAAGACCCATCTATATTCTCATAAACATGCATAAACAAAAATGCAGGGGAGCATGTGGCCTTTACTGCCCTGTTCGCTTTCTGTACGGTCATATTTGTGCATTTCCACCGGCTCTGTGTGTGTGTGTGTGTGTGTGTGTGTGTGTGTGTGTGTGTGTGTGTGTGTGTGTGTGTGTGTGTGTGTGTGTGTGTGTGTGTGTGTGCGTGCGTGCGTGCGTGCGTGCGTGCGTGTGCGCGCGTGTGTGTGTATTCTGTGCATGCATGAATGTGTGTCTAATTGTGCAGCCCCAGCACAATGTTCTGACAGTCTGCATGGCGACAGAGGCCCGCAAATCTGACACCTGAGAGCCCAGACGAGGGCCAAGGAGTCGGGGATGCTGTCTGTGGGCTCCTCAGGGGAAGAGGCAGACTCTCAAGACGTGCAGATCAATCACACTGACACTTTTCTTTTAGAGCATCAATCAAATAAAGCATTAATAAAGCAATTATTGCTATCCTTCTTTGTCACCGTTTAAATTAAGTCAGCCTGTGTATTTCTCACTCTGACTATGTTGCTGCAGAATGCATGCACATACAAGGTGATCAGACAACTGCTTAGAAACGAACCACTAAACATGGTAATTAGTCACCAACCAGTGATAAGTTGTTAAACTCTTTGGCACTTTTAGATCGCTAAAATGTTCTTTTTTTTGTGTTTAAACCTTTTCTTTTTTTTAATTAATTTTTAAATCATAGTGAATTTACCAACAATATACCAACAGAAACCAAAGACGGCACAAAAAAAAGACAGTGCACACACACACACACACACACACACACACACACACACACACACACACACACACACACACACACACACACACACACACACACAATAAACAATACAATTGTTACGTTTTTAACTTGAGTATCTTGCAGCAACATTGCAATTCATGTTCAGTCAATTAGCAGAGGTGATAATATGATATAATGCACAGGAAGTAGGGACTTCTTTTTTAGGGAAATGTCTTACGATATGATACTATATTTACAGAAAGGTCTTGTCTTTATAATTCGATTGAATGCAAGTAAGAGAACCCATGAACAAAGTACAAAGGCGTAGGTGCACTCGTCACACTATAAAAGTGTAAACTGTTGCCCTATGAGACCTGTCGAGTGACAGCAGGCTGCTGCTGATGAGCTGTCTGGAGATTGTGACCCTGCAGTGAAGCCTGGGGGATTAGTGCGTTGCTCTAATCTGGAATCAGCCAGTGAAGAGATTTATCTGCCGTTAGGCAACGTAGCATTAGCACTGTTAACTCTAAGATACACGGCTTTAACGCTGTTAGCACACTAGCACGTAGCATTGCGACAGGTTTTCTGCTAAAAAAAAAAAAAAAAAAAAAAAAAAAAAAAGCGGTGTCCAGGTTTTCGATTCTTGTGCGGGCCACGCTGTAGTAGTGTTTTGAAACATCTTTGGTTGTGTTTTGCTCCTAATAATCTGCTGCAAACGGACTTCCAACTCAAAGGTTCATTAGATAATAGGTGAGCAGCTGCCCTACAAAAACGGACAACCTTAACGGACCCCGAGTTGTTAGGCTACTGTGAAGTTCAGCAGACAACAAATCAGATTAACAACATAATCTGTCAAGGGTTTTGCAGTTTCCTTCCGTCCTGAGTGGGCCATTCTGTTACCCAACTCATAACAGTTCGTCCTATTTTCCTTATGAAACAAAAACTCCAATAATAAACCTATAAAACGGTCAATTTATCCATTTATTATGTAAACTCGACTCCCTCTTCTCTCCTCTCGTTACTTTTTAGTCAAATTAAAGTAAATCCTAAGTGTGACTTTGATTGTTATGCGTGTGCATTATGTTTTCAACGTGACATGACATGCTCTGGATCAAAGGTAGCTCCTCCCTGGAATGATAGCTATTTTCTTACAAATCAACTTTAATGTTCTAGTCATACACAGGTTGCTGCTTGTTGTTCATGTCTTGCTCAAAGAAAAGAAAGAAAGAAAAAAAAAAGCAGTTATTTATATTGACAGGTTAAACTACTGCAGTGGATATATCTACTGTTGTGGTAGAAGAGCAGATGATTTTAAATATTCTTTTTATCTGCAGCACACAAGTGATCTTTGTCTTTTGCTCTTTATATGTTCGAGTAGCTTCCCTTCTTCAACTGATTAAGGATGAAGGGAAAATATGATGAAAAGAGCTCAGCTTTGTTCTGGATGGCTGGTAACTTCCCTCCCACCCACTCCCATCTGACATTAAAAAGAAATTTGCTGGCAGAACTGTCAGCGCCCGGTCAGTCAGCGGAGCGCGCTCACCGGGTGATCTGGTGTTTCACGTAAGGAAAACAGCCACTCTGCTGTGTCAACAGTGACACAAAACTATCAGGGTGTGGCCGCAACTCACCCCGTGGTCCTCTGAAGAAAACACTAACACACTCCGCCAGCCCGTAGCTCCCATACTTCAGCAAGCAGTGCAAGAGAATGAACAACTGAAAAAAATAAAATAAGGGCTCTCATTAGACTCTGTTGCAGCGTGTGAACACACGCACACACACACACACACCCACCCTCTCTTCTGGTAGTCTCCAACAATCTGACATGTCTTCCACTTATCTGTTTCAATTTACTTTCACTTGATTGATTTTCCTGCCCCGTCTTTCTTTCCATCTTTGAGCTGTGTGTGTAGAACTACAGGAAGGTATGGGCATCCTTTGTTACTGACCCAATCAACCTTACAGACTTTTATATTTAATTACTGCTGAGTAAGAGCAGCGCACTGAATTATTAACAGGAAACGGGGTTTATTTTTAGCGGTCGGGCCTCTCCTCTGACACTCCAGTGGTTCACTTTAGATGATGAAACCCCTTTGCAACCCCAAAACTACAGTCAGAACTTTACTATTAAGTTTATAGAAATAAATCTCACAGGGCAACACTTATTAGGGTAGCTGCATTTGCTGCCTCTGGCTGATTGGGTCCTCTGTCACCCTCTACTTAATTGGTTTGGTTTACACAGTTGCAAGCAAATTCATTTGGGTAATATCCCATCTGAGCCGGCAGGGCAGTTGTACTCCAAACACAGAAGACTTTGTTCTTGTCAAAACCGGATGAGCAAATGATTTAAATCCTCCTTTTGTTCAGGGTTGACTGATCTCGCACCCACACGTCACGAGTCAACTACCCCCCCTCTCCCCCCCACCACCACCATCATTCCCCTGGGGGCTTTTGACACACCCTTTTTAAGTTATATTTCTGGCCAACAATGCTTCTGTGTGTGTGTGTGTGTGTGTGTGTGTGTGTGTGTGTGTGTGTGTGTGTGTGTGTGTGTGTGTGTGTGTGTTTTTAAAAATTTTTTTTATTTTTTTTATTCTGCGTGGGGTATATGTGAAACTGTCGATGACTGAGTACTACACAAAAAGCCACACAAAAGAAAACTTCCCTCTGCTGTCACAAGGCCAGTGGTCTTTCCTTTTGCTCTGACTGCACGGTACATCGCAACATTTAGGTAAGAGGAGAGACAACAATGACAGCTCAGGCCTTTCCTGTTCATTCATTTTTATTTTTATTTTCATTTTTTATTTTGGTGCCATGTTGGGATATATTGGAGGCAAGCGAAAAGAGGGTGAACTCGGATTCACCCTCAACCTGGCTCTTCTTTGATTCAGCTGCACTCAGATATTCTGCTGTCTCTGATGTGTCTTGTTAGTCAGATTTACAAATTGGCCTCTGATGAAGACAGGGGGGATGTTGTCAGATTATATTGTCCTCCGGGCGGGGATCCCCTGTCTGATACGCCTGAAAAAACTTCCATCCATCTTGTCCGTCTTTGAATAGATTGATCTCTTTTAGTCTCCCACTTCCTGTTTCATGCATTGGTTCCCAGCCAGACTGCATAGCATATTTAGCTCCACCCATTTATGCAAGTTTGCAATCTGAGCTTGCAGGTTTTTTTTGTTTTTTGTCTTTCTTCTGGTTTTCTTTGCCCTTCCTGACAAATGGCAGTCGCATTGCTGGATTACCCATGTGTGCATTTATGTTTCTCTGTGCACTGTGTAACAGCTTAGAGAAGCAGGGAAATGGAGAGCTAGACTGAGCACATCAATAACAGCACCTTACGAAAGAGGTGAGAAGCACTGGAATATCTTGTCTTTTCTATCTCTACTCCTGTTTGTCTGCGTCGACTCGCTGTCTTTATCTCTTCCTGTCATCTTCCTTCCTCCTCGGCTGTCTCCACTGCTCCCTCTGTCTATCCCCCCCCCCCCCCCCCGCTGTCTCGAGAGTGTGTTGGAGCCGGTAGCAGGTACAGCAGGAGCCCATTAGTGCAAAGCCCTTCTCTGATTGGATAAGCTGGAGAAACTGGGAGACTGCCTCTGAATAATTGATGTGCATTGTGCAGACGCTGGACAAGGGAAAAAGACAGATCAGAGAGCAAGGCAGGAGAAAGAGAGTGAGCAAAAGAAAAAAGAAAAAAAAAGAGAGAGGAGGAGAGGAGAGGAGAGGCAGTAAGAAATAAAGAAAGAGTGAGCAGAGTAAGGGATATGTGCAGAGAGTGAGTGATAAGGCGCAGGCAGGAGGCTTGGAAGCAGCAAAAGCTTTGAGAGTTGCCACTGGCCTCTGCTGGAACAGGAGCATTTGTGACACTTGAGTCTTTTCTCTGGCTATGAAGGGAATGAGATGAGATGTGCAGGGACTTTGCTTGGCTCTGGGTAAGTGTGTGAGAGAGAGACTGAGAAAGCTAAAGTGAGAGAGAGAGAGAGAGAGTGTGTGTGTGTGTGTGTGTGTGTGTGTGTGTGTGTGTGTGTGTGTGTGTGTGTGTGTGTGTGTGTGTGTGTGTGTGTGTGTGTGTGTGTGTGTGTCTCTGCCCAAAACTATTATTTGAGTGTGTTTTCATGCATGGAGCAGGATCAGGGGTTACCAGAGGCCAACCCAGCGACTGATTCAAGTCTAAGGTAGTGCAGTTACAGTGTGTAGAAGCAGGGTTTGGTTTCTCTTTTAAGTATGTACTCTGAACCACTTGAAATGCAGAACTATTAATATAACTCATAATAATACGGGCTTCTACTTGTCTGGTGTGTTAGTGTGGCAGTAGACTAAATCACCTGCCGCTCACACAAGACAGGATCAGGACAGATCAGCTGGCCACAGGTTGACCTACATGCTGTTCTGTCGTAGGGCTATTCTGAGTGTGTTTCTGCCTATGTGCACTGTGTACAAGCACACAATGATAGTAGTTTGTTGGCATATTTTCAGGATTTGTTGGGGTTTACAATTGAAGTTGTGGTTATCTTTTTTTGTTGTTAATGTCCAGACCGGGCATTAAAAGTTTGAGGTTTAGCGTGAGTTTAAGTTTGAGAAAAGACAAAAGCATGTGTGGTTTCATCAATTCATATTTAGTTTATTTGAAATCACACATGCATACAAATGCCATTAAGCTATGCTAATTTCCCTTTTTGTCCTTGATATATACTGTAGATTGTTGACTGGTGACTAAAGCAGCATTGTTCATGCAATAACCACTTTGAATTTATGGCACCTAAAAGAGCTCATATCCATGTTGGCATTAGGAGTGCGAGTGTATGTGTGTGTGTATGTGTGTGTGTGTTTCTGTCACTAGAAGATGACCCACTTTTCCACTGGATTCTTTTTTAAGTTGTTGACCTGTGCTTGAAGCCAGAGCCTGTCTACTTGTCCACTCATTAGGAGAGACGGATAGGAAGGAGGGGGACGAGAGGGAGGGTGGCAGAGTGTAGTCATGGAAGGACAATGCGGTTAGATCAGTGCACAGCAAGGCCTGCTTCTTTCTCTCTAATCTTTCCGAGATGTTAAAAAAAAAAAGTGTTTCCTGCTCCTCTTATTGTCCGACCGACATGTCTCATAAAGGGGAACAAAATTTGAACGAGTAAAGGGCAGTCGGCCAATAAAAACAACATGCTGCTGCGGGCTGTTCAATCAGCGTTTAATCTAACCTTAAAAGTGACAAGTTAATTAGCAAATGGCCCCTGCAAGCAATAACACAATCTTGCACTGACCTATGTAGAAAATATTATAACACAATATGACTTCCAGCTTGCTGTTGTGGAGCTGCAGCACTTCCTGTTAGCCTGAGCAGGGTGTAAACCGCTGAAACTGTCTGCATTCTCCACCTCGCAGCCACTTCCCCTCCCCACCCCACCCCTTCAGCCTTCCTCCTGTACTCTGGCTCTTTGTTTGTGTCACTTACTCCACACACTTTGGTGACCTCCTATGACTGACTTCCCATCAGGCTGTTTAGTGACTCATTCATGACATTTGACTTTGAACTGCGGCCTACATTGTTTTTTTTCTGTTGCAGTTTTTGTTTCTGCCTTTCCCCGTGAATGATTTCCATGCTCAACATCTGTCCCTCTTCCCGTCATTTAAAAAAAAAAAAAAAAAAAAGCAAGCAGCTGAGTAAAGTTGTGTTTGATTTGTTGCTTAAGAATTGAGAAAGGAATTTATGGTCGGACAGACTGATGTCAAGTATTGATAGCAGTGAGGGAGGAGCTCTGAGTGCCTCAAGCAGTACAGCAGGATGTGTTTCAGGAAACACTTCACATTTTCAGTCATACTAAGCACTTACATATCTTTACAGCGCCTCAGTAAAGTTGGTTTGACATCTTCTCCTGGCCACTCCTCAAGAAATCTTCCTTTTACTAATTCACATGTAAAAGGCCCACAACTGGAATTTCATCACTTTTTAATCATTGTCTTATATTATGAAAGAGCAGCCCCGGGAAATCTCCCAATTCCTGATTGTGTTTTTCACCCTTATGGTTTCATTGAAGGAACAACAGTGTGAGATGAAAGACTTGATGTCGAAGTTGAGACAAGTAGCGTGTCTGGTTATAATTAAGCATGTGATATTTACTAGTTCCCCTCCAGTGGTGGGGAGCTGCACGTGGCTGATAAGAGCGCTTCATTCATGGCTCGCTGTTCTCTGATGTTCTTTCGAACCATGTGAGGTGCTTTACTGTATAAACACATCTTCACGAAGCCCAGACACTGACTGTGTTTGTTTACTCACTAACACAGACCTCAGTTTCCATATTTACGTCCTTTTTTTTTTTTTTTTTAAATCTGTTTTCGTACGTATGCTTATCTCTGCATATCTGTAAACATGTGTTTCCCTGTCTTACGTTTTCAACGTGGGCAGTGAGTGTTACTTCTTTAATGTGGGTGTAGGGTTATTGTGAATGTTGTGACAGCTCTCTGTTGCAGATGTGGAAGGTCTTGACCTCAAGATTAGTATTTTGAGGAGGACGAGCTGAGTCACAGAGCATCTGACCCGGATACACCAGTCACCCGAATTTCATATCCCCCATGTATTTCAAGGATGCAAATATACCTCGGTAAATAGAGCTGGAACAATTAGTCAATGTAAAGAAAATGAATCAGCAACGATGTTGATCATCAATAAACTGTTTAAGTCATTTTACAAGCAAAAATGAGAACTTAATGAACACCGTGATGGTTCCTTTTTCTGTTTTATACCCTTATAAATGGACTATCTTTCGTTTTAGACTCATGGATTAATTAAACAAGCAATTTGAAGACCTGTTGCAATCGGATATTGTGAAAGGATTTTTTTTTTTCCCTGTGTTTGATTAAGAGAAAATAATTGTCAGATGAATTAAAAGAGATTTTGTTATTTTACTGGGGGAACAATTCAGGGTGTAAATGTGCTTTGGATTATGAACAATATAGGAAATTAATTAGTCCCCGACACTTGTATAACACCACATAAAATGAGAGTATCTGACTTATGAGAACAACCGTTTAAATCTGCATTTAGTACTACGTTAATCTTTGCAGCGAGTCTCTGCAAATGGCTGCAAATGACTTACAATACATTAAATATATAATAAACATTATTTGTTGTGGCCACATGTGACATGGAGACCCCACATTTCCCACTCGAGGTCCAACATTTTGCACCCTTAGTCAGATCCAGCCGTCATACTGCATTATGTTTGGTGTTTATGCTGATTCTTATACCTCTGCCCCATTTAAAAATGTGTAATTTGAACCCCACAGAAACCAGCACCTGCAGGAGATGTCAGAGTGACTCAGGTAGAGCTACCCTCCCTTCTGGGCTGCAGCATCTCTTTGGCTTGTGACCCACACATATCCTGGGGAGGAGGGGATCTGCCCACTCCCTCCATCTCCACCTGTCCTCTGTCTAGCATCTTTCCATCCATCCTCTCCCCCCCTCTGTCCTCATATCTGGTGGACTGCCAGAGGTCGTGGATGAAATTCTGTTAAACTAGCCCGATGTGAAAACTGCATTGTTTCTCCAGTGCAAATTAACAAAAACAGTACAGAAAATGAAAAGTTAATTTAAAAAAAAAAAAAAAAAAAAAAAAGACAGAAAATACGACATTTTAAGTGAGAGTTTCAGATTTGGAATAGTCTGATTTGTGTGAACTGTTACATTAAAGGCCCAGTTTTGGTTGAGTGTGATTTTTGACACAGAGCTTTCTCTCTGCAGGGCATGTTTGAGTTGTTCTGCCTCCAAGCTGTTGAGACTAAAGCCCATTTGATATGCTCTTCTCTTAGAAGAAGTTGGCTTAACAGAGAGGGGGCAGGAAGGGGGATATCATTGACTGCTTAAATGGCTTCCATTACACTACGGCAAAAAGCATGACTTTTTTTTTTATTATTATTTCACAGGATTTTATATCCCTTTCATATTCGTCTTTTGCATAATATTTTGTACCCACACAGCACAGACCTACCTGCCAGTGTTTTACAGACCTCTGCTTATGATATCTATTATAAATTGCTTCTTTTATCATCCCACACATTGTCTCAGAAGGCTTCTCTGTCTAGTGCCGCAGTGTTCATGCTCGGAAAGTGTAATTTTTCATGTAGTAATTTCCTCTCTGTTTGTGTCGTTCTCAACAAAACTACAGTGGAGTTGCATGCACAGTATTACACGTCTCAATCAAAGACTGTCATGACCAGTGACAGACAGATTTGTGGTCATTTCAGGAGCACACTTGATGTTAGGATGTACAGTATCGGGGCAGGGTGTCCATCTAAAAGATTAGACTGAATAATCCTACACAATTAGCACAATACTTTTGTTTAATGTGGCACAAACAGGTTCGTGCTATTGTGTGAGCCAACCTCGTTAGCTTTAAAATGATCTTCCAAGTTTATGCTTTGCAGTTGCCGCTGTCAACATCAAAGGAAGAGGAGCATGGACAGGGACATCTAAGGATTGCAGTGATGAGCAGCTTAAAAAAAAAGAAGCTCTTTTCACTCTGTATTACATAACTGCTTCATTGCCACCAATCCTTGCTTTGTGCCACCATTCAAACTAGTGAGGCTGCGATCGTCCCTATGTAGCATCACCTTTACAACGAGTTTCTTGGATGCAGCCCCTAAAACATGAATTTGCTAATTCAGCGGGAGAGCTAAGCCCTACAGCTGCCGCATGAAACCATATCAGTAACATATCACTGATGCCATACCAGTGTCATGGTATGATAGTGCTGAGTCATGGCTGTAACAGAATTCTTAAGAGGAAACAGGTGCCCTTCCCTTGCACTGAATTTCAGTGGAGTGCAGCGCACGCAAAAAAAAAAAAAAAAAAACGTGCAATATGTTTTTTGAACTAAAATTAATTCAGGAAAAAGGTGATAAACGCTGCCAAAACTCATAGTTGTAAATAAAATTCACATTATCAAGACACCGACTTAAGCTGGCACATTTGCTGTCATGGTCTCTGTATATTTACCGTTGAGAATGTTTTTGGTTGTCTCCCAAAAAACACGTGCTGGTTATCAAGTTTAAAACAGAAGAAAATAATATGTTCATATGGAAGTTGTGTTGAAGGTGTTTCACTCTGCTTGATGGCAGAATACCAACAACAATAAAGTGAGACAGTTTTACACAGCAGAACACTAGATGCCATTTTGCTATGTGCTTCCTTATTCACATTACTAAGTTGTCTATTTTCAATTGTGGCATATTTGTAAATATAGCAGATTGCTGGAACACTGCTACCCTGATTTTTCTTTCCCTTGAAGTGAGGAAATACAATTTTCACTGTTCTCTTGATCTAGCTGAGATTCCTTTATATTTTTTAAGTGTTGAAGATCCAATTGTCACTAAAGAGTGGGTCATGCAAGAAAGCCAATAAAAACAAAAGAATTGGTCAAAGCTATCACATTGACTTTTAAGATGTATTGATGGATTCACATCAACTCGGTTTCGTTTTGATCTGCTACCGTTTGCTCTGTTAAAGTTACTACATAACTCAACACTTCCTATATCTGTTTCAAAATAAAAGACTGCTTGCTTTTAAGTAGACAAAAATCCTTCATTTCCCGACAAGGCTTTTATCGTGAAACATTGGCAGGAATGTGTTGTGACTGAAATTGGGTACAATCAGATCACCTTTTAAATGAGTAATCTAGAACGACTGAGCAACTGTATAGCATGATTATAATGTTGACTTTATTAAATGAAAGCCGTGGAAATATACATAATTGACTTTTGTATGTAAACTTGCCACTATACTTTAGGTATCTCAACAAATGGCACTACACGCCTGCATAAAACCATGTTTTCACATGCCTACTTTGTCATATGTCACATTTGGTCATTGTTATAAGACGTAAAATGTGTTTATGCCATGTTGGAAGACCTGTGCAACTTTACCAGCCAAAGTACAGTAGTATAAATAGGCCGACACACCAGCAGTAAGTCAGCTTACTTTATATTCCATGCTTGGTGAGTTCTGCTGCTCTTTTAACAACAATGTCATGTACTACAACATTGTTAATGGGTTGCAGGAGAGAATAGCATATGTTGCATCCATTAAAATCACAATTTCAGTTGGTTGGAGGTTCACTTTATTCGTGGCATTTGACATGCACTGATACAAAACGGGGCTATTTTAGTGTGTTCTTCACTTCTCTTACGATAACGAAAAGCCTTACAATGTAGCCTAATAGCACATTTTGTATAGTGATTCATACCTGGAAACTTTCCAGCAAAGTCTGCTGCTGGCAACAAGAGTTGATCACCCAGTGTTTACATGTGGCGGTTTCACATTTAAAACAAGTCAAGTGTGTATTAACAAAACTGGACGCTATCATGCAGCGAACTAAATTATATTGGGGTGCACACAAGTACAAGTATTAGCAGTCTGTTATGATTTTTCTGGCAAATGATACGCTCAGTAGCAGAAGGCTTTTACCACACACAGACACACACAGATGCTTGCACACACACGGCACTGTCAGAGTTTGTGGTAATTAGCTTTTGGGTTTCCTTGTAAAAAGGACTTGTACACACACTCTGTCATTAGTTAATGGGCCTTGCAGCCTGTTACCAGGGCTTACTCTCCTTCCCTGGTGCTCCCAGAGGGGCTGAGGTGAGGTGAGAACGAGTCAGGGCCTCTGCTAGCAGTCAGCCATACAGCCTTAAATACAGCTTGAGTGAGGAGGACCCATATGTCCTAGCTGGGTATTACTCAATTAAAAGCCCCAGCTTCTAAGAAATGGAGCTGATCGGAGAGGGTTGAGGAGAGCTTCCTGAGAAATCAGCTTGAGTCCTGCTCCCTCTGCAGAGCAGAACACTTGTTAAGGAGAGTTTTCCCACATCAGAGAATCCGATGAAAACACTTCAACACAATGCAGCAGTTGTAGATGAGCTGCAAAGGCTTGAATGTCTTTTGTCGCGACTTGGAGCGGTTACTTTATTTTTAGTCTCATATTTAAAAGGACAGTTTGATTTTCTGTGGATTTTAAGATTTCTTTGTCTTCTTATGAAGTCATTATTGTCTCTGCCTGCAGTTTAAAAAAAATCTGAATGGTGAGATTAGCCTATAAACTCATTTACTGGATTTCTATGGGCTCAGCAGCAGCTTTTCTCAAGGACCGGGAAATACACCTTGTAATGTCTTCAAAGAAGAACTATGATGTAGTTTCCATATTTAATGAGACACCACAATGGTGTAACTGCCAACTGACTTTTCAGTACAGGCTCCTACGGGTTGAAACACTTGTTTCAAACTATCATGCTATTGTTGTGTTTTGGATGTATTCGGGAATAAAAAAAAAAACTCTTAATAGTAGACTAACACCCGCAAACTCTCAGCACTGGAGAAAGTGCCCTTAGGCAACACAATTAGTCTAATGTTATACTCTTCCTACTCTCTTACCAAACTGTCAACACATCGTCATGTAGCATCTTCGCTCTGCAGAGCTGCTACTTCATTCTCTAGATATCCAGTGTTTCAGCATAGCTAAGGTAAACTTACCATCAAACTGAATGCAGAGACATATTGTAAGATAAACCACCCTCAACTCTCTTTATGTGAAAAGAAAACTAATGTCATTCCCCAAAAACATGCATATATCTGGTTGATCTCGCCTGTTGCACAATTTGCTCATCATGACATAAAGTCACCATTTTGTTTTGTAAATCCAACTGATGTGATAGAAACTGGCAGGATTTGCTCCACTGGGATTGAACTTGGCATCATGTAATTCTTACTTCATACTCTGCATAGTTCTAATAAGCATTGTGGACCTTTTTCTATGATCGTGGAAGCTGCTGATGAAAAGACAATTTGGAGGGAAAAAGGCTTTAACAAAGAGCAAAGTTGTTGACCTTGGCTGGTCTCCACCAGGTAGCTGTTAGAGTCTTCAGTATAAAGAGTACGATTTAACTATAAGGCTCGAGTGAAAATGAAATGGGACTAAATGGAAAGATGAAATGGGAGAGAAAAGAGAGGTGTAATGAGACCATGTCTTTATAGCTTTTATGGTTTTGCTTACTGGACTGTGCCTCATGTTTTCCATTGTAGAAGTTAACAAAACATCTTCATGAATAATAGTTCACACACACGACATCAGATTAGTATTTTCAAGTTGTAAAAAAAAAAAAAAAAAAAGGAAAGTGGATGTGCAGGGTGTGTTAGATGGCCACATATTCAGGGTAAGGAGATAAAGTGAGTAGTGTTGTTGTGGGTGTGTGATAGTGTTGGCAGGGGTTTTAACACAGGGGACCGTGAGGTGAAAACAAGGTCGTGTACACTGTACTAAGCTTGCTAAATATGCTCAATGCCCAGAGCGGACTCTCACTCTATTATGAATGACTCCTGGCCTTGGCAGCTTGTTAGATTCTGTAGCTCGTAGCCACACTGATGTGATAAGTCACCACCGCTCTCTTTTGTCCTCGGCCTCTCTGTCCCTCTATCTCCCGCTCTCTCCCTCAGAGCGACTCCATCACTTGCTGCTTGGAGTTTTAGGTCTAAATGGTGGGTTGCCAGTTGAAGAGACAGTCCCTCGGTGTGGAGGTGGTGATTTAGTGGGGAGATAAGCTTTCTGTAATGGCAGGGTGGAATAATTCCTCTTTAACTAGAAGGCTCGGCTCTCTCCACCCTCCCAAAGGTTACTGCTCTTCTTTCTTGTTCTTCATTCCTTTCGTCTTTTTATTTTCTCCCCTTCACTCCTCTCCTTTTTGTAAATAGATCTGATATTAAATCATTTAGAAAATGTAAGCAGTTTAGACGTGGTATTTCTTACTGTACATGGAATGAACGTAGAATGCTAAGATTCATACACGGTTTCTCTCTTTTCAACCATGTTTTTATTTTCATTTGTTCAACAGCATTTTGACCGAAGTTGCCAGTTTCAATGTCATACACCATGTAAACCGTAGACACAAGATTTCTTCAGGGCGCCAACATCTTCAAAAGAAATCTGCATCTTAAAAACCCCAAACCTAGTAACAGCACTTTTTAAAAGCTGGTGTATCTGGGTCTACACGGCTAAAAATAGCACCTTAAATTATTAAATAAAGTGCTGAACACCATAACCTTTCTTTTGTTAAATTGATGTTTGTCAAGACAACTTTTGTTTTACTATCAAGAGGCAGTGTGTTTAAATAACCCACAAATCACAAGTTGATTCAAAAGAGACAAGTTGATTGGCATCAGTAAAAAAAGAAAAACCCAAAATAAAATCGAATTGGCACAAGTCAAAAAAATATCCAGACTCTTGTCTTCATGATGGGGATGAGAAGGCTGAGCAGTCTGATTAGTCCTCAGGGATATGAGAAGATGAAGAATAAAGTGGTGGTGATGAACGGAAGAAGTGGAGGACAGTGAACATATCACTGTTTCTTACTTCCTACACAGATCTTATCCGTCACCCCGACCGCGCTGTCTCAGTCTGCCTCACGCGCTCCATTTCAGCTTTTGCCTCTCTGTGGCAGCAAAACCAGGAGGTCCTTTTGTGCTGTAGATAGATTTCATTTTACATTTCACACTGCAGGTATGTGATAGAAGTGTTGTGAAATCCACAAAGGCAAATAATCGATGTGGGTTTATTGTGTTAGGCTTCCCCCTGGAGGCTTCAGCAATAACTTCAGGTTGACTTTAGACGCAAGCAAACAAGTCAGTGCCGCACTGTTGAGAAACCACACAGTAAATGTATTTATGTGAGGTAGAGATTTAAAAGAAAGGCAAGAAAACTCAGTTGTTTGCTATGTGATCGTTCACGCATAGAACCATAAACATGCACTTACATCGTGCAAACGCATGCTCAGGCAGGCAGGTAGGTGTGTCTCTGTGTGTGTGTGTGTGTGTGTGTGTGTGTGTGTGTGTGTGTGTGTGTGTGCGTGTGTGTGTGTGCGTGTGTGTACGTGTGCGTGCGTGTGTGTGCGCTGGGCAGAGACTAACACATGTGTTTGTGTGTCTTTGTGTTTTCCTCACAGCCCTGCTGTCGTCGTGGTGCGAGGAGCTTGGTCGTCTCCTCCTGCTGCGTCACCAGAAGAACAGGCAGAACGAACCGCAGGGAAAAGTACCCATGCAGCCCAGCATGAACAGCATGAAGCCCGGCCTCACACACAGGTCAGCGGGGAGTCCCGTGGTTTTCTGAGTAAAAACATATTCTCTGTACAGTTCAAGGTTACTGTTTTTACGTTTAAAAAGAAAAAAAACAGGAAAAAGAAGATCCGTGAATTAGCAGACACGACTCAATAGATGACATATTAGGTACCAAACCCAAGTTATCAAAGTTAAGTTCTATTGAATTCAGTACTTCTACGATACACATGCTACGACGACACGGAGGATTTCCGCTGTTTGGAGAGGAGCCGGAATCACTGGAGTGGAGCTGGAGTTATTTGGGGTGTTGAGGGGGGGGGGAACTTAACAGGAAAGAGAGACGTGAAGTCATGTTTTGGGAGAACATTGTGTGCTCATGCCTCTCTCCCTCTGAAAAAAGCCTGCAGTTATCCAATAGCCCTGTTTGCCTCTACTGACGATCTTGGGGTAATGTTGTGCCTTTATGAGGAAATACTGAACACGTCGTCCATTCCAAGAGCTAACCTCTGAGTGAAAACAAGCTGCTCTCCAAAAACAGCACTTACTTCCCACTCCACTGGCCACTTGCCTCTCCCCATGAGGATTTACCTTGTTTATTATGTGTAGCAGACTCTCATATTTTACCCTGATATTTGGTTTAAGTCTGAATGCTAAACATTCCAGTTGCACTCTCCCCATCCATGCCGAGTCTTTTCCAACAACTTAAAGAAATAATTCAGTCATGTTTAGTTTTTACCGGCATTTGTGGTCATTCGGCTCCTTATCAGGCTCATTTGGAGATGTTTTCCTCATTTCACTGTGGCAGCAGATATCTTGGCTCAAACTGTGATTTGAAATTGAATGCCAGACATTTCAAGTTGCTCAACATTCTTGGCAAAAAGAAATCCCCAAATCCCTCTCAGTTCCAAGTGACATCAGGCACATGTTTGTGTTTTACTTGCAGTGATGGATCCTTTTCCTATGACTCTGTCCCCTGGCAACAAAACACCAACCAGCCCCCTGGGTCATTGTCCGTGGTGACAACAGTTTGGGGCGTGACTAATACGTCACAAAGTCAGGTATGTCGGTGCATGAAAAGCACCCACTCAGTAATGATACAAGTTCAACACCCAATGTTCGATGCGGACGTTTTTTTTCTCCCTCCTTTTAAAAACCTAATAGATATTTTTCCTTCCTCTGCGGTGCTTTGCTAAATCCAGGTGCTGGGTAACCCAATGGCTAACAGCAATAACCCCATGAATCCTGGAGGTAACCCGATGGGATCGGGAATGTCTGGCAGCGCAGCGGGGCTCAATTCACCCCAGTTCAGTGCTCAGCAGCAACAGTTTCCGAACAAAGGAAGTTCGAACCAATCGTACATGCAGCAGGGGATGTACGGCAGGCCGGGCTACCCCGGAGGGCCTGGGGGATACAGCGGGAGGTAAGACTAGATATACGTGTTTCTTTGATTAAAACAATCAAGCAAGTTACATTTTAACATGATGAATAAAACATTCTTACTGTTTTTTGTTGTTGTTTTTTTTTGTTTTTTACAGTTACTCTGGGGGCCCAAATGCGCCACCAGGAGGTATCGGAATGACCTCCCACACACGTCCTCCTGGTGACTTCACTCAGCCAGCTGCTGCTGCTGCAGCTGCCGCTGTAGCTGCCGCTGCTGCCACGGCGACGGCCACGGCGACGGCGACAGTGGCAGCTCTACAGGAAACCCAGAATAAAGATATGAACCAGTATGGACAGGTACGGCGCACACCCGCGAATAGATGTTTACAGCTGTAACCTCTTGGCAAAATAGAACAACAAATACACAAAGGTACCTGTCGTCCAACTCCCTGCTGAAAACCCCCAAATAATCATTTTTAACACATCTGTTTTGCCTCCAGATGTGTCCATCGTTCCAAATGGGCCCTGCTCCAGCCTACAATAGCCAGTTCATGAACCAGCCAGGCCCACGAGGCCCCCCTGGAGGTATGAATCCAGCCAGCATGGGGTCGGCCATGAACAACCCTAATATAGGCGGGCCTCCAATGGGCATTAACCAGGCTCGAACACCAGGCATGACGCCGTTTGGAGCTCACAGCCAAAGGATGCCTCAGCAAGGGTATCCCGGAGGACCTCGACAGGGCATGCCCATGCAGGGGATGAAGAGGCCATATCCTGGGGAGGTGAATGGAAAAATCAGAGACATGTTTAATGCAGCATCTAAAATATGCGTTTCACATCTTTTTCTCATTAACTTTCTTCTAGGGAAGTTACGGGGGTCAGCAGTACGGGCCGAACAGTCAGTTCCAACCACAGCAGGGGCAGTACCCCACGTCCAATGCCTCTAGGCCGCTGCCCTCTCCCAACTACCCCAGCCAGAGGATGCAAGGGCAGCAGGGCCAAGGACAGTACCCACCTGGCATGCCCATGGGCCAGTACTACAAGGTCTGCTATTCGGCACCATTTATCCATTCTCCCAACACACGGGGTCAGAAGGGGGACTGATGGACACTTGTCACATTTCTAACACATTTAAAACAAACTGTTATAAGCCTGGTACTTTAAAGAATTATAGCAACTTATTATTGTTGTTTTTTTTTTTTTCCCCTACAGCAAGAGACCTTCAATGGTCAGAGCACCAACTTCTCTGGAGGTGGATACTCCTACGGCCAAGGCAACGGGGTATGTTCTCACTTCCTGTACACGGAAAAACGTTCCGCTTCAACTACAGCGTGACGAGATGCAGATGTTTCCATTATTTCACTTTTTTTTTTTTTTTTTTTTTGCAGCCTCCCAGGCCCGGTAACTACCCCCACTCCCCAGTCCCTGGAAACCCCACGCCCCCTATGACCCCAGGAAGTAGTATTCCCCCGTATCTGTCGCCAAACCAGGATGTGAAGCCCCCGTTTCCACCTGACATGAAACCAAATATGACAGCACTTCCGCCCCCTCCAAGTGAGTACCCCAGCAGTTCTTCAACAAGTGGTTCACATGACACGTTCGCTCTTTTTTTTTTTTTAAACTTTATATTGCGACTTTACCAGATTTAAAAGCTGTTTTCCTCCTCTTCCAGATCACCCAAATGAGGAGTTGCGGCTGACGTTCCCGGTCAGGGATGGAGTGGTGCTGGAACCGTTCCGCTTGGAGCACAACCTGGCTGTCAGCAATCACGTCTTCCACCTTCGACCCTCCGTCCATCAGACCCTCATGTGGAGGTACAATCACACGTTGGCTCTGAAAAGTGTATAAGTGTAAATTATTGCAATTTACAGCACTTCTTTTTCTTGTCTGACTCGTAGTGTACAATATATGCGGTTTATTTATCAAACGGAATCTTCTTCTAAAAATGAACCAAAAGTGGCGACAATTAATTAATTTCAGTGAAGTAACTTTGAATTTGTGTGGGTGTTTGGAGGACATAACAGCTGATGGAGTAAATGAGAGCCTGTATCTGGGCAATAACTAAATTATGGGGAAATATGCATCGAGCCGATAATGTTTGGTGAAGTTCTGAGCGCTGCTGTTTTAAGTTGTTGACTCCCACAAAAATGTGACGATCGAGTTTGTAAATCTCTGACATGCTCGTCAAACTCCCATAAACAACTCTGTCAAGATGTTTCACAGGTAACCATTTCAGGTTAACTATTAAAAATGCATTACACATCATTCATGTCAGGTTTCACAACGAAACTACTATCTAACAGTGAGAGACTGAGATTGTTTAAAGCTGGCGAACTGCTGCTTGCAAAATGCCCCCAGCAACAGAATCTGCACTTGTTTTTCAGATTTGCTGAATATCACAACTAGCTGTTGTCCCTCTGGTCCTGTTCCCCTCACAGGTCGGACCTTGAGCTTCAGTTTAAGTGCTACCACCACGAAGACAGGCAAATGAACACCAACTGGCCCGCCTCCGTCCAGGTCAGCGTCAACGCCACGCCCCTCACCATCGAGAGGGGAGACAACAAAACCTCCCACAAACCCCTGCACCTGAAGCACGTATGCCAACCCGGGAGGAACACCATCCAGATTACGGTCACCGCCTGCTGCTGTGTGAGTGCACACTTATCAGGACAAACACACTGCTCGCAGTACCAAAATGCAATCCTTTACTTCAACACAACGATCAGCTGGGATGATTTACGCGCAGACGATTTAACTTTGTTGCTTTGCTTTGCAGTCCCACCTGTTTGTGCTTCAGCTGGTCCACCGGCCATCTGTGCGATCCGTCCTCCAGGGGCTCCTGAAGAAGAGGCTCCTTCCTGCAGAACACTGCATCACCAAGAGTATGGCTCATTTTTGTCCCTTTAGTGCAGTTAATATGCACAAGTACATCTTAATTATCACACCTGCTTCTCTTTCACGGTTCGCTTTAAAGCCGAGGCGCGTCCGTGACTTAAGTCGTAGGGTTCCGTGTCTTTTTCAGTTAAGAGGAACTTCAGCAGCGTGGCGGCCTCGGCAGGAAACACCACGCTTAACGGGGAAGACGGCGTGGAGCAGACGGCCATTAAAGTGTCGTTGAAATGTCCCATCACCTTCCGTCGGATCCAGCTACCCGCACGAGGGCACGACTGCAAACACGTCCAGGTTTGTTCGGATTTAGAGGCGATAAAAGTTTGTTCCTAATGTGTGAGCAAACGTCGCACAACGTCGAACGGGAGATTATTATCCTAATGAGCGTTTGTGATTGTTGCTCTCCACAGTGCTTTGATTTGGAGTCCTACTTGCAGCTCAACTGTGAGAGGGGGACATGGCGGTGTCCTGTGTGCAAGTAAGTGAAAAGTTTGTTATTTTTATGGGACGCGAGGATGAGTTTACTGTTAAGGAAGGCCTCTAATAGATTATATCCAACGTTTTTGCTTTCCCCTTCCAGTAAAACAGCATTATTAGAAGGGCTGGAGGTAGACCAGTACATGTGGGGAATCCTCAACGCCATCCAAAAGTACGTTTCTTCCCCTTCACCTGCTAATTACACCCATGAGTTTCCACTATTTCAAAATGAAAGCAACACAATCTGTTTTCTCCCCCAACAGTTCAGAGTTTGAGGAGGTCACTATAGACCCTACATGCAGCTGGCGACCTGTCCCCATTAAGTCTGAGCTACACATCAAAGAGGACCCCGACGGACCGCTGGCCAAGCGCTTTAAGACCATGAGCCCGAGTCAGATGACCATGCCTAATGTGATGGAGATGATCGCCCAGCTAGGTCCTGGTCCGGGGCCAGGATCTGGACCTGGCCCCGGACCAGGTCCCAGCCCTTACCCCCCACACCCGAGTCAACACGCTAGCGGGAACGGGGGAGATTATCCTGGAGCAGGTAATGAAAAGCAGCCAAGGAGCCTACTGTGCAGACAAATAACAGGAGAGTCAGCTCATTTGTTGGCAAAATGAGCTGTTGTGCATTTTACAGCAGAAACTATTGATGTGTCTCAAGTGCATTAAACAAAGAAACAGCCCTGAGGAGAGTTTTATGCTGAATGTTTTGAAATATTACTGCTCTGATAAATGTTTCACTGCAGTAAAAAAAAAAAGTGAAATGTGTACATCCTGATATGTACCCTAACTTTTTGCAGCATTGAATTCAGCAACACCAAACTGCAGCTCGCCTTTGACTAAACAATTTGTTTTCTTTTCTTTTCTTTTTTTTTTCGTTTGTGCTTCAAGGCCACAGTTACCACAGCCAAGGGAGCTTTGACTTCCCTCACGGGAACCCCTCCGGTGGTGGAGTTGGAGGAGGAGGTCCTCCTATGAATGACTTCATCCACGGCCCCCAGCTCTCTCACCCTCCGGATGGACCCGGTGGTCTCCTCTCCCAGGAGAAGCCCCTTAACCACGGCATGAATGATGCAGTAAGTACACCTGGCCTTAGACTTTAGACTTAGACTTTATTAATCCCACAGTGGGGAAATCTAGTCGTCACGGCAGCATAGGACACACAAAAAGGCGCGCACAATATGAAAACAATTACAAATACTTGAAGAGCACTTGGGAGAGCTTCTTGCCTTCCCATGCCACCGATGAAGTATTTGAATCAGTTAGGGGATAAAATGAGATTCTACTCGGTCTGACATTTAGGTGTCTTCAGTTGTTCGTCCCGTAGCACGAGTTGGTTCGTAGTTTGCCAAAGAAAATCTCTTGACAATCTGTGCCGCACTGAAAACAGATTTGTTATCTGAACAAGGTGCAGCCCGCGCCTCTGGCCAGCATGTGTGCTCACTCATGCTCACATGCTCGTGTCGCTGTATAATGTCGCAGCTGTACATGTCTGCTGATCACAGCTTCCATCTAGAAGGCCTGTTCCATATTATTCACGCTGGGACTCATTTGGCGCCTCCCCCTCCCTCCCTCCCCCTGTCCCCCCTAACACTCCCTCCTTCCCTCTTTGTGTCTCTCTCACTATGTCCGCCTCCTTATTTTTTCACTCTCTCGCCTTCTGTTTGCCTCTTGCACCTGCAGATGTCCCATTCCGATCAAACCCATAACTCCATGCAGCAGGGCTTGCATGCGTCTCCCCACCCTGGCAGCCAAACAGGGCCGCCCTTACATCACAGTGGCCAGTCAGGGCAGCCCTTGCATCACAGTGGCCAATCATCGCAGCCGCCTCGCCAGTCGCAGCCTCAGCCGCAGCCTCCGCATCCCGGGCAGAACAGTCACCCCCACAGCGATCTGAACTTTAACCCCTCCTCAGATGGGCAGATGGGTCAGGGAGCGCAGGATATGCCCGAACCCTCCCTGGATGTAAGTGTGTCTGCTTTGGACGCCACGAGCTATCTGTTAACAGCTAACCTTGTCTGCTGCAGCTGCTCTCGTCTCTTTGCTGTGTGACTCTCAAATTGCTTCTCAGCCGTTTTCTACATTTATGTGTACGCCGGTTAGAGTTATAATTGTGTCTTCAGGGTATTTAACTTTGCTCATATCTGTTTTGTCTGTCCTGTATCCACAGCTGCTTCCGGAGCTGGCCAATCCAGAGGAGTTACTCTCGTACCTGGACCCTCCCGACCTTCCCGCCAACAGCAACGACGACCTTCTCTCCCTTTTTGAGAACAACTAGCCTTTCACCTTCCCGCACAAACCCCACACGCGCAGGAGTCGTGCTGCGTTTGACTGTCCGTCCACAGACACCTCACCAACTCCCCATCAACACGTCAAGCAGCTCCCTATGCTCACGCGCGCGCACGCACACATACACACACACACACACACACACACACACACACACACACACACACACACACACACACACACACACACACGTATAAACAGTTTATCAACAGATAATGTGTGGCATAAGAGCACCGCTGAAAAGAGGCACCTGTCTGGGAACTCCAAGGGGAACGCTGCTCATCCCCGCACTCCCTTTTTTCTCATGTAAAGATTCCACACACCAGTTCCACCGCCTCTCGCCATGTTGGTGGGCTCTAAAGTGATATTGTATGTTTATATGTATATGTCTATATATATATATATATATATATCTATATATAGATATATATATATATATACATTTACAAATATGACATTTGTGACTTTTCAACTGAAAACTGTGCAGCTATAATCATTAAACAACACGGAGGAGACAGGAGCCTTTGTGGGTTCAAGGAAAAGTGTTGTAGCTTTGTTTGTTTTTTTGTTTTGTAATCATTTTTTTTTTTTTGAAAAAAGAAAAGAGTTGGAGTGAAAAAACATTGTCTTGTAAGAGTGTTTTTATCCTATTTGAAATGTGTTCTTCCAAAACTTTGGCGTATGCCGTGCCCTTTGACCCCCGGACTTCCTGGTGTGGGTGGGTGCGTGCGTGCGGGTGTGTGTGTGTGTGTGTGTGTGTGTGTGTGTGTGTGTGTGTGTGTGTGTGTGTGTGTGTGTGTGTGTGTGTGTGTAACAGTTATATAACTGGAACTCGTCAGATTCAGTGCACTGAAGGGACAAGCTAAAATGTCCTCGAGTGTTACCTGAGGAAACAAGCGCACGTGTAGTGTGTACGAGTGTGTCAGTGTGTGTGTGTGTGTGTGTGTGTGTGTGTGTGTGTGTTTACACGTCCTCTTGTTTGCCTGTGAGCATACAGTGTGTGACAGATAGGGGGAGAGAAAAGTTTGAGACAGAGGAGGGAAGAAAAACGGTGAATGGAAGTGGGAGAAAACGATCTGCTTTAAGAGCTGTCTCGGTTCTGTTTCTCCACCACGTCTGCATTTTCTTTTCTTGTGTATTTATCGTAATGTTTTACTCTTCCTTGTCAGAGTTAGCACCATTTTGATCACAAGTGCATGTGTGCCAACGGCTCCTATTGTCTTTGTCCAGCCTAAATGTGCTTGATCAAATCATTTTCTCTCTTTATATTTATTATTTTATTTCAAATTCATCATCTTTTTTTTTTGTATTATTCTTTTTTTTTTTTTTTTGGGTATTATTATCGTTGTCCTTGTTTATGTTTTATCTTTGTCACACATTGAAACTAATCAGATACACATAACCACGGCTGTCATATTCTTTTTGTAAAGCAGGATGTCGGTTTCCTACAGACGTCTACAAAAGGTTTTAAATCACTGTATTTTATAAGAAAAAAAAAGAAAAAAATAACATCTGTGTGACTGTACTGATCTTTCCTTTTGTCGTTTTTACTGTTGAACTGTGTCCTTTTTGGGGGGAAAAAAAACATCCTGCATGATCCAACAGTGTTTCCAGAGCTGTTGTATATACCCTTTGTGAATACGTTGTGACTGTACAGTACTGTACCTAACTATTACTGGCAACTACATGGTACTGTGTGTCTGTCAAGGACTCCACACACTCACACACTCACTCACTCACTCACACACACACACACACACACACACACACACACACACACACACACACACACACACACACACACACACACACACACACACGATCCCTGATAACCAGTCCAATATTGTAAGGAATTGATCCAAATGCACTCTCACCGGCCTTTTACTGAGTACCTGTGTATTGTGTACAGTTTTTCCATTTCTCTGTGACAATGCATCAGCAAAAAGGAATATTTGAATTACTCTGCCGGCAAGCTGTAAGTGAGCTATTTTTATTTTATTTTTATATACATATATATGTGTATATATATATATGTATATATACATATATATATATATATACATACATATATATATATATAAAATTGGTCAGCTTTAAATGAGCTGTTTTTTTCTGTCTAAAAGATTGTTAATGCAGCTTCGAGGTCCAAAATTCTCCAAAAATGTATTTGTTTAATGTTATTGGAACAAGTGACCTCATCCTCTTTATTTAAAGTGAGAATGTGCAAAATGTCCTCTGGATTGTTTTGAGGCCTCATGATGAGCTTTTGATATCCACACTTAGTGAAAATGTGTGAACAGGATTTGTGTATTTTCATCACATTCTATATTGTTTTCCAGTTTTAAGTTATTGTTTTTGTCCGGTGTTCGTATGACTTAGGTATAATTTGGTTTACACAGTTTTATGCAGTACAGACAATGAATTTAAAATATACTGTGTGTTGTCGGGTCAAAGTCCCCCCTCCCTATTTTTCTTTTGTAATGAAGAACCAAATTCGGCTTTACTGGTCTTCAAAAATGATGAAATCACCTGCATATGACACAGCTGAAGAATCCGATGTTGTTTGTGTTTGTTTATATGTTTGTTAAAGACAATGCACTGCCGCATTGGGATGTTTTATTTCCCTACACAGTGTGTAATTTTGACTGTAACCTTTCACAAAAATCACGACTAGTAATTTTAGCGACACAATTTGTACTGTCTGATTGCAGACGTTGGAAACTGAGCGGAGAATTTAAAAGAGAACGCGATTAATATTGTAAAATGAAATTTTGGGGAAGACCCTCCCCCCCTCCTATTTGCAGTACAAGGGGAGGTTGTGGCAGAGGATTGGGGGCGGGGTTGGGAATGTAAGGGATATTTGTACATAATGTAAATGAGAAATAGAGACACGTTAACAGAAATGTATTCATTTTCTCCAGTGGGAGTGTGCATAGTGTATTTAGAATTTGTAAAGCTTGCATCCTCCTTTCAGACATTGAATTGGGAAAATGAGTCTGTGTTTGATTGCGTCTGTGCAGATCTCTCCAACCATGCCTGTTCATTTATGTAAGATACTTTATGTGCCCCTCCACGTGGGGTTCAAGAAAAAAAAAGACATTTTTCCTTTGTGTACTATTAAACTTCTGTGTATTTCGCTATTACCTGTGTACTTTATAAAGGTGCTACAAAATTATTCAAACCTTTTGAGGTATAATTGGGACTTGGAGACATGGAGCTTTGAGTGGCTCTTAAGGGTTGTTTCCTAAATTTACAGTTTGTAAAACAAGTTTTGTCAAATTTATAATTTTTATGCAGTTTGGCAAAATATGCTATAAAGGTACAATCGGAAGTGATTGGCACTAGTGGCAGTTGTCTATTTGGTTTTGTACATTCTATGTACAATCATTTCATATTCTAAACTGGTCAGAAGAGCATTGTGATTTTTAGTCTTGCAAATCTGTATGTAGTTAGATGACGTGACATCCTAATATTTATCTAATAAATATGTATTCAGATGAAACACAATTAATGGCTTCTGTGTGTTTTGACATAAAACTACAACCAGCATGTCCAACATTTTACACTGAAGAATAAATAGGACTGCAAATCTCTGCTGCACTATTCATACAATACGTGCAATATTAAACTATATATATAAATGGACTTTGCTATTAACAGTCATTTAAAATGACATGTTAACAGTGCTTTTTACAAGCTGGAATCGCACAGAATAACCAACAGGCCATTTTCACAGAAGATCGTTTGACATGTAGCAGATAGAAAAGCGCACGCGTAATCAATAAAATGAACGAGTGCTGAATTCCATTTAGCTGCTTTAGTTTCAGGGAACTTTTACTGCGCATGTTGGCATCCTTAATGGGCATTTCCTACTGTAACAGGTCAAAATGTCTTCGGAGCAAAGGTCTATCCCGCAACTTTAACAACACTGGGCAAAAAAAACAACTTTTCAGGCATGATTTTTAATTGACAGTGTATATTATTTATTCATAAATAAGGCTGTTGTTGCACTAAAAGTATGTACAAACTTGCTCTTGAAATATACAAATGTCTGACTTTGCCCAAATTTGGCTGCCGGAAAGTCCCTCTTAAGTGTGCTTCAATAGTCTGCCAACATAAAGGGGTTCTATTTTCTATAGTAGCACTTTCCATGCACATGTGAAAATGCTGGAAAACGAGAAATTCTAAAAAAAAACTTATTTGGATTCAGTGTGCTTAAGTACATAAGCAACAGGGAGCCCTCTGCATGGGAAATTAATACTAAAACAAAAATATATGCATTCAATTAATGTTGCAAATAATCAGCAGCTTTGTTTCTAAATGAATTAGTGAGTCATAGCTTGGAGAAAAACTTCTGTGGGCTTCTGGTCAATGTGATCGATCCAAATAACTTCCACACAAACACAGCAGAAGCTAGGTATGGTTGAATCACATAAGATTACAATACGGAGACTAAGGATGCTGATAAAGTTCCTGCTTGGTAAAAAAAAAAATAGCCCCCCCCCTCCCCCAAACACAAGGACTCACCTACCTCGAGCCCGTGTCTTCATGAGGTCGTTTCCAGCTCGGCATTGGCGTCGTAGACCGCTGGACTATCTTCAGCACCACAGAATGAGTGGCGGCAGGAGAAAGAGGAGAAAGTGTTTCACGGAGTTCACTCGGAGCTTTCCAGCGACTCAACCGACAGTCTGGCTAACTCAACAGGTAAAAGATTCTACTTCACCAAAGTTGCTATTAATGGTTCAAATTCCACCTCGGCCTGCTGATGATGATTCAACTTTTAGTGAAGTTGAAACTTTTGGAGAAATTGAAAAAGTTTTGCATACACTTCACATTACAAGTAGATATTTAATATCACTGCAGAACCCCTTGAAAACACGTATATCTACTATCCAAAGAATGTCTGCGGCAATTTTGGTCGCATTTGAATGAATATTTGTGGATCGCTGTGAGCCAAAGATTTCTCATAATGCAGACTATAAACTGGGAAGATTGGTGATGTAGTGGTTAGTGCGGTTACCTCTCAGTCAGAAGGGATGGTGTTCAAATTCCCCCTTTATCATAAATTATAATAAAAAAGTCATACTATAGCCAAAAATAGCCATTTTTGAGTCACTTTTTGGACAATGTGTGACTTTGGCGTCACTTTTTTCGGGCACACCGATCGATGAAAACGAATTATTTTAACAACTTTTCATCTCCCAGGTGTTAAGATAGGACAGAGAAAATTTCAGGTCGGTGCTTCAAAATCTGTAGGATGAGTTTGTTAAAATAAAACACGTGCGAATAGCCCAAAAAAAGGCGACTAAATTCAAAATGGCGGACTTATTTTTTTAGTTGAGGTCATGCTGACCAGACTTTTTTTTTTTATTTATTTTTTTTTACAAAATTTGCTTTTCAGTGTCAACTCTCATCAAACATGGCTGACAGAGACCTGAATTGTAAAGTTAAACTCTCAATAACCTTTCATATCAGTAGAAAATTTTAGAGTACAGCTAAATAAACAGTAAACCAACAATATAATCCGTCCACCTAATTTAATTCATTCATTTCACGTTTGTAGAATTATGTGAAGAGTTTATCACAGGTCAAATATGACTGACAGCGCTCAGATGTCATGAAGATGTTGTTATCAAGTGAAATGTAGGTCATATGATAACCGAATATATATTTGATCAGAAACACACAGGAAGTGCTCCCTGTATGAGCTCTCTTTATTTCCTTCCACGTGGTGTCGCTGTTTTTTTTTTTTTATTTGTTTTTTTTTTTTACTGCTGCAGCTCCGTCATGTGACGTCGCATGTAAACATCACCGGCACCCACGGCCCGCGTGTCCTCCTCACCCCGTCAGCCGAGCAGCGATGTTTCAAGTAAAGAACCGCGTGAGATACAGCCCTCTGGGCATCGCCGCTGCCAGGCTGCTTTCCTCCGGTCCGGTCGCCGGGAAGACGGTCGTGTTCCTGGACATCGAGGCCGACAGTGAGCCGCTCGGAAGGATCGTCATCGAGGTAGCGAAGCTTTAGCACGCTTAAGGCCGCAACGGGTCTTCATAGAAAATCAAACATGTGTGCAGATAAGTGCAGCGCATCGGGGAATTCATCTGGTTTTGTTTTTGTTTTTTTTATTTCGCAGCTGGATGCGGACGTAGTGCCAAAGACCGCAGGTGTGTTTCTTCTGTATGTGAAATACAGATGTTTACCACTGCCTTATTCTGTCCCTGACTTTTTTGTTTTTTTTTTTGTTTTTGTTTTAATAAGAATAAAAAATTCCAACCCATTTCACAGAAAACTTCAGAGCACTGTGCGCTGGGGAACACGGCTTCGGGTACAAGGGATCTGTGTTCCACAGGGTCATACCCGAGTTCATGTGTCAGGTAAAGGTTTCCGACGAGGGCGCGGAGCAGCGCCGAGTTAAGGTGCACAATGTTTGTCATCTTGGTCATTGTTGTGTTTGCTGCTATCACAGGGAGGAGATTTCACCGACCACAACGGCACCGGAGGAAAATCGATTTACGGGAAAACCTTTAAAGATGAAAACTTCAAATTAAAACACACTGGTCCAGGTACGCCTTCGCACAGCACACCTGTCACTGATTATAGGACCAAACAAATGATCCGTTATCCTTCCGTTATGCTTATTGTCAGGTTTAAGGCTAATAAAAGTCCTTTAAGTGGCAAGCTACAAGGAAAAAAACAACAACAAACAGGCTGCTGATCTGTGTTCTAAAACAGTCATGCAATTAACTGAATGGCTAATTAATAAACTATTCTGATGGTATATTAGTAATTTAAGTTATTTATCTAGCAACAGTGCCAAGTTTTCTCTATTTCCAGCATTTAAAAGCTTAATCATTTTCATCATTTTATAATGTTTTGAAGACTAGATGATTTGACAAGAAGATTAATAGATTTAAAAAAAAAAAATAACAAACTCTTTAATTAATTAGGAAAATAACTATAAACCGCAGCTCTTATATGCAGTTACAGATATATTATGGATTTATTATGACATACTTTTCACTTTCCTGGCCTCCCAACAGTGTGATTTCCCAGGTTTTTCCTCTGCATTTTTTAATAGAGCTGCCTCTCCACTAGATGGCGGTGCCTAATATCATGCAGCTTTAAAACTACTGGTCATATAGATTTTGCAATCTTCACGTGAATGACCTACTTTTTAGGGAGTCAACTTCCACTAATCAAAATAACTCCTTCTCTTGAATAAACTTGATCCAAATGCTACATTATTCTTTTTCTTGAGTTGCACAATCACCACTTGTGTCAGTTTCAGAAAAGAGAAACAGACCTTTTTCCAAAACGCATTTGTTGCCCTTTTGTTGTCAGACATAAACTTCATTAGATTAGTGGTAAAAAGAAAATGTCGACGATCAATTTGACTGCAGCACATTCAACCGATTGGCCTGTTGATCTCTTTTCAGGAACACTTTCGATGGCAAATTCAGGGCCAAACACCAACGGCTCGCAGTTCTTCATCTGTACGACAAAGACAGAATGGTAAATATTTTGCAGAGGTTTTTGATCGGTCATCCGAGCCCCACAACAACCGAATATAACCAGTTACCGCCCGTCCTTTCTTTTGACAAGGCTGGACGATAAACACGTGGTGTTCGGGCAGGTGAAGGAAGGCATGGACGTGGTCACCCAGATGGAATCCTTTGGGTTACATGATGGCGGTGTGATCAAGAAAATAGTCATCACTGACTGTGGCGAGATCAAACAACACTGAAGCCCATTCACAGACTTCTATTGGATGACTCAGTATCCAGTATTTACTTCATGTTGCCTCCCATATTCATGAGACTTTCAAGAAGGAGCTGCCACAGGAGATTCTGGTCGTTATCGTTTCATGCTCAGAATCAGGTGTGAAATGTTCATATGTTGTGTGTGTGTGTGCGTGTGCGCGCGCATAATGGTTTTAATGGAAAGACTTGAGAGTAGCACCGACACATTTTATTTTTTATTTTGTTACAGATCTTCTTTCTTTTAACTGGTTTTAACTACTTTGTGTGCAAAGCAATCACCTATGCTGAATGTAAGATGTAAGATAACTGTGCAGATACTCTCCATTTACTGCCAAATAAATGAGTATTTTCAGATTTCAACAGCCCTGGTTTTTACAGGACATTTGCTCTCGCATGCCACCGGCCCTCCTGGGTTTAAAGCTTCCCGGAAATGATGCAGCAGCAGCTTTTTTTTTTTTTTTTTTAGACACGCGCTCGAGCGCCACTGACTTCCCGTCCATCAGAGCAGGATGTGACATCATGTGACACCCACCTACACTGGAGCGGAAAAATCGCATGAATTCACTTGACGGATGATGAACACGTGGACTATTGCCTCACTGAACGCAGTCAGTGCAGGTGATTCTTTATTTGAAACACAGAAGTGAGAGAGAGACGGAGGGAAAGCGGGCCTCGACATGTCAGAAAGCCAGAGACTGGGTGGTGCTGCTTATCGAGCTAATACTTTATGAAAGTAAATAATGAAGCGACGTGAAAAAGCAGCTCTTGCCCCTAAATGAAACCATATGCGCACTGACCTTCCACCGTTTGTTTGAATTCTCAGATTACATTGTTGCTATAGAGACTTTTCAGCTCTCACTGTGTTTGAGCTTGAGATGTTGTAACAAACTTGATATAATTTGGGTCCCCACCCTCTGGTTTAGTTTTAGTTATTTGGAATGCATGTCCAATATTGTGCATTGGAAACTTGGCTCGGGTAGACAATGTTGCTGTGGCCAATGTTTAATACACATCTTTACAACTGGTACAAGCTGGTTCTTCTGTAAATGTCTACATATATCACACAGCGGCCGTGTCAGCTGGTGTCCATTTGTGTGTTTTGTTTTTTCTGTCCACAGTCGGACTCGTAGTGTTGAAATCAAGTCCTGGCAGCTTTATGTGTCTGTTATCTTTCAGCACTTTTACGGACGTCAAAAAAGATTTTACAAGTTTCTCCTCCTGCGTTACACAACCACTGTGAATAATCCATTTAAAACCTCTTTATTGAAATCTATGCGCTCAGTCTTGTGTAAGACGTCAAGCTTGCACCGGAGGACACACTGCAGAGTGATGGCGAAAACATATACTCTCAATGCTGTCGGACTGACAGCAGCTCTCAGGGAGACAATGTGTTTCTTTTGGCTGAAATCAAACACCAGAATGAACACCTCCCAGTTACTGGTGAAATCAATTCAGCAGAGGACCCAAACAAGTTAATAACAACACAATCCAAGCAGTCCGAACTCATTGTGACTTTTATTCATCAAACTCTCAACAGCACTAAAGCACTAAAATGTTTTCCCAACTAACAAATAAGGCACATTTTGGAATGCCGTTTCATGGACATGAAAAACAGACCTGTGGTCGACTCTCCAAGCCCATGACTGTCCTCGTTTCTCCAGATTCATTGTCTTCCCAACCTCACGCCTGCGGTTCTGTCCAATTCAAATATTACATTATTGCAATACTGCGTTACAGACATCTCAAGTGATACAGACGGTAAAGAATACATACAAAACTTTCCAACTTGACCACATAAGTGTTAACACATTACATTCAGTAAATATGTATTATCTTGAGAGGCTACATTTGCGGTAAATGAAATACTTCAGGACTACTAACAATCAGGAGTTGCTGATAATGTTAAAAACAATATGTACTGTCGCCAACTACTGTAAAGTATTTAAATAAGTGTACATTGCACAAAATAATACCATTCAAAACCAAAACACATGCACGTGCAAACTCTAAAATAGTTCTTTGTCACACACACTTTTCTTGACAAAAGTATACACTCCCTAAACTACTAATAACATTTTTATAATAGTTTCTTGTCATCGCTGCTTTAAGCAAACTACATCTCACAGCTTAATGTGCTTATACAGTGGTGAGTATCCATCACTAATTAAGAAATAAAACAAAAGATTTCTGCATGTTAACACAATATATCTTCATAATATTGTTTACAAAATGAATACATGTGGCTGTATTGATGTAAATGGCAGCTTTATAATTAGTCACATAGCAAGTGAATAACGTGGGTTATTCAACACTGATAACATCATAAAACAAAACACAAAAAACACAATGGCTTATAATTGAGAAAGGGTATTAATTATGTACCAGCTTTTTTTTTTTTTAATAATATTCTATGTAGAAATCAATATTTCCTTCTTGGTGTAACTTTGTTGCATATTCTATACAAAAAGTGTTGTAAAAAGTTCTTCCATAAATATTTCTGCAGGATAACCCTGCAGATTATTGTAAAACATAAAGGAAAAAAAACAACTCCCAGCTTTGATTATTTCTCAGCAATAGGCCCTTCTTCACACAAAAAAGCTTTAATATTGCTTAACACTTCAAAAGAGCTACTATCATTGAAAATGATGGCCATCAAATATATACATAAAACAAATCTATCTTTGTCAGGGAAATAACTCTTGAGTTTTTGCAGATTGCTTTATAAATTTCAACATCTATTAAGTGTTCCAAAATACACATCTCATTCATAGAAAATAATTTTTTTTTTTAACTGAACAGGTACTAGAAAAGTCAAGTATATGTAATTCAAGACACTTTGTCTGAAAGCAGAGATTCCTTCTTTTTTTTTTTTTTTTTTTTTCAAATGTATCAGCTGCTTTCATTGGCTCTTGGTTTGCCATTTAAAATGGCGTCTTCATAACATGTCTCTGGGCGGAATCGAACTCTCTGACAGGATTTCTCAAAACCTACTTGTTGCTTGTTTACGAGGTTAGTTGATAAGGCATCATTGGTATCTATTCACTACAGCCACGTGCTATGATGTTGACAATGGGTTTCCGAGAGACCTGTAAGCTTCGTGTCATCAACACGGGAGTGAAAGCAAGACGTTGACAGTAAAATTTTTTTAAAAAAGAATGTTGTTCCCAACAGTTAATATAGATGAACAACTTCCTTTCTTTAAAGGGGCACTGAATTAAATTTACTCATAAAGTTTAGTTTATCCGTACAAGTCAGACTGTGGAAACAGTTGCATAATATATTCAGAAAGTTTGGAGGAGCTTCAAGGCTGAGAAAATAACCTTGATTATGTCATTATGATGTCACAAGTTATTTCAACAAAGGCTTGGAGACCCCCCCCCCCCCCAAAAAAAAAACAAAAAAACAAAGAAAACAAGAAAAACCTGCACTACAAACTGGAGGCGTTAGAGTTTTAAAGACGTCAGCTTTTACTAGCCAGGGGAGTTTACTAGAAGATGGCATTGAGTTGCATCATGGGAAATGGATTTGTTGTAGTTTGAGCCGGACTAGGGACTAAAGGTGAGGATGTCCCAACCTCTTCTGCACACAAACTATTATTTCGTGTCTCTCTTAAGCCTCAAATCTTTCTGGAACTGCAGTACTAAAATCACTGCAGTGCCCTTTTGATCTTTAGAGATGTTTTTGAGTCAAATTTCCCCACACTGTAATGTACCATTATCATCCTCTCCCACTAAAGCAAAGGCACCATGTTTATTGTTCGACAAGACCCTACGGTTCCTTGGATAAACATGGACTACAACAGATAATATATGACAAAAAAAACAACAACAATGAGTGAGGTCCACAGTTTCATGTGCGACTCCGTTCTGTTGTGAGCATTGACTAAGAAATAACATCTTTGTTGATCTCCCATGACAACAGACCACAGTAGGATTGTTATTGCCAGCTGAAAATGTTGGTTCAGCCCGTGCCTCCAGCTCAGCAATCTGTGTTGAAGCAAACACCCAGCATACCAGTTCAACCGCCAATACGGGGGCTTTATCGTTTTCTTGTCCTTTTGTCGCATCTTGAACCTATGTCACACTTACTATGGACCACACGTGCACATAAACTGCTCCGCCTAAGAGACCTATCCCCACATCTTTTCGAAATTTCAAATGGCCTGTTAGTCTTGATAATTGAAATCTGTATAAGGCACATACACTATGTTACAGTATAAAATATAGTCGACCAGCTTTTGTAAGGCCAGAAATACAGTAAATACAAAATAGTTCACAATTCCTATAATAAGGATCCTTGAAAGACAGATTTGTTAATGTCAACTCTTTCCTCTGTAGTGCTTTAGATCTGAAATATTTAAACACGATGGGTACTCCTCTTCCTTTAAAGACACGGTTTACAACACTAGGCCCCGTTTAAAAAAAAAGAAAAAAAGAATGCAAGTGTAAAGTTAATTCATCATCACTTTCAATATATCCATGAATCTTGAGCATTACCGCGTCACCAATCAGCTCTTCTGTATTACAACTTTCTCTCAACCTACCAGAAATTCATTGCAGTTCTCCAAAGCTTCACCTCCCTCTAGACACTCTTTACGCTGCAATTAGCTGTTGGACATAGTTTTTTTTTTTGTGTGTGTGTGTTTTTTGAAGGGTGCAAGTTTCCATCTTGCGTCTCTTGACTTGTCTTGTCTCAGGCTGCCCGGCATCATCTGGTATTAAAATTAACGTCTTTCAGAATGTCTTTCAACAAAACATCGCATTTTACAAATTTATGGTTAAAAACTAATCCGGCTTCACACGAACGATTCAACCTCTAAAATTAGGTTTGATAACACAAATCAGACTGTTCCATGCAGTTCACTTTTTCTCCTATTGAAAAAGAAAATACACGGACAGCAAAATTATTATTTACTATTACCATCGCCAACAATATTTCCTGCAGCTTCTTCTCGGTTGACCCTTCGTTTAATTTGAAATGAAAGAAACCCAATTTACCCAACAAGCCTCTGTATCCAACACTATGGATTATTAGGAATTTGCGGGGCAACAAAAATACTCCAGGGAGGGTGAATGAAACCTTATGTTAGCAATGCATAGCTCTAGCTGAGGAACGACTACACAACTGAACCTACAGTAGTTTCTAAAGACACGTGGAAGCAGTTACACAATGTGATATACAAACATACAAAAAAAAAAAAAAAAAAAAAATTCTTTATGTCCCAGTTAAAATTCAAATTGCACACTAGACAACAAGAAAATAAATAGGCCAAACGTAAGCTAGGGATGTATGGCACATTATCCCTCAGTTAATTCACAGTTAATAAGATGTGCTGTTGACCCTAACACGGCACGACGTCAAAGGCCTCGTGTATGTTACAACCATCGTGAGAGGCCCCGGTTAAACGTTCATCACGACACCCTTCACTGGGCAGAAAAATGGAAAGCAGATCTCTGTAAACACAAAGCCAACAAAACCCCCGAGGTGAGGTATCCATTGAACCCAATATTGTCAGTGGCACATGAATTTTCTTGTTAAACACTGAGTTGGACTAATTGGATTGTTTGGTTTCTGACACGCGCAGCATGAAAAAAAAAAAAAAAAAAAGTCACCGATTTCGGCAATTGTTTTCTTTTACTGAAGAACACTTCGAGAGATAGAGGTGACCCTCTCGTTCCTGGATGTAATCTTCCATGATGTCGTTGAAAAATAAAATACAACAACTAAAATCCGTGCCCCCGCGGGTGATCAGAAGGTTTGATTTCTGTTGGAGAAAAGGAAGGCGACAGAGAAAAAGGATTAGAGCTACCGTCTATAGTGGAGGCTTCTGAGACGCAAGAGGAGAAGACGTGAGGAGGAAAGGACGCCGTGTTATGTGCAGGGCGAAGTTGTGGGAAACCTGGTCACGGAGGACGTTAAAAGCCTCGATGGTGGACGAGTGATAGGGCTTGGCTTGGGGACACAGAGGTTGCTCTCTGCCTCTGAGTAAAGATGATTATTGCACACGGCGGCAGTAGTAGCCAAGGACTTTACATTTCTCGCACAGGTGTTGTGGGTGCTCCTTGCTCTGGTCAGACACATCCAGGCCGTCCGGCTTCTCTAAAGGCCGCTGAGGATACAAGCAGAGGGCCAAGAATGAGTCACATTAAATACTTAAGAAAGTAAACCAAGCAGCAAACACACAGCAAAAAAAAAAAAATAAAACTCCTATGTTTGCAAGCAGTTATTTTGGCAATGGATTCAGCTCAGCTATACGCCTAACTACTTTGGCTTCCAACACTACTTATATTCTTCAGGCCAGACGTGTACTAAACACAATTAGTTGCAGAGATATGGCAATGCACCATCAGCTGTGGAAACTTGCAGTGCTTTTTAACAACTTGGTATTAAAGAAAAAGATCCAACATGCATTCGGTCATGATGACCTGTATGGAAATATCAGCTTCGGCATTAGCTTTCTTGGATTTGTTATTGAGGACAAAGGGAATCTTTCTGCGCCAGCACGTTTGGAGGTTATTTTAACAGTCCATCTGGAAAATTTTACTTCTCATCTATTGTTCTTTGCTTGTTAGACCTTTTTTACAAAACCATAATTTATTCCAAGCGGTCTAACTAAAAGGAAACCAGGTTACCATGGGTCACTACAAGGAGATATTTCAGTCGTCCACTAATGAGTCTGCCAGAAAGTATTGAGACTTTACTATTGCTGCGTCAAAGAGATTAGGTCCTTGAGGGAAGCTGGAAAATCTGATGTATATTTTATGGGGTCCCCTCAGTGGTTAGAGGGAGCCGGGTTCACGCCCCTGGGCTGCAGGCATCTTCCCCGCTGGGCTGTCCTTGAGCAAGAAACTCAAGAAGCTCGAGGTAGTCTAGATTCTGTAGGTGAAGCTGCAGTCTGAGCCCCTTTTGTTCGGAGGTAGTGACAAGAAAAGGTTCTAACTGCGATCAATATTGTACAACTTTAGTTATGCGTTTGGCACAATAGTAGGACTCAAATGAAATAACTTTAGTTTTGTCCGGACTAAGGGTGTAGAACTGGTTTCATATGAGTTAAGGACACAATGTACAGTATACCCGTACAGAGAGCGGAGGAGGGCGAACGCAGACCAGGCAAATCCAGAAATAAAGGAAAGCACATGGATATTCTAATTGCCAGGCAGTCTCTATGAAATATAATGAACAAGCATCTTTGCATTGATCAGCCAAATCTCTTTCGGCTCACAAAATTGAATCGGCTACAGCGTGAGGATTCATAAATATTTCCCATCAAAGCGGAACAAATATTTAATACATGTGAACGGGACTGGAAAATACATATTCATTTCATTTTGGGGAATCCACAGCAAGGGGAAGGAGCTGTGCAGAGCTCTTTGATACTCGAGGACACAGAGGTTAGTGGTCCATTTCAAACGCTGACAGGAGGGGAAATATGTTAAGTGGGTGACATTGCAAATGCAGGGAATTTGCTTGCCTGTGTGCAGCTTTGCCACAAGACCGATGCAAAGAGGAGGGAGGTTTTCTCACCAGTGAATCCAGTGGAACAAAATGGGTATGACTGAGAAATACTTTAGTGCTGGCAACGTGAATGCAGTCTTCCATTTACGCTATGTAGATATACAGTAGAGTTAATAGTCTCAGATGTTGTGACTCCCTGCCAGACATTTAGGATAAATTTGTCATGCAATGCCCCTTTCCTGCTTCATTTCATGTACAGGAAGTGTTAACAGAGAGGAGCCTGGTCAGCCGTGGTATTCGGAGAACGAGCAGGGCCTTAAGCAGTAATCCTAATTTTATTTCAGGAATCGGAATTGAAAGAATGTGGAAACGCATAAATATTAAAAGATGAAGTGTTGAGGATAAATATATCTCTAGCTGAAAGAAAAAAAGAAAAAAGAAAGTGGATTCCTTCTGCATCTCTGAACTCAACAGGCTGCGAGGAACATTTGAGGGTAAGCCGAACAGACAGTTCACCAGCATGTTAATTCTCTGTGTGAGTGTTGTTTGGAAAAACACTCCACAGAGTCTTGGTTAATATGACTTTGCTTTCTTATTAAATGTGAGAGAAACTTCTCCAACTGTAAACCTCAATTCCCTCTGAGTTAGTTTGTGTCTGTGAGCCATTAATAATGAAATGTTTGTAATAAGATTGGATGACGTTCAGTAAATAATCCCCAAATTTTATCAGTTAGGAAATGTAATTAGTTTATTCAGTACTGGTTTATGACCAAGACAATTGTTTAGTGATATGTTTCCTATTTCATCTTAATGATGCCATCTGGAATATCGTCGGGACAACACACAAACCAGAGTCTGAACTCTGATCGCTTTGGTTGTCATGGTCCAATCTTCCACTTAAGCTGTACGAGTAATGTGTTTTACTTGACTGTACATTCTCAGATGGTCATTGTCATAATGTGGGTTAAAGTACCTGTTTGTGTGGATAGACATTGATGTGACATTTGATACATTCTTGTCCCATGTTGGCCCAGGAGTTGCCACTCATCCACTTCCTCTTACACTTGGGGCACTTGTACTCTCCAAAGCATCTCTTCTTCCCCTGGTAGGGTGTCAGTCCTTCGCCTTTGGGTCTGGCCTGTAAAGAATAAGGCACGGGGAATTATTGCTGAGTTCAAAATGGGTTGTGTTTACCGTGTTCACGAGAAGAGTCCATATAAACGCCACACTCTTTTGTTATTCACGACATCGGAACTTGAAACGTTCGTTGTACCCCGAGTTCACAAGTTCACGGAAAAGGCACAGGCTCTAGAAGTTCAAGTTTTGTTGGATGTGAAGCTAATAAATTCAATTTTTTAGTCACGTACAGTTTTTCTTTGTTAATCAATAATACGTCTGAGAAAAATGTTGATGTTTCACCGGCCTTATCTTCTCCCTCTGTCATTGAGTACGTCCATGTAGAGAGGTTTGGGAGAGCAGGTTTTTGCAGACTGAACCACTTCTCAGCTGCAGATGATTCTCCTAACAACCCACTAATGCTGCAGCCAGAAGAAAACAGGGAGGAGCCATCGCACAGTGCAGAGGGACATTTTTAAGACAACCTATTGCATTCACAGCTGGACAATAACGGTGAGGTGACAGCAGGGTGTGTCCATCCTCGTCGTACTACATCCGAACTTCATCATACAGAAAACTCCTGCGCACAGTTTTGGCACAATGTGCGGAAGTGTAATTGACATTTACTTCCATTACAGCCGAGTTAAATTGCTCCTCTGATTCTCGTGAGGGAGATGATTACAAACATTCAGTCAGCCATGAAAAAAAACCGTCCTAGCCCGAGGGCAATATTGTTGCGAGGAGACGCCCCTATGACTTCATGTTGGCAACTTTATTTAGGCCACTAAAACAGCGTTGAGGGAAAAGACACATTTTTTTTTTCCCCCCTAAAAGCCTGTGACAATCAAACGAGGTGCTGATGTCATCAAAAGGTTAAATCAAAATCAAACTGTCCTCCATCCTGCCAAAAGAAACCAAATGTACACTGATTAGTAAGTTTGTCAGAGCTTGTCATTATCAATTTAATCTTTGTCGTTGAAAAAAAAGAAAGAAAAATAAGCCCAGAAGTTGTATTTTCCTACTGACAGCCATTATCAGTCTGGGAGTGGTTATTTTGATAAACAAAATTCTTCATTTGGAGGATAAAGCTGCAAATGGAACAGCGAGGAATTTTGCTATTTTATCTTAAACTTTGAAAATGCTTCCTTGCTTAAAAGAAAATCTGATATGACAGAAAGAAGTAATCTTAATGCAGAGCATGCAGCTGACGGCAGCTTTCCAGAAAGTTAGGAAACGTTCTGCCTTCAAAGTGAAATCCGACCGGTCCAGTCCGTTCCTGATTGCCCTGCGAGATTGCAGATTGTTTTCATAATCACTTTAACATTGGTTGCAGATTTTGGGATGGATGTCGAGGGTACGGCGCGATGAGAGTGAGAGGAGGGGTACAATCTGTATCCCTGGTCTTCCCTTATTTTGTCCCAGCCCACGTATGAGTAATAAAAACTTTAATCAGCAGCATATGGCGCTTTCCAAACAGACGTCAGCACTTTGCATCAGCACCAGTGAGCCAACACTAAGTATGAGCGGCTGTGCTTCAATCCGGCTCCTCAACTGCATGACCTCAACCCCACTGTCAGCTTTGCATCTCCCACTGTGACAGCATGCAGGCTGGAAAATCTGACTTCTGCTGGCCTGCACCACGCCACTCCAAGTATACCGACACCGTTGTCTTGATGCAATCAATGGGCGGTCTTGAAGACAATGCCATGGCAACATGATATTTGGATGCCTTCCTACAAATGATCTAGTTACAATATGATCCAACTATAAACAGGCTGCCATTCTTACTCCAAAATACCCCAAAAAACACTTTTTCAAAAGTTTCTGCTTCAGTAATACAAACCCCTATTACATCCAACAAAGAATATTTTACCGTTTTGAGTTTAAAGATAAACTATAATCGGAGTACCAGGCGTACTTCCAAAAGGTCCAGCCTTAACCCTCGTTAGTCATTTTTGAAATTTGAACATGGTCAGTGATAATTGCCATTTACAGCTGTTTGTTCGAATGTAAAAGATCTCCCCCTAACACCGCAGCCAGGACTCAGCAGGATAGAAACAGCACTCAACCTCCTCATGACCATTCCTCTCTTGCTCCATGCTGTTTCCAGGGTCTGGCCTTGGCCTTTGGCTGCACATCGTGCTCTGTCTGCAGCTGAGATCTTTCAGATTAGCAAAAGCTCCCTTTGCAATCAGTGTGAAGGTGCTTCCATTGTGTGTGTGTGTGTGTGTGTGTGTGTGACCGATCTGTCTAGTCCAGACGAAAAAGCAGATGCAATATTGACAGATTGATTAGTTGCTGACTTTCAAGGTTAAATTAGTTTTCAAATTCAAGAAAGGTGTATATGCGAGGCGTGACAACAAAATTTCAGCGACTGTGACTGAAGCAACCAAAGTTAGCATCTGATTTAAATCTGTCTGCCATGACCTTCAAAGTAGTCCCCTTGTGCAGCGACACACCGCTTCCAGAAACTCCTGCTGCGCTTGGAACGCTCTCTGGAAGTCCCATTCAGTAAGCACGTCGAGCACCATCTGCAATTCGCGCTGGATGTCCCTTTACCCTTCAACTTGAACTTGCTTTTGAGGAACGGATGGAAGTCGCAGGGAGCCAAATCCAGCGAGTAGAGACGATTGTGTCGTTGGGGATGAGTAACGTGTGTTTTCAATGTTCAATGAGCGAGCGTGTTGTCATTGTTGGACAACCAAATGCTGTCGTGCCGCAGTTTGTGTCGATCCCCTCAGACGCCTCAGAGCATCACAGTTGGAGTCGGCGTTGACAGCCTGACCCCGAGGGACAAATTCACGACGCTCAGCCCTGCGAAAGTAAAAGAAAACCACCGGCTTTTAGTCCTGCCCCATGACCCGATACACCTTCAGTGACATTCTGCCCCTCGTGAGTGTCACTCGCAACACCTCGCCTGACTCACAGATTTTGCCCTAAATTTTCGGAAGCGTTTTGAGGTTTTTTTTGTCGCTGAATTCCTGAATTTTACACAAAATCGGATTTGCGCTCTCTGCTCACGTCCATGGTGACGTGAAAAATGTACAGACTCCACTGCTCACAAAACGGTGTACAACTCTGGTGCTGTTTTTGATCAAGCAACGTAACTTGGAATACTCCCGGAGGTCAAAAGTTCCCCCTGCTCGGTGCACGCAACGGTGCTGCAATCAGTTCGCTGCAATCAGTCTGAAAGGTTTTTGATTGCCCAGAGTATATGCATTTACAACTGAGGGTTTTAACTGTTATCTAAAAATTAATCAGTAACTATTTTAATGATCATTGTTTCATTTATTGCGGTCATTTCTCAAAGAACAATGTCAAATATTCACTGGTTCCGCCCTTACAAATAAACCTCATGTGAAGCCCGTATTTTGACAATGGGAAACTTGGTTTTGAAAGATTTTCATGGTTTATGTGCGAAGGCCATGTAGAAACCCATGTAAAAACCGTTCCACATATTTTCCCTGTTATCATGTTGCATAATGTAGTAAACGTGTCCCATGTGGAAAACATGGGAAACTTGTGGGTTTTTTTCTGTGAGGGTGTCTCCCCAATGAGGCTTTGAAGCTTTTTTTTTTTTGTCTTTTATGATAGTAATTAGAAATTACAATGTGCATTTTTCATTTTCACATTTTATGGATAAAATATTTCGTTGATTCATTAGTTAATCAGTAATGGAATAATTAGTCTGAGATCTGCGTACTGTAGGTACTGTAAATCTGTTGCGTTTGAATAACAAGAAAGTAAAGCAGCGGATACATTATGAATATGAACAGTAAGTTGGTAAAAATGCCAAAAAAAACAACAAATGGAAAAAGTAATGACTATGCCAATTTCTTATGTCACTTCTGCCTTTCAAATCACGCCTGTGTGCAATTAAGATTTGCACGACTGCTCGGTACTCCAGAACTTACTTGGACATTTGGAGTCCTAAATCTGAGTACTGCTCTCACATTGTGGTCAGTTGTTGTCAGGCCATTGCAACAGGCTGCCTCTCATGGAGGTCTCAGATGAAGAGCGAGTTTAGGTTGTGAAGTCATGAACTTTACACGCAATGGACATTCCAGCGGACACTCAAGCATGTGGGAACCAATATCCCAATAACATCTGGAGTGTTGTGCCACCGCTGTCAGCAGAGGCAGGCTGAGAAAAGCAACAACACTTGAGCCAGCAGCTAATGTAAAGCTTTGGGTTCCTTCGCACAGACATACACACATACAAGGCCTGTCCTTCCGTTTACATCGGTGCAGTGGATTATAGATGAAAACATTCAGCTGTAAACACTAGAATGATTGAGTCAATGTTTTAGTTAGGCTTCATTTCCAGTAAAATAATCTTTTAAGCAGCATTTACAAACTCTTCACAGTACGCACAGTACGATGACTAATTTACGGTAACGGCGTCATCACCCCACGCAGCACTGGAGATGGGCTTACACGGGAGGATGTATTTTGTTTTATCTTTGCTCTCCACAAATAAAGCCCTTCTAGCTCGTGCCAAGGTAAAAAGCTAAATGGACATATCAGAGTGATTTCAAGCATTTTGGGTGGAAGCAAAGCTTTGAAACAGGAGAATTAGTTGATGGTGTTCGTGCCAGGAAGCGACAAGTGTTGTTCCTCATATTACTTTGACAGTGCCGGTTTGGTCAGTGTTTGTTTAAGTCCCCAAGGCCAGAGCCCTGCGTGTTGAGATAAGGGTCAGTTTGTGTGTAGAGGACAGTGCCCCTAGAGAAGACAGTGCAGCTCCATAACCACACCACTTCCTCCTCTGGTCCGGATCACAGCAGGGACTCATCATATCACACACGCACATGCACACACACTACGGGTCAGTGATCTGTCAAATGAAGCATATACACACACGTGATACACACATTCACTGATGCAGTGTCGACACAAAACATGGCCACACACAGGCACAAGCAAACACTGACATAATGCCTCTATCTGCTCTTGTCCCCTTTAGCACGCACACACACACACGCACGCACGCACGCACACACGCACGCACACACACACACACACACACACACTCAAGAAATTCCTCAGCCACAGGTTTTCATACACTCTTGAGACACAACTGGAAAGTCTCAGAGCACAGTTTCCTGCACTACTCCCACTCAGAGTTTCACCCCTGCAACAAGAACACAGATCACTCTTTGGCTCATATCGCAGGATTAATGAGCTCACAAACTGCGTGAAATAGAATAAACAGAGCAGCGCAAGAGATAGTAAAACAAGAAAGGGAGACAAAAATTAGACACAAGAGGACGAGATGAATGCGAAAGCTCATCAAGACCGAGATGGAATTAACATCAGCACATCAGCGTTGAATATTTAAAACGGCCTCCTGCTCCTCGAGGATTCTGCAACAAAGGGGATCTGAAAACCTGCTGGTCTGGAATCAAGACTCCTAATATCCACACACACAGGGAGAGAAAAGGAAAGCGGACGAATACCGCGAGCCCGACTCGGGCAACTGTGGAGAGACCCTCCAATCAGCCCCTCTCAGGAGGGTGGAGGAACGGAAGGATAAACTGAGAAAAAAAAGAGAGGAGGAGGAGGAAATCTAAATCCAAAGCAGATGGCCTCCATAGGGGCAGAACACGAGGAACACTGAGAGCCGTCGTAAAATTGCTGCTCTGCTTTCAATTAGGCCATACATTTCAGTGACATAGAGAGAGAGAGAGCGAGAGAGAGAGAGAGAGAGAGAGAGCCGGGGAATAAAACAGTGTTAACAAACCGCTGGAGCTCTGGCCACAACTACAGTGGATTGGACTCATTATCATGTGGAGGAATGCACAGACGATTCACTGGCGGGGTGGAATTAAAAGACACATGTTGCACAAGCCGAATAATATTAGGAATCTGAAGCATGTGCACAATTGCAGGTAGATTACTGAATTTGAAGAGGTATGTTTAAGTGAGCGACCCGCGTCTAGACAACACCCGCTGGGATGTCTTAAAATTTCAGGGTAAATCAGGTAACACTGTGAAATTGATTAAACGGTATGTAGCCCAGGCATCCGACTCTGACACTGCAGTTTGAATATCATTTTTGCCACAAAACCGTATTGAAACTCTGCTCCAGTGTAAATCGTACAAAGATGTCTATTACTGACCACTGGAAAAAATGTGGTCCAAACCACTGTCTGAGACCTAAAGGTGATCTTGCCTTTGTGTTGATCTGACCAGTAGAGAGACACCAGACTGTACATGCTCAGACGCTCGCCCAAAAACAAAACCCGTAATCCGCCGTCTCCAGCAACAGGATAGGTTAGCCTTGGTTTAATATTAGGTATCTCGTCCAAGCCGAACCCTAAGAGGAATCATTGTAGTAACCGCTCCTTTCAAGGTTGTGGAAAAGGGATTTCATGCTTTCTGGACATATTAGAGGGCACATCTACCTAAAGTTGATTTTGACTGCATATATCGTTCACAGTCACCCGCAGACAACAAATATGCGGGTACAGCGCTGATAGTAAAGCTTGGGCTGTGAAGTAAAGCTGCATGCCTTTTAGCGGTTGCTCCTCTTCGATGAGAAAACAAGGGATTCGGTGGGTAAAACAACTTTGAGGTTTTGGAAAATGCTTGGTAGCAATTGTATATGATTACTATTGTGGCGTAGGGTCTGTTGGCAAATACAGCGCAGCTACTCATGAATAATGCAGATTCTCTGAATGTTTGAAATTTCTTCAAATACACCACACCATTTCAACAGAGAAATGAAGGTTTGTTTGTGTCTGAAAAAACATAAAGGAATCAACTATATTCTTTCTTTGTAATGCTTTTCGAACCAAAACTATAAAGGTACAATTTGTAAAACGTAAACCCCATAATGAATGCCACTTTGTACACTAGGGGTCAGCGTTTCGGTGCAATGGCGCAATGGTCCACCGTGATTTGTCCCAGTATGCCCGATGGTCAGTACATCAATGATGTTATAATATTAGCTGGTTTTATAAAGTTGTCATTACATAGCCACCATTAGCTCTAACAACTGTTTACTCACCAAAAATGTAGTGAGTTTACATTACATTACATTACATTTCATTTTGCTGACGCTTTTATCCAAAGCGACTTACAATAAGTGCATTTCAACCATGAGGGTACAAAACAAGAAATCAAGAATCAAAGAAAGATAGAAAGAAAGAAAGAATCAAGAAAATACAATTTTCTTCAAGAAAGCCAAACTACAAAATGCCATCAGTGAATGTCATTTTAAGCGCTACTAAAGTTCTCCTGTTCAAGGTAAAGTCGGAAGAGGTGTGTTTTTAGTTTGCGGCGGAAGATGTGCAGAGTTTCCGCTGTCCCGACGTCGGTGGGGAGCTCATTCCACCATTTAGGAGCCGGGACAGCAACCAGTCGTGATTTTGTTGAGTGTTTAGCTCAGCGAGGGAGCGACCAGCCGATTGGTGGAAGCAGAGCGGAGGGAGCGGGCTGGGGTGTAAGGTTGGACCATGTCCTGGATGTACACCGGACCCGATCTGTTCGCAGCGCGGTACGCAAGTACCAATGTTTTGAAACGGATGCGGGCGGCTACTGGTAACCAGTGAAGGGAGGAGGAGGAGGAGGAGGAGGAGGAGGAGGAGGAGCGGAGTAGTGCGAGTTTAGCGTTAAACTGTGTTCCTTTACTCTTCAAGAGCTGTCTCCAAAGGTGGAAAGTAATGCAAATGTTAGCTCTTGTTTTGTTTCTAATTAGCCAAGAGTTTTTAGCCATTGTTGTGTTAATTGTTCTTTTGATTTTAACAAGAGGTTGGAGCACACTTACGTTTTCCTTCCTCTCGTGTTGGCCGAGGGCAGACTGGACGCTGCAGTGACTCATTATCCCATCTTGTGGTACAAAGTGGTATTACAAGACAGGACGTACCGGGGCTATCTAGTTAGCTTGCCAACTTCAGTAGATGTCTTTAACATGATGTCAGCACTGCTATTTCTTTACATTCTGTTTATGATTTTATTTTATTTTTTTAATGTTTTAAGCTAAAAACATCTTACATTTTTCCCCTTTAAACAAAGTTTCTTACTTTACAAAGCCAAAGCTCCTCCTTGCAATAGAGTTTACGATAATGTGCAATTCCTTTGTCGGATTTTAAGCTATTATCAACAAAAATGAAATTTTATGATCACTGAGACCCAGACAGGTCTCTGAGTCATAACATATGCTTCCAATTCACAAAAGAGAAACACACTGTAAAAGGAAGAGCCTGATGTTGTTAGTCAGACCACACCAGAAGGAACGGAGACATTTGTCAGGTCATTTGGGGAAAATAATTCTTTGAAAACAATTCTTGGTGCACAGATTGGTTTGGGTTGACCGCATCAAGGCAATTCAGATGTGAAAAACGAAAAGGATTTTTATTTTTAAATGCACGTACTTTCACATGCTGCATTATCTTATGTGGTATCTCTTTCCTCGTGACACCTAAAAGAAATACAAATTTAAAAAAAGGCGGAAGAGCACTCTCTGACCTTTATCATTCAGGATGACTCCTCTGCTTTGTCCGTTTCTTAGTTAAACCATTGCACCCACTTCAACCATCACTGCCTGCGTTGTCTGACATCACAGCAACGGCAGACTAAAGATCTGAGGACGCTGGTCGTCGGCCTGTCAGTCAGGACCCGAGGGCCAAGTGAGGGCGTGCAGATGGCCACTGCTTCGAGTCTCTCACAAGAATGAGACTGTCACCACCTCAGCTGTGTCCCACTGCACACAGAACAAGCATTTTTTTTATTTTTTTTTTATTGGCTGTTTCCGCTGCTGGACTAAACAGCCCCAACTTGGTGCCAAAACCTCAGCCAGGTGCATTATGGGGACTATTTATCAATCCCACCATGCACTGCAGGCTCTAAATACAGCCACTGTTTTCTATGCATCTCTCTCTTTTTTTCCCCCCTGCAATCTTTCTCACCTCTCTCTCTCTCTCTCTCTCTGGAAGGCTCCTTTGCTGGTGCAGCTGTCTCTTTATAACGCCTGTAAGGAAAAGTGGCCGAGGCTGAAAAGTGACGAGAGGAACAGGTGTGCTGTTTAAGTGATAAATTTGCCCTATCCAGAGCACAACAGCGCCTCTGTTTACGAAAAAAAAAAACTCCCCCAAACAGGGGCGTGCACGAAGAGACAGACAATAAACAGCAGGCTGCCACAGAAAAACAAGTTGGGGGGGGGGGGGGGGGGGGGGGTGGAATTATAGGGTGCAAAATCTCCCTTCGCAATCAGCATCAGAATAAAGACCCGGCTGGAGTTTGTTCAAAAGAAACGCGCGCGCTCAAATCACCGAGCACAACAACGTCAATTACAGTCAGGCGCAATTAATCCCGAGTCTGCGTTTGGCGACTAATAATTACGCTTAGATGACCGGAAGGACCGTCACCGTACGCCGCGTGCGTCGCGCCAAATAAACGACGCGCGTGACGCGAAGCGATAACTCAACCGTCAGCGATTGGACAACGCTCAGCCTTTGGAAACGATCGCGGAGTTATTCGCGAAGCAAAGCCATGTTTTTTTCCCCCAAGTTTCCCAGATAGAGCGAACTGCCTTAATCCCGGCTGGCTGGCGCGGGCCCGACACCGCTGGGCTGCTCCCCAGCGTTCCGCAGCGCTCCGATCACTCGCGGAGCATCTGGAAACCATCAGTGTAAACAAAGGAGCAGCGGAGGAGCTCGGCCCACCCCCCCCCCCCCCCCTTCTCTGCCTCTCCGCATCCCCCAGGACATCACTCAAGAGAGAGGGAGAGGGAGAGAGAGCAACACAAGAACACCAAGCCGGCCCCTGCAACCGGTGTGTATTGCGAGCGGGTCCGCGAGCGTATCTGAATCTGCTCTTGCGTCCTCATCTCGGGATCTTGTATTTAGTTTGGCCGAGGTTCAGAAAGAGATAGATTTACAGATAGAGCGGATGGGTTTCAGGCCACAATGTTAAGCTTTTGAGTCTTTTGGAGCTTTTTTTTTTGGTTTGGTTTGGTTTGCTCATTAACCGTGGTTATTTCTGATAAGGCTTCTAATTGCTTTAATGTGGTTTCAGTTAGCGTGCTCGCCTTAGCGGTCTGTTGAATGCTACGGGGGGTGGGGGGGGGTTTCGGGGGGCAGGAACCTGGATGTGGTTTAAACCTGAGAACCGGTTCTCCTCTGTGAAACATCAAAAAAAAAAAAAGAAAAGATCAAAGCCTCATTCGTTGCCTGATTCTCCTCCGCGGTACGGCACGGAAATACGTCCTGAACTGTTCATAATAGTGTTTCAGTAACCGTATATATCTGGTAATCGTGTGTGTTTTCGGTCATTTTAAGCAGAGCTGAAACTTCCAAAGTGTTGTTCACGGCGCATTTAAAAGTGAACCTCGCACTTAACCGAACACTTTTGATGCTTTGCGTGCACCGCGCCGCACAGCTCCCACAGCTCCACGTCCACGGCTGCCGAGATAAGCGTTCTTATCTTGTACACTTGTCTCTAAATATAAACCATTAAAAATTACACGTCACGCACTGCACATGAACCTCAGTGACACACACTTGGGTTTGCATACGCGTGCCAAGACTCGTACCACCACGCATGCGAATGCTTAAATGCAATTATCCTGCAGGCACAATTTAAACAACGCAGACGCGGTATGACACCGATCCCCCCCAAAAAAGAAAAGGGTGCAGATGATACACACCCATAAAAGTTATGCGATATAATGATAAACAATAATAAATGAGCATTTAAACATTGCACGGATCTTTAAAAATTCACTTCAATAGTTTTTCGCTATAATGATGGACTTTCGCCTTATCTACGGTGGACACGACAGGTTCACAAATAATGTAAGACGCCGCTTTATTGACAAACAGTTCAAAGTTGACACACTGAATGCCGTGCTGCAAACAAGGATTTTTAATTTTTTTATAATTGATTAATCTGTTGATTATTTTGCGGATCAATCGATTATTTGGTTTAAGAAAAAAGAGTCTCAAGCTAGTGAAAAAAAAAAGAAAGTGAATTAGAGTTTCTTAAAGCCCAGTGTGATAAGTAACAAATATCTTGTCTTGTGCTGAATTAGTATTGCAGACCCAAATTCGCTTTGTGAATATATGGGTCTGGGGACTGTCCATTTGGGGATTGTTTCCAGTCCTTCCACTCTCAAGGGCGTAGGCCCCGGGTTCATTTTTTTTTTCAAACTATTGGCCGCCTTTAACCAACCGGCATTGACCATCGTATGACGTATGTCGTGCACCAAAACTCACCTAGCTGTAAACAACAGAAACCTTGCCAAAATGTGCCTCTAGCTCCACCACACTGCTATTGTTAAAACTACATTTCCAAACAAACACTTGACCTCATTACACATAGCCACCCCCACTGGTCGCTTACTGGGCCGCTTTCAGAGTGACGAAGTGAACCTTCATACGCGATCAGGATTTCAAGACAATAATCACAGCGAAGACTGAGGCTGGGAGCATTGGGCAGTCAAAACCCCAAGGACCATCAAATGAGTATCGCACAGGACAAAGAAAGTAACAAATTCTCACAATTAATAAGCAGGAAATAGGAAACGTTTACTATCTGTATTATTTCTCTGTTTGTGGATTAACTGACCCTTTCATCTCCACATTGATTAATCTGATAATGCCAAAAACAAAAAAAAAAAAAAAAAAAATGTATGTAAAATTTCTCTTCTCTTTCATATAATCTAACACCCATGTCGGTTCATAAAGGGCTACACCAACAGAAGGAAAGTGGCAGCTTAAATAGATCGTGGAGCTATTTAAATGTACAGCAGGTTATTCTGTCACCTCATTCATTCTATGTGATGACAAGCAGAGAGCCGGAACAAGAGTGCTACTTTCAAGAAGCTATCTGTAACACTTTTCTCTACCAGGTTACAAAATATGTATAAACATCCATAAATATTAACATTTCAAAAACAAACTGACCTAGAAACTGTCAACCTATAATATGCCAGCATCTCTACGTATTGATAAAATAAACTCGGGGACAAAGACACATTATGATTTCTAATATTAGTCAGCTACTGGTATGTGAGCTCCCTCTCAGTTTCTCACCACAGTGACAGTCGTCAGCCACTCAACCAGTGCTCGACCTCGAACCTGCTCTGCACCCTAGTGGGTCAGGGTGCTATTCTTAAAAAAGGTTTCATATTCTAGAAGCTCTTTATTTTTGCTATTCGTATGTGCTTGACCATCCATTATACTATAAAAAGCAGTTTACTCACAATAGCACATCACGGTTGTTTCCAGGGCTAAATATGCCTGTGAGGCATTTGTGCTGTCATAAAGTCTTTTGGCTCACTTTAATTCCCTCTCAGGTGCAATGGGGAGGGAAGCAGCAGAGAGAGTGTAGTGGACAGAGACCACAAAAAAACAAAAAAAACAAAAAAATTAAAAATGAGGTATGTGGAAAGGAACCATAACAATCTTGGTATTTAGAGAAATCCACAGTAATTTGAAAGCTGCAATCTTAACAGGCAACATTTCCTCAAAGGATCACAAAACCCACAAGGACGTGACACAGCACAACAAATATAAGCAGTGCAGTCCGTGTAAGGTGCATTTAAAATGACCAGAAGCTGAACAGTTATAAGTGAGCAGTGACACTCAGGGTTACAAGTGTTCTCTTGTGGGTTTCTGGGTTTAACCACTGAGCTCACAGGTTTTTATATACGAGTTTGTTATCTCACCGTGATGCAGGGAGGAGGATTCTGAAGGGGACAACCTCTCCAACTGCTTCAACCACAAGTCCATTTCCAGCCCCGTACAGACGCCAAAATAGTTCATTCTAGGAAATGGCCTCTGCTTGCCGGTGAAAGTGCACTTAACGTGTGCGTGTATTTGTGCTGTATGTGTGTGTTTCTACTGGAAGAGACGGATGCTGCGCCACAGCACACACGCAAAACTGCTTTCTGTAATGATTTCAAAACCAAGCAAGTATCTCGATTTAACAATTTTGTCAGATTCTAGCAAGGTCCCGGAGATATCACTTATGTTTAGTCTGCTCTTTGACATGCTGAGAAATCACATGGGGGGGAAAAGGTAAATCAAGACAGCTGTAGCAAAGATAAAACATCCCACAGCTATCAATCATGTCGATAATTGGAGAGGGTTTGCCAGAAAATATCAAAAACCATATTTTTTGGTGTTTATACATGTCATTAATGCCCACAGAAAAATTGTTCAAGCATTTTTACAAGAACAGCATATTAGATCGTAAAACTGTTCGATTCTATTTGTGTTTATTCCTTTGAAATAAAACAAAAAGCTAAGAGTTGCTGCACTGCAGCAATAAAACAAACACAAAAATCCCCAAAGAACATAGAAATACCCCAGGAGAGCATTTGTTTATCTTTTTTTTTTTTTTAAAACATCAGCATTTTTTTACTACCCTCTGAGATCCTTGTGTTTCTGACTTTTACAATACAGTTTTTAGTCAGTGGCTTAATGTACTAGAAGGATCATAAAATTGCAGCATTCAATTACTGTATTGTGAGACAAAATTGGCAAAATTGAAATTGCAATATGCTGATCTGTTGATGTAGATTAAAACAAATCTCAGCTAAGTCATCTTTTAATAATGTTTTTACTGTCAAATGAAATTTGGTGACCTGCAATTTCTTGTTGTTTTGATAAACTGGAGGTGGAGGTCTTGTATTATGTTTTGTTATAAGCAAGTGATTTCATTGTTATGACAACAAATCCTCTGATATGTATATGTAATGTTACCCAACCAAATAACAGGAGAATATTTATTGACATAAAAAATATATTAATTAATGCAAAATTTCACTAATGCCCCAACAGACAACTATATTACAAACTCTATGCTTGCTATACAATACATGCACACGTGCATATGTACGTTTGTGCATGTGTGTGTGTGTATCGCCCAAGTTTTCTCATCAGTAACAGACTCACGTCATTTGCGTCCAAGACAGCTGCAGAGCCATATCACCATGCCAGTGCGCTCTTTGCCAAAACCCTATTCCCAGATTCCTTGATTTCCACAACCCTGCTTCCCTAATTGGCCACGGATCTCAATGTCATGTTCTTGGATGACTGATGGGTACCCCTGAGAGTGGAGCATGTGGGTGTTTTGATTTGTGCCAATAACGCGCACTCGTTTTTAATGCCGATGTTTTTGACAGGATCCTTTCTCTCTCTTCATGCTTCATTCATAGAAAACACAAGTACGGGCCAAGTGGGACTTGGGACTCCTGGTTGTCCTGGCCCAATCCAGGAGCTCAGTTCCATCGACGCGCCAGCCTGACATGGAAGCCGCCTCTTTTCACACGCATAGGATACGTTTACCGTACTCCTACAGTTACCATATTTACTGGGCGTTAAGGGCTAATGCTAAGTGGGGCTGTGGGTGTGAATTTCCCTCTTGCCCTCGCCTAGCCTTGGACTTAGCCACAGTCCCACCGAGCCCAACAAGCTGTGCAGCTGCACAGCAGCGTTGGGTTACCACTCCAGTGAATGACAAGAGCAGGTTTAGTGGCGGACGGGGGCATACAGAGGTGCACAAAACATTGTCATCTGCCACAGGAAGTTCATGCTCCTGCAGTCGGCGCGTATCTTCCACGTATCGCCTGTAGATGGGTGTATGTGGCAGGATGCGTTTGTGAGTATGTGTGTCTGCATATTTCTGAGAGTCACTCTGCTGGATATACTGCACACGTGCGTTGCTAATCTCAGTGTCATTTGGTGTCAATGCTATATTGGACCTATGGCCCTATATGGTTTCTCAATGCTCTCGCTACGAATGGCTCTTTCTCTGTTTAACCCCTCAAAAATAAAATATCTTGAGAGTTAGTGGTCACAGCTGTTGCACACAGTGATGATGATTTTTTTTTTTTTTTTTGTCTGCCACGACACTATAAAAGAGAGAATATGTGTGATACAGACCGTCCCCTGGATCCCTGATAAGCCTTATCTGTTTACAGGGCAGTGTCTACTCGCTCTCAGCCTTTGTCTCGCTCTGTGGTAACCTGACTGAGTGAGTGTTAGAACAGAGACAGGCGCAGGGCCTTCAGAGCCTTTGCTGCGACTGGAAGGAAGATCAGGGGTCACCCTGTAAAAACATTCCCATGGTGCACCTCCCTCCCCCCGCCCCCCAGCCTTCATCCCAGCCAGAAACTTCTCAACACACAGAGCAGTGCAGACAGATGGAGAGCGGAGTTACAGAGAACACATTCTGACAATAAAAAGGAAGTAAATCTAATAGTAGTAAAATGTGTTATTTTCTTGACAAGACAGTCTTCATACTCTACCTCATGAATTTGGATAGCTGCACTCCAAAAGCAAAAGCACAACAAAATCTCAATCAAGTGGCCTTATGTTACCAATTTATGTATTTCTTATGCTGATATGTTTTAGAAAACAAGCTCAACTTCATATTTAGTGGGGTTTTTGTCAGTTGATACATAGTGCCTTTACATAGTATTTGAATATCTATATCACTCAAATTCTCAGTACTAGAAGTCCCTAAACACTCTACATAGTGACAGCATCCTGCAGGTGTGATATTGGGAGGTAAAGCATTAATTTACACAATGACAACAAACTATTTTATGCAATTTTCCTCATCCAAATCCTTCAAGTCATCTCCTATAATTCAGAAAATGAATCTTTTAACAATCTGTGATTGATTGTTTTCCAAATACGTATTTTTATTAACGAGGTACACAATTTAATTTAAATTTAAACGTTATGTTGCATTTTCAAATTTATTCACAAATGAATTCAGCTCGACATTGATCTCATATTTTTCTTCCCTAGAAATCGTACGTGCAGAGGGAGATTACCAAAAACATATACAGTAGGGAAACTAAGGTTTTTGTCTATTGTTTTTCTAATATAAGAAGTTTAAAAAGGTTTAAGCCACTAATAACTTGTGCTTTTCTTATCCCACCACGTACGTATAGATTAGACATTTCAAATAGTGTTTTTACATTATTTAACACAGGTAATGAATAAGCCCTTTGTTGTACTTTTTCCTCTTTACAAATGATACTTTCCACTATCTCCATTGACTAATTTCAACTTTAAACTAAATAAACCTCAGACAATACACTGTCTGATTTGAACCTGAGCACTCACATTCCAGTGACTTCAAATATTGTCCACAAGTATGTTTTAATCTAACACAGTCCTGATTCCTGAGAGGCCCAGAGCTGCTTGGTAGCCTGCCAGAGAAGGACTTCAAAATACTTCAACTTAAAGAGAGCGAGAGAAAACAACAGTTCCAAAATCAAAACCACAGAAGAGGCCCCTATAGTCTATATGTTGACATGTAGACAAACAGACTGGATAGGACCTCCTGTGTGGTTTGTTGTTGTAATTCTTTTTTTTTTCTACTATGTAAGATCCAAAGCTCTCTCCAAACATACTTGAGTCTGACGCACCACTGTGATGCAGTGAGGGCCCTGCTGGGGGAACAATACAAGCCTGCCTTCCTGACCTCTCTGTCTAGCATATCCTACAGACATACAATGACTGCCTTAATTATCAGCATCCATTCCCACCACTAGGGCTTTCCCCAATGGTGCCCATTCAGAACCACAGTCTCTCCCGAAGGTGTCCATTCAAGCGCAACACAAAGCCAGCAGTGTGAGTCCCTGATCTCTTGACACCAAATCCAGTCCAGTGTGCCAGCACTCGCAGCTTCACAGTGTCTCTGTCTGTCCGTCTGCTTGTCCGTCCCCTCTTTCAGTCTAGTCCTATATCACGAAAGAATCTCGGTTGTTTTCATGTGACAAGAATCGGTGCTGCAACACGGAGCGATTAGTTCAACCAAATACCGACCGACCGATGGAGATAAGCACAAAAATGAGTTGTTAGTCAGATGTCGATGTATTATTCGGCTGGTTCAGTGTCTGGGACTCTGTGCTGAAGTCCTTTTCCCCCCTCTATGTTTCTCAGCTCGCTAATGAGTTGAAGTGGAGAGGGATACATTTATGGTAACCGTCAGGGTGCAGAACATAATGTAAACACTTAATATGAAGTGCAGCTTAATCACATGGTTTAAATTCCAATTAGCTGTTCTTGTCAGCTGTAAAAGAATTCTGAATATCAGTCCTTCAGTATTTCAGTCTTATAAAGTGCCATTATGCAAATGAGCACATCATCTGAGCTCAAACTGTGGCATCTATAACTAAAAATAGCCATAATTATCACTATCAAACAACCTTTCTTCATTAATCAGATCATCATTTGGACTATAAAACATCAGAAAACAGTGAGAGGTACCAATTACAATTTCTGAAAGCACAAGGTGGCATCTTCAGATGCTTTATTTTGTCTGACCAACAGAGCAAACCCAAACATATACAGTTAACGATGGTGTCAAACCAATTTAAACATAGAAAGTTTACCGTTACTGTTTGATAACTTAATGAAAAAAAATGCAAAATTATTTCATTTGTAAATGCAAACGTTCTCTAAAATCAGCACATTTAGGCATTTAATGAATACCTAAAATCATGTTGGTTTGTCATGGGTTATTGAGAGGAGATAAAAAAAAACCTGAATAACAATTTTATCTGTTCCAAACAAAATCTACAACATGATCAAATGTGCAAAGAGAAGAGAAAGTATAAGATAATATTAGCATTGAGTATGAGCACCCAGAGCCCTCTAGCCCTGGTGTGCTAAGGGGACATCATGCTGTAGTGAAAATCTGACCTTTAACCCTCTGATTCCTCCCTTCTCTCTCAGTGAAAGTTGAACCATCCTGTTCTCGTTCCTGAGGCCTCAGTGCAGACATGCTGACCTCCATGACTTCTCTAGTTGTGTTGACTACACAAGCCAAAGTGTTGTTGCCATTATGTTTTAGTATACAGTATACTGGAAGTGTATTGGATGTAGATGTTGGATGGTATTTTAGTAACAGGATTAAGATGTAAAACAGAAAGTAAGAGAGGTGGAAATAAGGACACCTGGTTCTAAAATGAGTGGTGACCTGGTTTCCCTCATGCTGCAAAAACACAATTACATAAAGCAATGGGACTAGCAAATGCTCCAAACACATCATTGTTTATTTTCTTATTAGCTCCAGCTTGCATTTCACAGTGCTGGCTCAGCGACGTGACTGGAAAAAGATTCATCTAACAAACGATTACATAAGGAACTCTCCAAATTAAACGAATAAAGTCAACGAGCATAACATAGACAATACACCCTTAGTCTGAGTGTCAGTGAAGGACTAATCAAATGACCGGATGTGCAAAATCCAACTGAGACCAGGCAACTGATGGGCTTAGTGCTAGTTTAGACTCTCCTAAAAAGCTAAATTACATCTTTTGACTTAAAGATGGTCAAATATGTCTTTCTCCTCATGATGAGTTTGTAGTTTCCATCCCCATTTTGAGATTTAATCCCCGAGCAGCTGTGAGTTTACCTGACTATGGCAACAGTGCTCTGACTCCCAGAGATGAGGTTTTGAGTGTCACAGTTACCAAAACAGGAAGTGGTGTGATTGTTGTCTCAGCAAAAACTGAGAGGAAGAATGGGATTTCTGTACAGAACACAGACCAGCTGTCAGGAAACCACGCTTTTATCATTCTTTTAACTTTGATTTCCTTTCAGGGGAAGTGCCTTCACTCCCCTTTTGCTGCTCCGCTGTCTCTCAGCTCTCGTGCCCTTCTGAAGCTTTCAGACTATACATTGTCTGTGCTGAATGGCTTGACAGTGACACATCCAGAAAATAACTGCAGCCATGTCTGAACTGGCCCCAGGGCACGGAGATCATGGGGGTAAGATGTGAAGCATTATGGCATGACAAATGTTGAAGTGTGACTGTGGCGTTGAAAGATTGTTTATCGACAGGATTAACAAACTGCAGGAGGCATAAAGAGAGAGAGAGAAGAGCACTAAAACAAGAAGACAGAAAACAGCTGTTGGAGGCAGAGGAGAATATAAATACACAACTTCACTATAGATATCTTTCAGTGGGGGAAAGAACTGGTTAAATAGAGATTAGAAAAGCTAAAGGACAGATGTAGCATCGATGTACTTTCTCCTCTCAGGAACATTAGCCTCCGGGGGACAGCAAATGTCTCTAGCTACGTTAAACTCACATAATCTGCTGAACTATTGAATAATCAGGATTGGACTAACTGTCAAAGAGGGCAAGTTTGGACAATTTAGCAGCATGTTTCCAATACAAGAGATGACAAAGAGTTATTCTGAGGTAAAAGCTGCACACAAGAATATTAAACTGGATTTTAGATCATGATGGAATTTTTTTGTTGACTGGAAAATTTTAATTTCACGGAAAGCTCCAGTGCAGGTGAACAAAATTCTCTGCAGAGAAAAAGGAAGAAATGAAGAGCAGCAGAACTAAGTGAAAAGGAACAATTTTCCCTTTAAAAAGTTATTCACAAACAAAGCCAACAGTTTCTGATTAACTGTTACAGCGGAAATATCCACAGTGCAGCACCATGAGTAAATGTGGTAACTTACCCTCCCTTTGCAAAAACTCACCTGAGACTTTTACATAAATAATATAGTAGTTTTATCTTTGTAAATTTGATCGTATTCATTCATGAGCACAGCTTATTCTCCTACGTTTTTAGTCTCAGTTACATCTATTCATGTCTCAAAGAGGACCCGTTTTAAGATCCTGGCACACTGAAATTGGCATTTAAATGTTGCTTAGACGGTTTGTTTTTGTGTTTGTTTTTTTAAGAAACTGTAGAAAGAGGGTATGTTGAAAAAGTGGAGCACGCCTACAGACCCAAATCTGATTCAAGTTAGACTTTAAAATTTAAGTTACACAATGCAGGAAAATGGGCACACACATCTTCATTTCCTGGAGTGAAGCACACAGACAGCGCTGTGCAAAATGTAACACTGGTAAATTATAAACTTTGTTTTGTGTATTTGTCACATTATCCCGCCTACTCGATCCTCATACCATAGTACAACAACAAACTGAAACATGAAAACAAAGTCACTGCAGAGTTATCCCAGCATGACTGCCAGCCAACTCGGAAAAGGATCACTGCTCTGTCAAAGGCAAACACTGCGAAATGTAAAATGTGTTTGGCAAAACAACAACCGCCAATGTTTGTTATAGTAGAGAAAGAGGGCTACAATAATGACGAGCCATTAAGTTTATCGCCATGACCAAAGGAAAAGCACACATTTTGGCAAGTCACACATTACTCAGGGTGTTTGGTGTGAAGAGGCCCTCCCTCCTCAGCTCACCTCAGGTCTCTGTGTTGACACTGTTATGGGAGATTATGGTGACCATTTGTCACAAAAGGACAGACTGCTGCTGAAATTAGCACCACACAAGGTGTGAGGGCCATCATAGTAATTGGCATATGGTCACAGATGCAGATCAGATATATGCTAGGGGAGATTTAGGCAAGGTCAAATCACAGGCTTGACTGACTGAAAGGGGGCACAGAGAAGAGGAAAATGCCAACACTTGTACATATTAGGGTCAAATCCTTTTGAAAGTCATCTTCATTCATTCGGTACATACTACCTTGTAGTAACGTGAGTGATTCAGTCATACACGAGCATATGTGTCACATTTTGGCCCAACTCGGTGTAAACACCGGGCTGGAAATATTCAGTTTTCACTACTGAAATGACTAGAGGATAACTGGAAAAAAATAAAGTGTTAAAATCATGCAAAATATATACACACATTAGACTGGCAGCATAACAATATGGACAAAAGGTGCATTATACTGGTGCACTAAAGAAGGCTCTGTATGTAGATCAATGGGCTCCATGTGTTTCTATTCAACACAGTGGCTGCGATGCTCTCAGCAAGACTCTTCTCGTCTATCTGCTCTCAGTTATCTTCTGCAGATGTGTACGTACATAACATTCTGTAATTTCAGTGTAGTCATTGGTTTAATCCCGTATGTGTATAGTAAATTCAATTTGCCCCACAGCAGGACAAAAAAGACAAATCTGTGTGTCGTCATTGACTTTTTTCTTTTGCCCGTATTGTGATTTAAGCAATGAGGAATACGCACCCACAAAAACAAACCACAGCTCATTGGGAGTTTTTTTTTCTCCCATTGCTACGGTGAGTACTGAAGCAAAGGTTCAGTATTTTGGAAAATATGCGCATTAGCTTTCTTGTGGAGAGTTACAAGCAAAGACTGATGTCTCAAGCGCATCTGTCCATTAATTATGAGGCTACAGACAATAAATGGTTGGGTTAGCTTATCACACAGACTGGATACAAGTGTAAAAAGATTTAGAAACCTCGAGTCTGGCATTTTTGCAGATTTTTTTTTTTGGTGCCAGAAGTGAACGTATGTGGTCGAGCAGTGGAGGAGCAAGCGGTGGCTCTAACCGCAAACCCGAGGACACTACGCCAGCCCATCTGAACTGGGAAACTGACTGCACCCCAGGTATGTCAGTCACACCCCCAAACATACTTCTTTATGAGGCCTAATATCGAATCAATTATAGTGTTTTTTTTTTAGAAGGACCACTGGAACACTGATCAGAAAGAGTCAATTTTGACAGTAACACCATAATGACTCAGGGAAAAAAAAATTATGAACTTAGTATTTCATGAAAGTTTATGCTTTTTGAATGGGAGTCTTTAGGAGCAAAAGGCTTTTTTTTGGAGCCAGCCCCTAGTGGCTTTCAGAGATATTGCACTTCAAGGCACTTCTGTATGCTTTCAATGCATTTCATTTTCATTTATGGAAAGAAAACTAATAAGTGTATTCTCCAAATTAAGAACTGTTGCTTAAAATAACCTAAAACTGACATTTCTCAATCAACTTATGTGAATATGAATGCACTGATAATAGGAACATTACATTTTCTGCTGAACTTCAACCGTTTTTTTTTTTTTTTATAAGAGATTTTAAACCACTCGGTTTTTTTGGCGTCCTAAAAATCGAAAATTTGTCAGAATAAAAAAGAAAAAGAAAAACCTGCCTTGGAAAATATGTTGTATAATTCTGAAGGACTGAACGAGGGGACTGTATTACAACCAAGAATGAGACATTGTGTTGTATCTCAGGAGTCCGCTGCATCTCAAAGACACGCATAAACACACACACACACACAGCAGCAGCAGCCGCCCCCACATACCCGCATTGCGGCAAAGACATTTTCCACGAGGGTAATCTTTTAACAGGGAGACATAGCAAGAAGATTCAATGCATCATTTTGATCACTCAAATCAGAGGTTGGGCCAGCTGCTGAGAGGATTAGTCCTCTGAACAAAACCAAATCATGAGTGCAAGTGGAAGACATCTTGGAAGGGGGCCAAAGCGTGGCAGTGAGAGGCATTCTGCTCATAACTAAGGGAGCGACCTCATTTTCCGAATAAAAGCCAGTTTACATAACACCTCTGTCCCCATGACAGGGAGTACTGGGCAGCTGCTGCCAGGCCTGTGGCTTTCACTCAGCTACAAGAGTTTCCCTGAAAAATAATTCTCTCAACAGAGCCACAAGTCTCCTCTGTGCGTTTCCAATATCAACATGTTATAACAAAAATTTTTTAAAAAATCTTACATTTCAAGTAAGGCATTAGCACTTTGGCAACCTCAACTATTTAATGACCTTACTCTTAATCTTATTGTCCTGTATGGAGTCTAGCAATAGACAGTAGAGAGAAACCAATATAAATAACTGTGACTTTAATCCATCAATCTATAAGTGACTCTTTCCTAAACTCTGTCATTAAAGTCACAGCAGAAAACAATAAAACATGTTGAGATGAAGTAAAAAAAGATGGACTGTACATGCCATTACACTGTGATTATCCATACTGGCTCAGGAGACAACACTCCGTAAAGCAGGAGCATCTGTTTCTGTTGGCAAAGCATCTTTGGACAGGACAAACTATTAGTAGGGACACACTAACCTCCACCTGATCAAAATAGAGTCGTGATAATTTAGGATTAAAAAGAAAAAATACTGTTTGGAAAATGACACGTTTTGGCTAACAAGTAAGTCAACCCCTCGTGCCATTAAAAAACTCTTTTAAGGAGTGCATCACATCTGTTATTTGGGTGTTCAGCTGGTCCAGTAAGGCTGCACTATCCTTGGTTAGGAATGCAGTGACAGGTGACTGGGCAATAGTGTAAATGATGTAACAGAAATGGAAGGTAGATTTACGGGGCAAAAAAAGCCCAGGAGAGACCTAAATAACTGAGATGGTGTTGAACTGTGTAGGTGTGGAGGCTGTTTGGAGACTTTGCTGCTTTTTGAGTTACCATTGGCAGTTTAACGAACAGCTGAAATACAAACCAGAAGAAGGCAGAGGCTGGTTTTGACAATAGAATGGTTAAATCTACAGTATAGAAAGATTCATTTCACGGCTTCTGCCATTTTATTTTAAAGTCATACAGTGGGGTTAAGTGTAAGGATTTAGAAATACGGTTATATTGAAAAACCACACAAGATTATGCATTAATGTACACCTGCTCCAGTGATGACTATCGGTACCATTTGATCAATGCTCCCTTCAACATGTACGGCCTTCCTTCTAGGGAAAACAACAGTTACATGGTGTATGATATACTAGGACCCCAAATTCCCATTGGAGTTGTCAATAGATGATCTAATTCCCACACATTGCAGTTTGGAGCTGTCCAGAAGATATTTCATCAGTACACGGGTCTTTTACAGCCCCCCTGAGACCAGTCATCATGTGTCATAAAGCGAGTCAAAGCATTTTAATCTCACATCTGCTCCTCATTACCCTTCCATGCAAAAGAAACTTAAGGGGTTAGGCTATTGGACCTCACCCAGGGGACAGGAGAGAAGACGAAGGGGATGGGCAAAAAAAAAAGAGACGTAGAGAGAAGGGAGATTATTAGGTGCTCCGAGTCCAACAAAAAACAACTCTGTGTAAAAATGCCACAATTCCAAGGGAAAGTGACATTGTTTTCCCCCTTATGAAATCAGATCACTTCCAGGCCGCAGTCCCAGTCATGGAATTTGCCTTTACAAGGTGCTATACAACACCACGATGACAGATCCACCATCGCAGTTTCATAGTCCAGTCCTCCCTCAATAACTCCTGCAGACTATATAAAAATATAACTTAACCGATGCTATAGTTACACGAACACAATATTCATAGCTCTATATACAAATATATATCTGGTTTGGTAGGATATGCAAACCTATAATGTCCACAAGCGGTGTCTGGTTTCTTTAAAAGTACATTTCTGCAGATAATTTGGGATCACTTGAAACCTAAAATTCTCCTGCTGCTTTCCAAGATGAGTTTAGATTTTGGGGTGACGACAACACAGATTTGAAATGGCGGCTTACAAAAAAACGGCATCACAACAGGCTGAATCAGGAGGAAACTGCAAGAAAGAGGAATGCAACTTTAACTTTGTGGCTTAAACTAATATCTTTAGCTGAATGTCAGAAAACATGTCACCTAAAATATTTTTTTATGGCTTTAGATTCTTGAAAACGTCCAAACATGCTAACGCAGCTCAAATGACGATCCGATGCAAACACAGGCGGATTCACTTTTGACTTGAAAATTTGAAAAAGCTTCACAAACAAATGTATTTGTCACGGCTATAACTTATAGTTGTTGTTTTTTTGTAGTGCAATGCTTTGGCAGTTAAGATGCACACATATAGACACACACACACATGACTACAGAAGACAGAGGCCAGCCTGTTTAACAAGTAGGTCAGACCAGATCCAAAAAGGGAGAGAGGAAGGGGGGAGAGCGAGAGAGAGAGAGAGAGAGAGAGAGAGAGAGAGAGAGAGAGAGAGAGAGAGAGAGAGAGACAGGGAATTGACCAGAGTGAGCTCAACTTTTCGTGTCATCATTGGCTTGTATGAACCATGTGAATAGACAGTGAAGAAGTCCACAGTCCCTCACTTGTTACAATTACAAAACATAGGACTAATAATTAAATACGTTAAAGAATTTAACTATGTTATGAGCTCCTTGTGTCATGTGAAGACTAGGTTGTGTAATACGTGTGTTGTGAGTCTCACCTGAGGGCAGTCTTTGATGTAATGGCCCTTGTTGAAGCACAGGTGGCACAGATAGTTGGGTGGGGGTCTTTTGTTTGGTTTTCTTGGTTCTGAAGAAAGGGAAAGGTCTGAGAAATGGTCCGTCAGGGAGTTGAGTCCATCCACAATGTTGTTCAGGGAGCCATAGGGTGACACATTCTTATACACGTTGTTGTTTAAGGCCTACAAAATAAGAGCAGGCATGGTTAAATTTGAACATAAGATACAGAGAGTGTCACATAAAAATGCTTAGTTTAATCACTGCTGCCCTTCATTTGCTCTCTGTCCTGTTTCAGAAAAATGAAGAAAAAAAAACCCCCTCCAAGATCATTTCTCTCATTAAATTCAGAACATCTGGCGAGAGGCCCAGCTGTGCTCATGAACTGGAAAAGTACTGAGCATGGCCACAGAGAAAGACAGGACTTTACAAAGGCTGACTCATTGTAAACAAGATGGGAGGCATGTTCCCTCGCCAGCCTGTGGAACATCAGCAATGTCACCATGGACTGTTGGTGGTAAACTAGCCGTGGTCAGTGTTTGCAGTCTGCTCGGAGCCACAGAACGCAGTGTTGCATGCCACAGGGCTCAGTGAATTCATAGAGGATGCCCTCTGAATATTAATAACAGGGATTGCACTGCCTGCAGTTCCTTATTTCCCTTCTCATTCATGTCTTCCTCTGTTCAAATACAATCTAGAAACGACAGACAGGAAATTACCTCTGGGTGAAATGATTCAGATTTTAGCACAGATGGTTTTTGTTTTTTTTAAATTTTCACTCAGCTTATTGATAAACCTAGTTAAAAAGATGTGATGCAATTAGTCCAATTGGTCATTTGCTTTGACATTCAATAATTTAATAGCACTTTTTATGAAAGTTGACACACCACTCTCAAGTAAAAATTCAGTAAGAATTATAAAATCCACAGATTTTCATCATCACTGACGGCTACGTATCACTTTGGGACCAAAGTTTGTGTCTGGGAAACGATGTTACTGCTGATGTTTAATGCTGCACAGCACAGAAACTATAGACTTGGCAACATGGCCACGGCCGAAAGCCAAGTCTTTATCTGGAGGGGTGAGATTGTCTTGCTAACCAGCTCCAGCTTCAAGACTCATGTTCATTTATTACATGTAGTCATTGTAAATCAAGCATTACGGCTCTGTATTTTCTCAGAGTTTTCCATCTGCCAAGTGTTTCAGCTCTGTGTGTTACCGTGTTACCTTTCCTGGTGGAAATGTGCATGTTTGTGTGTTTGCTAAACTTAAGTTTTAGTGCAGGTTGTGGAATTATTTGAGCAAATACTATATAAAACAGGACACATTACATTACATTACATTTAGCTGACGCTTTTATCCAAAGCGACTTACAATAAGTGCATTTCAACCGTGAGGGTACAAAACCCAGAACAACAAGAATCAAGTAAATACAACTTCTTCAAGAAAGCCAAACTACAAAGTGCTATCAGGACACTTTGCTTTGTTTATGTTCCTCACATTTCTTCAGTTTGGCTTCAAACTTCCTACTGTCAGCCCAAAAGTAACAAACACAAATTTCACACACATCTGCTAATGGTGGGGTTAGACTGTTTGTTTGTTTATTTTGTGTGTCTGTGTGACTGACTGGCTGAACTGGCTGACTGACTGGCTGACTGGCTGGTTGACTGGCTGACTGACTGGCTGACTGGCTGGCTGACTGGCTGACTGGCTGGCTGACTGGCTGGCTGACTGGCTGACTGGCTGGCTGGCTGAGGCACTCCTAAGGAAGTTGTGTGTTTATGTGTGTGGAAATAGATAGGTGGACTAAACTTGCACCATTTCCAGTCACTATGTGTCCGAGTAAGGTGGACAAGTGTAGCACATGTGTGGCTGCTTTCACAGGTCTGGGGATGAGGTGTCACACTGCATGGGGTCAATCAAACGCTGATATGTTTAAACCAGGTTTGTGGTGTCTTGTGGAACATTTAAAGGTGATTTGATGTGAAGTCCTGTGGGGTTAAATTCTTCACTTAGTTATAATGTTTACAAGTCACGTTGAAGTATTTGTCTTAGTAGCCTAGAACTTTAAAATAAGGAAGGTAAGGTGAGAAACATAAACAAAAGTGGTTAGTGAATGAGATAAGCATGAAAAGGATTCATGAATTTACCACTATTTTACTTTAAGTAGACTGTTGTGTGATCCCTCACTGCAAATACAACCACATTTTGCATTACTCATCATCACATCTCTGTAGTGGTTTATTTTACTTGGCTTAGACGGTATAGTAAGTTGCAAAATGCCCCCACCCCTTAAACCGTTTCCAGATTCCAAGTGTGTTCCCACAGCATGCAACACTTTATAATCACACGAACTGAATTGCATTACACAATTGCGTGTAATGTATATTGTGCACACCCAATTTTCAAATTACTTTTCAGGTTAAATGACATCAAAAGGCCTCTATGGTTACCACCATAATAATGAACACTGGTTCTAGATGGTACCAGCCATCCAGTCCTAGAGTTTCCAGCAGCCTCAAAGTAACGTAGATCTAAGGAGCTTAACAGCAGTGTAATCAACACAGTTTGCTGTATGTTTTTTACACTACCATTTTGCCCACACTATGGGATTATTTTTCTGTGTGTGCTGTATGTATTTATGCGTGCGGGTGAGGTTTAGTGGGTTTGGCGGTGGGGTCCTTTCTGCACAAGTGCGGTCTGGAGTATCAGATTTGCACCCCTGCACACATTATCAGCATGTTTGTCCCTAAAATTACTCAAGAGCTACAAAAATAGACAATATGTAAACAAGGATTGATTTTGTTTGCACAACCTGGTCTATTTGAAGCAGTCAGGGAGAGCAGACCTTAGCAAGGTCTGCAGTGTTCCGCTCCCTCCAGGCTGAGGCGTACAGGGGGAATCTATTTCAGTCTGTGGCTATTTACCTCTCTGATCAGAGATATATCTGATTAAAAGATAGTTTCACCTTCACTTTGGCATGTTAACTATCAAGATGCTGAAAACAAACTTACTCATCCCAGATACCTGATTGACATTAAGAGGGGAGTGGAACCTTGTTGTGATATTTTAGCTGTTTAACAACCCATTAACTTCTTAACATGCTTAATTAGGTTTATCAAGCTTACCCGAATGGATTTCTACATTTCTCAAACAATATTATAAGATCCCTGCAGTTCGAATAAAACTGAAGTGCTCATTAGTGGCTTAATAGCAATATTATGACACCACATACAGGGGTACTGTATATCACTACAAAACTTCAAGCCCAAAGAAATCATGTAAGGGATATCATAATTACACAGAGATGTTAAGTGAATCCTATATCCTTCTTGTATTAAGAATAGGCGAATCATACTTATTTATAACATTAATAATAAAAAATAAATGTTGTTTAAATGAGTGTTTTATAGTTATATTCAAAAGGACAATGCCCCCAAAATGTTTATTTAATTCGAAGTTATTGTCCATATTACAAATATCATGGCGGTTATGCATATCCTACCAGAATAGCCCATGTTGCATGCTAAACCATTTGTTGCTCAGACAGGCAACAGTCCACAGTTCAACCAACTCGGTTACTCACTAGGATCAATTCAACGACTATCTCACACTCTGTAATGTCCCAGATTTGTATGTGGCGTGCCGTCTTTCACCTCATTTCGCTGCAGCTGAAAGAAGTTGTTCAGATAGTTGGAGTTCAGGGAAGAGCTCAAGTCCGCCGCTGCGGGAGTCTTGCTGAAACTGAGATCCGGGTGGGAAGAGTTGGGTTCGGGTCTGAATGCGTCAAAAGCGCTGGTCTGGTGGGGGTCTTGTAAGGAAAGATAGACCCAGTTGAGAAGTTGCGCTGGCTGGTACACGGAGGCACTCGTGTCTATGGCAGACAACAAGCTCATCTTTCAATTCAAATGGCTAAACTGGATTTTCCACCGCTGATTGTTTGGACTGGTCTCAACTCTTTTGCCGTCTTGCTTTTCGTTCCCCGGCAAGATGGCAAGTGCTCCTTTTTTCTTCCCGTAAAGGGGTCCTCCTCACGCCGGGAGCCTCGTCCCAGATAGTTGTTACTCAAAAAGTCATTGCGCTAACATGTCAGTATAAAAAGTTTTCCCCTGCTCCCCATGGTCCGCTATCTGCCTTTATTGCAGCGGGGCAGAGAGAGGCTTTTTGAATATGCAATGAGGACGGCTCTGCGTCACAAAGGACGACCAGCCAATCACAGCGTCTGGTTTGTGTGAATATTCATTCATATTCCACAAGAACATCGACTCTGCTTCACCACCAGGTAATATGTATTCTGACACAACATGAACTAAAAGTAAATCAATTTAACAAACTGACTCCATATTATTCATCACTTACTTTAATGTAAGGGATTTATTTATTTATTTATTTTATTTTTTTCAGGGACAGAGAGTAAGATTTAACAGTCCAGGGTATTTATATTAATGTGAAGGCCATTCTGATCTATTACGCCATTCAATCGTGTGGCAATGTATTCTCAAACATGTGCGCTCTGAGGACAAAGCTGGATACTTGATGAATCTGGATTTAGCGTAGATCACTGAGTTCAACAGTCCAAGCAATCAATAAACTCAGCAGTTAATACCAGCCCCAGGCCTTTCTCAGGCAGGGCACACACTGTGGCGAGTATGACCCAGCCTCCAGACAACCCAGCCTTAAGGTGGCAGGCGAGGGACTATGTTTTGGGGAAAACTTTAAAAAGGGCGCCCCCTTGTGGCATCTCTCTCCCTCTCTCCCTGTCTCCCTCCCTCTCTCTCTCTCTCTCTCTCTCTCTCTCTCTCTCTCTTCATTGTCATTATTCTCTCGATTAATGATTTGCTGTTCGGTTTTCAAAATGTCAGAACATGGTGAATAATATCAACCAGTGTTTCCTAAAGCCCAAAGTGCAGCCTAAGATGCATTGCTGGGTCCTAATAAACATTCAACAAACAAAAGATATTCAGTTTCTTATCATGGAGAAACAATGGAAACAGTAAATCTTATAGACTGTATGGACAAAATTCACATTTGAGAAGATGGAATCAGAGAATTTTTGTTGTTGTTGTTGTTGTTGTTGTTGTTGTTGTATTCTTTCAAGAAAAACAAAATAGTCAAAACGAATAATTTCACATCAACATTACTTTTCTGTCGATACATTATTATAGTCCAATTGTTTCAACTTGAATCGATACAGTCAGCATAACATAACATAACAAATAAATAAATATAGGTATGCAGGCCGATATCATCGCCATTAATAGAATGGATTAATCTAATCAGCTGCAGTCGTTTGTAGTTTATAAGTAATTGTTTAAATACGTGTCAGTGAACACAATCCGCCCAGGCTCGCCCGTGTAAGCATGTTTTGCTTTAGGCGTGACACCTAAACGCGGGTCTGTCTATATTTTCCGTCACGCCATTTAACGTTCACGTATGTATATTTGCGTGTCGGTGAATTTGTTTACGAGCTCGTCCGTCACTCGATTTGTAACCGGAGGGGAGGGTGGGGTTCCTCAAATGGAAACTCCGAGCTCCACCCACACCACTTAAAAAACAGTCTATACGGCGACCGAGCAAAGAAAATACCGTCCCTCCAGGAAGCGACTGAGAAAAACACCGAAAGTAAGTGCTTGGAGAAAAAAAACAACAACCCTGAAACTTAAAACCACTCAAAATGGGGTTACGAGCAGTGAACGATGAACATCGGTAGACTAGGTTTTTTTTTTTTGGGGGGGGGGGGAAGTCTTTTCGTGGCTTCACGTTTACTCTGCAGCGTCTCGACGTTGTCGTTAGCTGGCCTTGTCAACGTGATTTCCTTTTAGCCTTGCAAGGCTTCAAAAAAAAATTTTTTTTTAAAATAAATAACCCGTCTGGCTCGTAGCTTCGATTTGATTATTATTATTGTTATTTTTTTTTTAATTTTTTTTGTCGTCTGGTTATTTATACCTAAGCCCGCTTTGAATCCGGTTGACGGGACTAACGTAGCCACTTTATGTAAATAGGATTGGGAGGATCATTTTAAGGAGCTAGTTTTCAAAAGAGGTTCGTACAGGCCCGAAAGCAGCGTTGTTTTGGATACTTAGTCCTCTGTAATGAACCTCATGAACGAAATCTTTGTTTCTATCGACCGTCGTAATACGTTGAGCATAATGTACTTGCCAAGATGAGTTCATTTGTATTTATTTTTATTTTTTTTAAAGTATTTAGCTGATTGACATAAGTCACACATTGAGTGAACTGACACACCTTGAATATTTCAAATGGGCCTGCCGTCACGGTTTTATAACAACTTAGGAGACTGCAGTGACTTTTAAATCAGTCAGTTCGCTTTCTTTTTGGACCCTGAAATGTTTCAACATCTTTAACAAGTATCACAACTCCTTTAAGGTGGTGTTGTGGGCCTTGTGGTTAAAGTGTCAAAAGGTCTTAGATGGGGTGTGTGTGTGTGTGTGTGTGTGTGTGTGTGTGTGTGTGTGTGTGTGTGTGTGCACCTGAATATATTTTTTTCCCACCCTGAACAATTTAACACTGAAATAGACAAACCAAATTTCCACATCGCCTCAGTTGGACATCAGCGGCAGGGCGAGGAACGAGACGAGGAACGAGACGAGGAAGAGCGTTGCATGAACTCTTATCTACAGAAATTGAAAAGGAAGTTAGAAAATAGCCATTGTCACTGAATGTATATGCTTCTATCTCACCTGGTCGGACCTCTTGTATTTCGGGGGGGGGGGGCTCTTATTTGCCATGTGGCCTTATTCAAATGCAGCAGCAGCTTTTTTTTTTTTTTTTTTTTTTTCTGTGTGTCTAAAATGCAAAGCAGAGCACACACTGTGCCATTTAAGTCCACCGGAGTCAGTTTTACCATGGAACAAGTAGATCCATTGCAACAGACCAAAAATGAAAGTTTCCTTGCCATCCCGCCACAGAAAATGTCTGCGATCCAACGGCCCTGAAACGAGGAGTGTGCCCTTCATTAGCTCGCAGTGACACATTGCTGCATTCGCGCGTAAAGAATGCAGTGACTAGATTACAAAATTATTTTAGGTAATGGCTGCAAATTGTTTGCCTTCCGGTTAACTTAAAATCACAGAGTCGAGGAACTCGTAACATACAGACCAGTATGTGCCTAACAACCAGCTAACTACATTTTTAAAAGCAGACATACCATTTGCTCTAGTTCTGGAAAATACAGATTGCTCATGTCTTGGTCAATGAGTAATTGTGTCCAGTAGGAAACATGTGGAGGAGCAGGTTTACAGCTGGGTGTTGTTGTTGTTGTTTTTTCAACTCTTGTCGCCATGGCAATACGTCTTAAAGGTGCCATCAACAGAGAGTTTTCTTTGTTAGGGCCCGAGCACCGAGAATCGGTGCGAAAGCCTTATTGTTTTTCGTAAAAATGTTCTTGTTCTTGGACGTTCTTCTTCTTCTCCTCACGTAAAGCGATTTGCCTTTTTGGAGGCTTTATCATATTCAAAAACTCACAAAAGTGGACACACGCACGTCTCCCGGCGAAAGATTTCGTATTCTAGCGGAGTCGCGAGTGGGCGCGGCCCAACGGCTCCAGAGCGCCCCCTACGGAGAACTGCACAAGAGGTTTATTACATTTTCTTCGTGATGGCTTATCTTTTGCAGCCCATTTAATTGACTGTTCTGTTTCATGTTTAAAGCAATGAGCTACCCTGGATACCCCCCTCAGGGAGGTGGATACCCACCCCAGCCTGGAGCTTACCCTCCCCAAGCAGGAGGCTACCCACCCCAGCCTGGAGCTTACCCTCCCCAAGCAGGAGGCTACCCTCCACAGCCAAGCGGCTACCCTCCTCAAGCCGGCGGCTACCCTCCTCAGGCCGGCGGCTACCCTCCTCAGGCCGGCGGCTACCCGCCGCAGGCCGGAGGCTACCCGCCAGCGGCCGGAGGCTACCCGCCGCAGGCCGGAGGATACCCACAGGCACCACCTCAAGGTAAGCCGTTGTGCCACATTGTTAAAGGAATACTTCAACATTTGGAGAAATGTGCTTCTCTGCTGGCCTGCTAAGAGTTATATGAGAAGATTAATACCATTTTTATGTCTTGATGTGTGGGAAAAAAAAAAAAAAAGAAGCTACAACCACCAGCAAGTTTAGCATAAAGACTGAAAGCAGGTGGGAACAAGTAGCATGGCTCTGCCTAAAAATAAAAAGATAAAAATTATTAAGTTCTCAAAGTTATACTTTGTTTGTTCAATCCAATTCAAACTAAACATTGTGGTTCTACAAAGTTTTGCCGCAAGATAGCTGTTTTCCAATTTCCAGCCTTTATACTAAAACTAAGCTAACAAGCTGCTGGCTGTGCTTCATATTTACCAGACAGACATTAAGGAGTAATGATCTATGAATCAAACCCAAAGTGAGAAAGGGATTTATTTTTTTATTTTTTTTAATGTGGAAATGAAGCTAAAGTGAAACGGAGTCAATGCTTTCTGGTGCCATCCTCAATCTAAAGGATGAGTCAGTCGTTTGTCGGAAACAAGGATCATGAGACTGGATTTTTTTTTTTCCCCCCTCCACCTCCAAAACAAACAAACTGCTGCTGTCGCTAAGAGAACCATGTCACACAGTCCATATTTCACACAGCGCTCCCATTCTCTCTCGCCAGCATTCTTTCACCTACTTGTTGACTCGTTGAAAAGCGAGAAAAAGGAAGTTCCCGTAAGAAGGGTCATTCCTGTCTCGGTCAGCTATTTTCAAATTTTTCAGGTGTTTAGTAGCACAATTCTTCCTCAACTTTCCTGAACTGTTTTTTTTTTTTTTTTTTGTCTTTGTGTCCTGCTGCAGGCAGCTGGGGAGGTGGACCTGCCGGTGGATATCCGTCTATTGGTCTTGACAGCATGTCCAACCCTGGATACGGCGCTGGCATGGTAAGTTCAGCCTAAAGATATCACCTGCGCCCAGGCAATTTTTAATATACGTGCAACGCACTATCATCGGATTATTGCAATGAATATTCCAGTTAGAATGAATTACAGAGCCATTAATGGAATATCACATCCTTTCCCTCTACGGTAAGACGTATTCAAAGTACGCATCCTAAAATCTTAAGCATTGCCATTTTTCTGTCAGCTTCTGTCTCGAGTTCTCCGGCATGAAAAGCAGTCCAAAACTTTAATTCTTGTCCATTCTTCTTAAAACCTATCGATGTGATGCAACTTGTATCCCTTTTACTTTTCTGATTCATTTTCTATTCTGTTCTAAACTCATTTGTGCTACTAGATATACGAAGGTCCATTTTGTTAGCGTGGTCACACTTTGTTTGGATACTTGTATATCATACAACTGCAAGAAGTTCAAAACATCAGCAACACAAACTTCAGTTTCTCCTTTGGAGTCAAATTTAGGATACACAGCATTTAATGTTGATGTGGATAATGCAAATTCCACAAATAAGTCAAATCCAAAAAAAGGTGTGACCAGCTTTCTGTACTTTTACATCAAATTATTTTCAAGCATCTGTGCATGTATTATGGTATGCCATTCTTTCCAAATCACAGGCCAACCAGATCCCTGCAGGCATGGGGAGTTTAAACCCATCCATGTTCGCCCAAGCCCATGGGGGGTACCCACCTGCCCCTCAACCTGGCGGGTACGGTGCCCCCGTCCCTAACCAACAGTTATTTGGCCTGTACCCACAGCCAGGAGGGACCATGCCCCAACACCCAGGAGGGACCATGCCCCAACACCCAGGCCCAGCAATGGGCTACCCTGGTCAGCCTGGTCAGCCAATGGCTGGATACCCCCGTGCACCATCACCAAACCCATCCATGCCCGGTTATGGAGGAGCACCAGCACCTATGCCGGGGTACCCACAGGCTCCATCACCAAATCCATCCATGCCAGCCTACGGAGGAGGAGGAGCCATGCCAGTAGCTCCACCTGTCAATGTAAGAAACACTTTATGCACTCACACTTTTTCTTTACACAGCATTGCCAGAAAGAGACTCTTTGTTGTAATAACTCTGTTGTCCTGTGGAAACTGTTGTATTTTTATCTCAGAGAGGATTCAGGGGAACAATCAAGGACTTTCCTGGAGCCGACCAACTCAAAGATGTGGAAGTCCTGAGGAAGGCCATGAAGGGCTTTGGTGAGTGTTATGAACGGACACTTTTAATCAGGGCGTATTAGTTATTTAAAGATCCCCTTCAGATATGTTAGAAAATATATGAAATACTCCTGCTTTGAAATATTAATTTGTGTCTGATATGTCCCCCCCCCCCCCAAGAAATGTTCAGTTATCTGCAGAAATCGCCTACATCACTGAAAACTGTTCATTTCCACTTTCAGTTGGTGAATTTAACAACCTTCTATTGTTAATCTTTGTGCATACAGTAAATCATTGTGTACCGTGTTGCTCAAACATCCAAGAGAACCAGCATTTACAAAACACATTTTGGAGTCGAGTGGGATTTTAAGTCACTTATAAAGCTAAAATCCTCCCGATGCACTTGGTGGACCGGATGTTGTTGATTTGGGAAGTTGACCCTTAACTGTAAATTATTTAGGGCTGACAAGGATCAAGGTCAGCCAGGAAGTGTTTTGTTGATTCATCTTTTTTTTTTATTAGTATTTTTTCAGTGCAGTGGGTAAAAAGTCATTTTTGAAAATTACACTCACATTTCTAACAACAGTATTTCCATTTTTTTTTTTTTGTCTTTCATGAGCATATGTAAAGATTTTTCATAGAATAATGTTGCATGGATTCACTTATCTGTGAAGGTAAGGCAAAAAAAATAAAAATAATAATTGACAGATTTTAAAATCAAATCGCCTAATTAATTAGTCAGAGGCATCCCATAACTACTTTTTTTTTTTTTTTTTTTTTAATATACAGAGTTCATTTTCTTCAGGTGGATGTTCATATTTAGAAAGATATTTTTCAGTGCAACGTAATTCAAAATGAATCCACATTTTTGCGTTTGATTTGACACTTGTGGGCTTGTCTGTGCAGGAACTGATGAGCAAGCCATCATCGACTTACTGGGGAGTCGCTCCAACAGGCAGCGAGTTCCTTTGCTCCGGGCTTACAAAACCTCCTACGGGAAGGTAACAGTCCTGCTCATGCTTATAGTTCAATTGATATTCTGTTATTGTGACAACTAATGCCATTGCCCTTTAGTAGAGTATATATTTTTGAAAAAAGTGTACAAAGCCCACACCATTTACTAACACGGAAACATACAGGGGGCCCCCCCGAGGGCATAATAGTGACAAGCAGACAACAGGTGCTTGGACTGCCAGTAAAGTGGAGAGGGGATTGGATGTCCTCAAAGCTCATTATAGCTGTGCCGTAGAGCTTCTCTCACAGCAGCAGCCATGATGCTTTTGAATTATTCCAAGCACGTTTCCATTTCCAGGACCTGATTAAGGACCTGCATTCAGAACTGTCCGGGGACTTCAGGAAGCTGGTCATGGCCATGTTGAAGGCTCCGGCTGAGTTTGATGCCTACGAACTCAACAGTGCCATCAAGGTAACCGCTCAGAATATGCTGTGAAAACATGTGACGAACGACATTTGTTAAAAGAATCGCATTTGGTGTAGGTTTGAACCAAGATTCACCCAAACGGGAAGAATGTTGGCTGCCACGCGGCGGCCGCAGGATAAATGGTCAGATTATCGTTGCTCTGTCTTCCTCACAGGGAGCTGGAACTGATGAGGCCTGTCTGATAGAGATCCTGTCTTCCCGCTCCAACGCTGAAATCAAGGAGATAAATCAGATTTACAAAAAAGGTGCGATGCCCCCCGGGCGGTTAATGCGCAGCTTTCCTCCACAGCTCTGTTTACCTTTTATCGCGCCACATCACAACACTGGGTTTCAACAGTTTTATTCCATTTAATAAAGAAACTCGTATTCAGCGCCTTGTGATTTGGCTGCAATCGCACAATGTCACCTGTAAAAAAAAAAAAAAAAGATTCTGATTATTATCAACTACAGTGCAAAAATATTCATCATCAGCCTTCCAAGGTGACTTTTGCTTGAAACTAGTAATGTGTTTGTGATCTGTTTTTCTAAATTCTTTTCGTAAAACTTTTACTTATTTGCCATTTCAGAATACAAGAAGTCACTGGAGGATGCAATTAGTGGAGATACCTCAGGGCACTTCCGCAGGCTCCTGATCTCTCTCGCTCAGGTACGGACGTGATGCAGATTGATTGCTTGTGTACCCGATGTGTCTTAACGAGTACTTTTGAGATCTAATAAGAAATGTGCCGTTCTGTATTTTGCAGGGCAATCGTGATGAAAGACCGAATGTTGACATCTCGCTGGCTAAACAAGACGCTCAGGTAACGTCTCCTTCCTTCTAATTTATAATTAATGTTGATTTCAAAGACATCCTGCTCTCTAAACATTGCTTTCATCTTAATAGGCGCTGTACGCTGCGGGAGAAAACAAATTGGGAACAGATGAGTCCAAATTCAACGCTATTTTATGCGCCAGGAGCAAACCCCACCTCAGAGCAGGTATAGTTTATGGATAAATGTTCATAAGCACGAGTTAACATAAGGTTCGACATTTAGAAGAATATAAAAAGATGATTCACAAATGAAAAAGTTTAGTGTCTTATCAACTCTGTTACTGATAGTTAATATAAATTATAAAGTCGATATAAATGATCAACTCTGTTACTGTGTGTGTGTGTGTGTGTAGTTTTTCTTCAGTACCAGCAGATGTGTGGCAGGGACATTGAGAAGAGCATCAACAGGGAGATGTCTGGAGACCTTGAGAGTGGCATGTTGGCAGTGGGTAAGAATGCACACGTATATCAAGTCTTGTTCTTAGAAGGCACTCATGCTCCAAATTATTTACAGTTGTAGAGAGATTTAACAATTGCTTTTCCATGCTCATGTTATTAATACTGTATTACAGCTAGTTTAACTTCATAAATGTACTGTAGTACCTAGGCTGGGACCTTGTTTAATGCATAATCTCTTTCTTTTGTTTTTTTTTTGCCAACATCTCTCAGGGTTATGGTATAGTAACCTATTTTTAGATGTGTTTGATTTCAATTCAATTGTGATGCACAGCTACATCATATGTTCTCATTGTGAGGTGATGTGCAATGCAGTGTTGAAGGTTTGCCACTCTTTTTGTTTCTGTGTTTTATTTCAATTTTCAGATTTCAATTTTTTTTTCCAAATATAAAATTTACTTTTAAAGCTGCTTAAATCAATATTTGACCACTTGGGGGCAGAAACTCTTGGAAACAAGCTGAGAAACACAGCCCTATCTTAGTATCACTTTTATAAAGTTGATATGGCTAACATATAAGGTCCCTGCACATATATATCGGAGGGTAACATTAACATTTTAGCTCTGTTTTGTCTCTTCTTGCCAACAATATCTGGCCCTACACATTTCTCAACAGATAGCATTTCATCCTGCAGTGGGTTTATCAGAGGTTGTTTGCTTAAACAGCGACCGCCTACTTCAGACAATGGAGTTGTCACATTGATGAATGGGGGTGGACTCGAACATAAAACATACAAATATTGATGCAGCTTTAAGTTTGCTTGTTTCCATCTCGTGTGATTTTTACTTCGATTTTTCTCTTCACCTTCCAGCCTCATCTAGTTGTAATTTGTTTGAAAAAAGGAGCGACAGAGTACAAAATTCATCAAGTGTATTGGTATTTTTCTTTGATAATAAGGATTTTCTCTCTTTCAGTGAAGTGTATTAAAAACACACCAGTCTACTTTGCTGAGAGACTTTACAAGGCCATGAAGGTGAGACACCCTGTGCTGTTTGGACAGGGGTTTGCTCTACATGACTAAATTATTGTAGCGTAGTATTTAATTTAAATGCCACTCTTACTGTGTGTATCTGTGTGTGTGTGTGCATCGCTACAGGGAGCTGGGACCAAAGATACAACTCTGATCCGGATAATGGTCTCCCGTTCAGAGGTTGACATGCTGGACATTCGCCAGGAGTACGTCAAAAACTACGGCAAGTCGCTGTACACGCACATCTCTGTAAGTATCTATTATTAAATGAAAGCATTGCATTTATATATTAAAAAAAACCAAAAAAACGAGTCCACATGTTTTTGTGTGACAAGTGTTCAAATCATTTGGTGATGTTTCTGTTTTATTTATCAGGGAGACACATCAGGAGACTACAAGAAACTCCTATTGAAGCTCTGTGGGGGCAACGACTGAAAACGAAACCATATCTAATACAATATAGAGATCATTTTCCTGCCTTATCTGTATGCACCATACACAAACTGCAAACTTGCATGCCATGCCAATGCTTCCAATGCAACATATAGCTGAAGAACCTCCTTCAGATTGCCTATATTTTTCTTCTCTATATACAGTATATATATAAAAAAAAAAAAAAAGTTCTATATTTTTTCACTTTTGATATCTCAGCTGGATATTTGAGTTGAATATACGTGACCACACATGCAAGCGCTTACTTTAGAATTTTAAGAGCTATATATTTTTTAAGATTATTTTAATTTCAATTGTGCCAATATGATCAGATATCAAATATCTGATATCTTTATCAGCTATTTCAGGATTGCTGAATAAAGTAGGAGACACAGAATACATAGCAGCTAAGTACCAAAGTAAAAGATAATGTTTGCAATTTTATATTCTCTTCTATATTTGATCTACTTTTGTTTTTCTGTTTGTTGTAGTTGTGCTGCATTTGCAACAGATACTTCAATTTGTTTACCGTATACCTGTCAGTGTAGCATGTCACACTCAGCATTATATTTCATCAATTGCGATCTAGTCATCATGGGTCTCCCGAGAATAAATATTACGAATGTACACTGGAATTATTTGTGGTTTATTGCATTTAAAATACCAAGAAAATTGCAACAAACACTCTATGAAAAGGCCTTTTTTTTTTTTAGATTCAGACATCCTTCTAAATGTCTGTCAAATCGCTTCATTGGTTCACATGCAAACGAGTCCCTAAATGTTACACGAATGGTTTTGATCAGTGGGGATTCACACCAGTTACCACTGTATGCAGAGGTTTCGGCACCCGAGGGCAAACAAAAAAAAAAATAATTTCATTTAAAGGAAGTAAATACAACACTTGCAGAAAACACGCTTCGAAAATAAGTCTTTATTCAAATGTTAATACACTGATAGTTTTTATGTCATTAACTGCAAATTTAAAACCAAATTGCAACTAATGTGTAAATGTTTGGGCACTCGTAAAACACTCAATTTGATTAACTTGTCAGGCTTTAATTGTCTCATTTAGGCTTGCCTCGTAGGTGTCAAGTATGGACATGAATTGTCAGCTGATGGTAGTTCCAGAGTTTAATCAATTGTCTGACTTTTCAAAGCTTGCAGTAACACTCACCAAAAATAGTCTCCTCTGTACAACTGATTAAAGCTGTCAGGACATCATGATTGCTCTGATACTGTCGATGCTTGGTAGTACACTCGGTTTGCCTGTAGAGGGCAGTGAAATCTTTATTCAACCCCCTATAGCCACATCAAAAGTGTGAATTTTAACGAGCATAACTCGTGAATCATGATATGATGGCGTCAAGTCAGTAATCGTGGTCACGGTTTGAATTTATAAAGGTCACCAAAAAAGTGTCTTGATTTTTCTTGCACTGAACGTGTTGAAAATCCCGCAGTCAATGCCGTAAACCAGCTGGTGACTCTAAAGCAGCCTCTTGCATCTTGCTCAGTCAATACAGATAAATAATTCCTCTTTCCTCGAGGGTTGTAAGGCCAGCATGTGTGGCTGCACGAGGAGCTCTACGTGCCTTATTAAGTCCTGTTGGCTTCCCTTAAAATGCTGTTGAACACGCATGACTGTGAAGATGTGGCTCTGCGCTTGGCTGGCTACAGTAGCGTATGCGAGTTGGCTGCACTACGATCAATACCTCCATGAAGGGGGGGGGGGTCCGTGGAATTAATAGCATCCATAAAGCTGCCTTGGCCACATTAAACAAGTCTACCATGTCTGCAGTGCCGTCAGAGGCATGAGGGAACCTTGGTTAACAGCCGTGCTGCAGGAATCACTTTTCAGGCCTTTAGATGGATGTTTAGATTACAGCAACTCCAGTTTTAATGAAGATTAGACACGATTACAGCAGTTTTGTGAAGATAATTTAGATATCATTAGGGGAGTTTTATAAGTTCATTTCAATGGGTTTTTGCATGTCTCTGCCAGCGCTTGTAGTCTTGATATCATTTTGATTATAAACCTCTCATCTGTTGCAGGGTCCAGCTGAAGGCTGTGTAATTCCCTGTTAATTAAAAAACACAAATTGGCTCATTTTAATGTCTTTTAAAACCGATCTAATCGTTTAGGAATCTTCTCGTAGTGCCTTCAAGATTAAGGTATGATGGGGGAAATGCTTTACATTTAAAAATGACACCAAAAAACTCTTTTAACATGTCACTGCTTCCTCTTTGGGTTGGTACTATCCCTTTAATACCATAGAAAGACTATCATTTCATGCATTCTTGCAGGATAGAGATAAAATAGATACTGTTGAGGGTGTTTCATGTAGACGCAGTAAATACAGTTGTGTCAAAAGTGAGTGAATAATATGGTAATTGTTTTTGCAACCCATAGCTCAGGCAGCTTCAGCTAAATCTGTATTCAGACTGGCAATAAAATAAATCCATAAAAATGTAGACAATTTGGCTGCGATAAATGACGGTTATGCTTGTTGACAGTCTCTTCAATAAAAGATGAAGCTATTATCTGTTCTGATCTAGGCTGTCTGATGAACAAATTTATTTCAAAGTATTTCCGTAAATTATCAGACAGCCTGAAACCCCACCACTGTTGTCTAAATAATGCACTCACTCATACCCCCAAGGTAAAAAGCATCAGACTGTCTTGTCTTTTCAAAGGTGTGTCCTCAGAAGGAGGGTACAGGCACAATCGTCCAATCTGTGTCAGCAGTGGGGACCTGCTTCCCTTTGATATGAATGAATTGTAATTAATTTTTCATCCAAAGGGAGAGCACATGGTTGCACAAGCTATGGAGCCAGCACGGAAGAGTGACAGAGAGGAGGGGAGATAGAGAGTTGGAGATGTCACAATGAGATTCAGTGCACGCATGAATAAGGTCACGGTTTGAGAGGTATGCCCGCAGACGTCTGCCTCTGTGCCAGCAATCTTTATTCAGCTGTAGACTGGAAGCAGAGTGCATCCATCATCATCATATTCTATTTCCAAAATCCTACTTAAATACACATTTCATTTGTCACTCTCGCGCATCGCGTGTATGTTTACAAATGGCGTACAGCCCTCTTCTATCTTAGACTGAAATTGGTTGCAGTGCAGCTTTGGATATAGAAACGTGATGCATAGGCCTGTGGCTACAGCAGTAGCATTATGCAAGGACTGAATAAGAATTCTTATATATTTTTTTTATCAGTGCATTAAATTTTTTTCCCATGTAGCCAGTGAAGATAATCATCAGCTGATTTAATGTCTTTGTGTTAAATCAAAAGATTATAATAAGGAATCAAGACTTGGTTTATCAACTATTTCAGGCTGACATGATTTTTGATGACGTAAATTCATCTTAAGCATGGATGGAATAACCGCAAAGATATCATTTTGATCTTTTAGGTAAGGGTAGCAATACTGCAGTATAAAAATACACCATCATCAGCAAAAATTCCTGCACTGAAAATGAAAAGTGTACATAAGTACTCATAATGGAGAAAAGGGCTCCTGTGAGGGGTATACTATTATATATTATATTACTGAATACGTGCTGCTGTTGCATTATTGTCTGTTTCGCATAGCACTATTGTTGTCTGCCAAGGTCGAGTCGTGGACGGATTATGAGACAATGGGCCCCTCTTCACAGACATGTAAAAGGAGAAAATAACCTAGATCGCAAACCACACAGCCGGGTCATTTGTAGTCCTATTGTGTCTTCAGCTCTGTTCCTGGCAGATGTTTAGTATCATTTTGTTTCTCTTTGACGTTGTATTACATCAGTTTGGCATTGTTTGTGGCGGTTGTGTATCTTTTTGCAGTTTTTTTCAGGTCATTTTGTGATTATTTTGCGACCGTGGGCATTCTGTATGGCTGAGGCTGTTTTATAATACTTGAGTGTTATTTTGTGTTTGATTTTCATCTCTTTGTGGCCCCTCTGTGACTCTTTGTGGTAATTTTGTAACATTGTGAATATTTTGTGGTCCCTCTGTGTTTGTTTTTTGTCATTTTGTGGCCCTTTTGTACTCATTTTGTGTCTTTTTTTGAAGTCATTCAAGCCAGTGCCAGCTCTACAGGCTCCTCAACCTCTCCTCCCCTGGGTCAGTTCCCTGAAGGCTCATTCATTTTGAGCTAATTTTATATACTGCTTGGGGGTTATATCTAGTAATTGCATTTTCATTTATTTATTTACAAAGATAGCATGTTTTCAATTGTAAAAAATACAAACGATAAAGTAGGCTGTGTAGAGTAAAAAGTACTTGTAGGTAATTCTATCAGACAACTGAAAAATGGATTGTGCATTTTATTGTCGATACTTCCCTCTCAGGGATATGGTCATTTTTACCCACCTTTACCACTACACAGGTTTTTATTATTATTATTATTATTTTTTTTTTTAATATAATATCTCGATTTTCATGGATATTCTCTCCATTCTCATATTTTCCACCTGGAATTTTCCGACGTACTACGGCGTGATGTGTACGCCCATTGAAGAAATAGGCGTGTTTTTGCGTCACACCCCGCCCTCTTTTACCTTATATGGTCATTGAACGGCACGTTGATTGACAGCGGGCAGCAGCTGCTGAGTTGCTCAGACATGGCGGAGGATACAGTGTAACTGAGGATCAGCGGCGGAGTTACGTGAGTTTTGCCAGCAGTTGAGTCGGCAAAGGGCACATGAAATGCTACACAAGAAGAGAAAAGGGTGTTCGGCTAAAGCGTACTCCGAGCGGAAGCAAAAAACGACCTGAACTGCCACACATTAGTAAGATGGAAAAATGTATCGCTGCTGTTTAGTGCAGTCAACAGCCTTGGGCAACAAATATGGCTTCTTGTGCCTTTTTCAACATGCTATAAAAATTGATCTCTCGTGCAACCCCATGCCGCGGCGGCTCCGGCGAACTTCTGCAAGCCGCGATAAGTTAAGTTCAATAATCGCTCGGTACTTTTGATCGGTGAGGATATTACATCCACTTGGCCGTCCGGGTTAGCTGGGAAGCTACGGAACTACAGCGGATAGCAATGGAGCCAAAGCACAAAGAGTTGCTCGACCAGTGCCACCAGAACTTACTGGAGTCCATAACAGACGCGGACCGGGTGATCGAGCTGCTGATAGTTTCTGGTGCCTTGAGTCAACTCGATAGGTTCGAACTGGACCAGAACTGCTCGTCCAGCGCCGAGAAAGTCGACCACCTTTTGAAGATGCTGATGAACAAGGAGAGCGACCATTTCCTCGACCTGTGTGTGGCCCTGGAGAAGGCGTACCCTGACCTGTACGCTGCCCTGTTCGGCAACAACTGCGGAGGACCCGTGGACCACTCCACCGGTAAGAGCTGCGGCGCGGACCGCTCCGAAACGGGCTTTCGCTTTGTATGTGGGGCGGAGCGGCCGCTGCGGAGCCCTCGCCGCGGGTACTATCTGGGTGGTCTGGCGCAAGAAGACATGTGTGGATAGCTGCACAGCGAGCTGGTTTTTTTTAAAAAAAAACAATTTTAATTTTTTATTTTTTTTTATTACTATCAACCAGAAACTATACAGAATGACAGTAAAGGTGCACGTGAAGGTTACGAGGGCTTGCAGCGGTGTTCCACACAACATGCCTCTACATTTGTCATCAGAACTCGCTGAGTGCAACGTAATGCTCTGTTAAATGCACCAACCTTTTTTTTAATTTTTCTTTAAATCTTTTAACTAAATCTTGACTGTGGCCTGTAGATCTATTGCACCGGATTTAAAAAAAAAATAAATAATAATAATAATAATTTACTCAAAGCCATCCTTCTCCTCAATGCACAGATAATAAAACCCTCCATGGCGTTGATTTGGTTTGAGCAGTTCCTGGTCCCGTGATTTCTCCCTGATGTGGCCTTTGGTACTAGTGCATTGGTTTGGACCAACGGCATTTCACTAAATATCAACCACCAACTCTCGTTGGCGTGATATGGTTACGGCACATTGGGTAGCCTGCTTCGTTTCCATGACAACGGGCGCACCACCACTAACATGTTGGTCCACATATCGACCTGGACATGGGTGTGTGCGTGCAGCCCGCACGCACTTAAAGCATGGGGTAGAGAGAACGCCACGCTGGTATCCTAACGATCACAGATCGGACTGTTTTTTGTTTTGTTTTCCCAATGGTGCGTTTTTCCTAAAAAAATTTTTTTTTATTTTTTTATCTCAGTTAATTCCTTATAATCATTTCATTAGAATTCTGTCCTCACAGCAATTGGCTCCACTTCAGCGGTTTTGCTTGTTGTTGCACAGAGACAAAGGGCAACCAAGTGTAAAAGCCTTGTTTAGTTTTGCCTGTTTTGCTTTATCTGAATGACTGAAGCCACTGGCATACTCGCAACCAGCATCCTGCCCTGAGGGCCTGAATGCAGGATGAGCCTTCAGATCCAAAAGTGGGGAGGAGATGCAGAGTAACGCTTCTCTCCTTAACATATTTCACGTGTAAAACATTCATGCAGATCATTTTGGAAAAAAAAGTCGCGGCTTTATTTCAAAAGTCCGTAGTTTACAGCTGCCGAGTTGGAGCATGCCCCGGTCTACCACCAGCACCTTAGCAGGTAATGCCGAGCTCGTCGTCCTGCCGTTCTGCTGACTGGATCACCGATGCTCCCTTATTACTTGTATTGAGTGTTGCTACTGCAGAATAACACTCCTGAAACACATTCACCGTTGTTTACCTGCGAGGAGCTGCAAAATTGCTCCCGCTGTTTGTCCCTTGGCCTTGGCTGGACTTGGCAATGTGTGTTTTCTTCACACTCCTTCATGGGCTGCAGCAGTGGGCCTCGACGTCGACCTGCCCTGTGGGGGGAGAGAGCCGAGCGCAAGCGGCGAGTCCGGCTTGTCAGCCCGTGGTTATTCAACAGAGGATTAGGCCCTGCTCTCCTCTCTCTGGTGTAAACTCTCAGCGAGACACGCTTTATCATGCCTCCACAGTACCCTCTGTATTGGCTGCCACGCGCTCGGCTCCGCCGTGTTTTCGCTGGAGTGTCGCGGTTTGCTTTAACGTGCTTTTCAGTATCTTTTAATGTAGTGATTCGGGAGGTGGGGGGGGGGAGTGATGCGACTGCCGCGTTTCCACCGCACTTGCGAGAGGACGAGGCGCTCGCGGAGCGCCTCCCGGGGAAGAGGCTGGCGGAAACGGCACGTCGGGATGAAACCCCCGAGAGCCGCGGTGTGCCTGTGAAGAGAGGGAATAGGGAGCGCGATGAGTCTTGCTGATGGCAACCTGCTCTCGGCTTGTCCTCCCCTCGCGCTGCCGGCTCGCACTCTCGTTCTCAGATGCGCCTCCTGTGCCAGCTGAGCCTCCGAGAACGCGCACGTATGGTATCATCCGAGCTCCAGAGAAACATCGTCGCCTCCAAAGGAAAAGCACGCAGATGCACTCATAAATGCTCGATTGTGTTAAAGCCGGGGCTCTGTAAATTATTAGTGTTTCGCTGGCAAACGGCGGCACATGGGCTGTAGAGAACACGCAAACAAATCATTCATTATTTAGCCTGTTTTGTGCGTCTGTACGCCGAGGGACTGTGGCGCACTCTTTTTTTTTTTTTTTTTTTTAACAAAACTTCTAACTGTGAGTAAACTGCGGAGCAGAGTGAGGAGGTTCGCTGAAGTTTCGGCCCGGTTGGGTTGCACAGAGACAGGGACAGACAGAGACAGAGAGAGACTCTCTTTCTGAAACAGAAGTGGATTCATTTCATCAAATCGAAGAAAAGGAAATCAAGCTGTTTTCGTGCATTGGCTTGTTTGCTCATGTTTGCACGACACTGACGATGTTGTAGTAGAAGAGATGTACCTGCACACACACACCCCCCCCCCCCCCACACACACACACACCCTTCCGCTCTTTTCAGATTCAAGGGTCCGTGACAGTGATTTAAACACACCCCGAGAGGAGGGTAACGCAATTCTCCCTGACAGGATGCAACGTCCACCGTCGTCGTCTTCTCCCGCCGTCTGTTTGCCTCCGTTTTGTCATTGTCTTGGTTTCTTGGTCCCATGCTTTACTGTCCTTTTTCCCTGACTCACTACCTACCCCCCACCCCCCACCCACGCACGCACGCACGGACACACACCGAGTGGTTTAATTTCTCCACACACTTAAACAGAGGGACACGGCCACAGAGACAGAGAGGAGGGTGATAGAAAGAGGGAGCAAGAGAGAGGCAGACAACAGGCCTTTTGTTGAGAAGTTGAGCAGGCCCAAAGTGCCCAGTCAGCAGCTTGCTCTGTGTACAGCAGCCCAGGACGTAGGCCAGTGTTTTTGTGTTATCGGAGGGGGTGCTCTCCCCTCTGTCAACCAGTTTCTGTCCCACCCCATAAACCACAGTGGACAGACAGCGCGAGTTATGACCCTGACGCTATTGTCACCACCACTGCTCTTAAATAATCTCCCACGGGTGCGGGCCCGGCCCGGCCTCCCCTTTCTTCGTCCCTCTCGTGTCAGCGTCTCTCACTCGGTGACGCACGCTGTCGCTCACCTTGTCACCCCGCTCTCTTTTCACCTTGCCACTCTTTGTACCTCCGTCTGACTTCCCTCCCATCTCGCGGTGTTCTCCGTGTGCAGAGGAAGCCATCAGGTCATCCGCTGTTAGTCAGCGTTTCTGCTCGGATGTGATTTTATTATATTTGAGTAGACCCCGGGTATTTATTTATTCCAGCCCGACCAATGCTGGATATTTGGGGGCGGATACTATTAGGGAGCAATATAGGCGGGATATCTTACACTTTAATGATGAACTTTATTGCCCTAAATGACATCAGTGTGTTTAAACGGTAAGTTTTACTGGGAATGGAAAATCTAACCATGAGAAAATGACAAAATTAACCATTTCTAATGTACCCCAGGCATTTCTTTTGCATTAAGTTCTTTAAAAAAAAAAAAAAAAGTTTTTAAACGGGACATATCAGACAACAAATATGCAGGTACAGATGTATCTGTAATATCAGCTGCTAAAATTGGCCAACCTATAAATCGATCGGGGTTCTAATATTAGAGGTATCAGTCTGTTTTATTACATTACTGTATCTCTGTAACCAGGCAGTAATGCAGGATTTAGTTGAAATAGCCCAATTTGTCATGGTGCTGCGGTTTTAAGTAAGCCGATACAGTGTTGTTGGAATCAGTACTGTAACAATTAGTTATTATTATTAATCAAGTAGTCGTTCATCAGCAATAATATTGGAAATCAGTTTTTCATTCAAGGTATCAAAAAAAAATAATGCTACATATTTAAAAGATTTAGCTTTCCAAATGTCAGAATATGCCATACAAAAATTGTAGGACTTGTGATGAGCATGTTTCACTATTTTTGTTTTTCATTTTATATGCTGAATTGTAATTTGAATTATCGGAAAAAGTCATGTCGATGAATCGTTAATGAAATCAACACTTCGGGCCTGAGTTGAGTTGTAATTAGCAGTGTTGATGGTATTGGCTTTCTTTTCAGTATTGTTGCTCAATAAATCTCTCTAATTAAACCTTGGGATGCACAGTACTGAGTGGTAGACCTCACTGTTCCTACTGGATCGTTAGTGTTGTTCCATTTTTTTTATTTTTTATTATTTTTTTTTATTGTTCTCTAACACGGAATCTTGTGTTGTGTAAACTTTGTATATTTTTTTTCATTTTCACTAACATTAATAACTGCTGCCAGTTCTCCACACTAAATGTGAGAACTACAGCCAGGAGGCTGGACTGTGGAACAGGACTTCATTACCATGTTACACATGTTCCTCCACTTTCTAATTATCCCACGAGGTAGAGGAAATGCCAGCATCTAAATGTTTACCAGTGCTATGAAGTCATGGAAATAAACAGCTTCTCTCCTTGTCTCACCATCCCTATCGCCGCCACAGTTTTTTTGTTTTAGCTCTAGTTTTTTTTTTGTTCTTTCTATTTACATTTTTATCTTTCTTCTCCCCTCCTTCCATCATGGGTTTTTGCTTTCTCTCCATGCATTTGACTTTGTCTTTTCATCCCTTTAATTCTCGAGCTCTGTATTTGTGCTGCCTGCACCTGCAGTTATTTGTCCTTCAGTCTCTGATCAAATCTGACCTGCATCACCAACAAATAATGGTATTGCTTTTTCCCGACTGTTTACAATTTTTTTTTTTTTTTTAATTTTTTTTAATAGATTAAAAGCAAGAAAGAGGGCTAATGTACACCAATGGTCAGAGAGCTGATTTATTTTAATGAATGAATAATTCCAACAGCTATTTAGCATGGAAGCTAGGCAGTGTCTTGTTGTGGATGGGGGTCAGTAACAAAATATATCTTAACCATGTAAAAAAAAAGAAGGTTGGTTTAAATTTATGCTGTATTTAGAATATATTCTCTCCTTTAACTTGTCATTAGACAGCCTTTTTCTTTGACTGTACATTTTTTTTTCAACCATAGCCCTTCTGTATTCCCGTGCATAACCTGACCTATGCTGCACAAGGTATTGTCTGACAACATGGTAAAGTGGTTGGTAATACACTATGGATGAGTGCGTCATACGGCCCATTTAAAAGAAAATGCAAACTACCCCTTTATCATCATGTGCTTTTAACAGCGGGCATCATTTGCTGCTCATAATTGTTGTGTATGGTAGAAAAGCCCCATCCTTCACACCGTCAGCGTTACATCTGGGAAATGACTATACGCTCTTTTCTTCTACACTAGATTCCTTTCTCTTGGTGACCTTTAATAAAAAAAAAGAATGATAGTGCAGTTTAATCTCTGAATTATCTCGACACACGATGAAAACGTTTTTTTGAATCAACACGGGCTTTTGTGATTAAACATGAAAGCAATGTCATAAAGATTGTTGAAATTACAGAAGTGTTGTTTTTTTTTTTTTTTTTTCTCCCACGCAGACGGGCTTTTCGGTTGTGTTTTGGCTCCTATTTGCACTAGCAGCAGCCGTAATGGAGCATTTGGAGGACATGTTGCAGACATCTTTCACCTTTTTGTTTTTGACCCAACCTTTGGCACGGGCAAGCTGTTCAAAAGGAAATTATGTCTCATTTATGCTGAGCTAGAGCTTTATGCAGCGAGAAACCCCATTATGGCTCACTGATAATAGGCTGGGCTGGATAGCACTGAGGGGCTTTTTTTTTTGGACTCGGGAGTGTTGCTCAGCAGTTCTGACAGGTCTGCTGGGCCGAAGGCTTTTTCTGCACGTGTTGTTTTTCACTTAAATGTCCCAGATTGTTCGCACAGACACAGAATTTACTATAAGGTTACACATCTGAGGGAGATGCATTTTTGGGTCTTATTGCGAGACATGCCACGGGGCAAGACTTGAGCCCGTGAGTGAAAAAGGTGGGCGGGTTTGACCGAGCCGAGATGAACGCAGAGCCGTGAGTCAGGCGATGTGCGTGCAGTGGAGTAATCTTGGCTCATGGAGTCATCATGTTAGATGTCTTCATGTTTATGCTCAGTGTAGACTCCTTCAATCAGATGATCAATCCTTTGCTCTGGCAGTAAGGCTTTCACTGGCTCGTCGCCTAGAATCTTAGCCTGTGGTGTCATTTGCCTACCCAGAAGTTGGGCCCGGTACACGGCTCATTGAAAGTCCCAGAGCACACGGAGTGATATGGACAAAGGAAGTCATGTTGTGTTTCTTTGCAGAATTGCAGTTGTAATAAACCAGAAAGTACATGTTGAATAGATTTTGTGACGAGGTGTCGGACAGGATATATCCGAAGCAAGGATGCTGACCCGATTAAGCATAATGGACAGGTAACAGATCCATTTTAAACACTGATTCTAAATCACTGTTGTTATACATGTGTAGAGAGATGATTTCATAAAGCTTCTAGAACAATTACACAAACCTTAGCACTCTGTTGGTCTACATAATAGAGAGTTTTGAGCATGAAATGATTCCTCAAATGTGGTCATCAAACACATTGAGATTTGTGTCAAAGACATGTAATGGATTCAGGATAGTTTTACAGTTTATTGACCACACTGACAGCAGAGCACTGAAACAGTCATCTTTGCTGGGAATTTAATAATTATAAATGACTATACATATAACAAAAACATTTTCTAATTCACCCCAAGCTTCTTTTTCTGTTTTATAGTCTGTAAAAAGAAAACCGTCAGGCTCTAGTATGACTTTCTCCACAGTTCTGATGTAATGTGTAGTTATAGCTTCATGGTACCTTCACACACAGAAGATTAACCCCAGTCTTAACACGCAGTGACATGCAGTACAGATTAAAGAGGGGGAGAAAAAGAGCACCGGTCCTGGATTGGTACTCCGTATCTGTGAATATCCCGAGTTGAGGAATTGAACCAGTGTGGAGACGGAGTAGGAGGGATCGGCACATCACTAATTTAAACTACACCGTTTGTACTGCGTGTCAAAACCGCTGCTAGGATTTAGAGTTGTGGGGTGCCAGAGTAAAAGAGTCTTTCTACTCTCCGGCTTAATGCTGACACATCCTTCAGCCTCATTTAAGCACACTATAAAAGTAGTGGGTCGTTTTCAACCGTGTTATTAGTGTTGCTATTATTTGCGCTTCTGCAGTTTAATGGCTGCGAAGCTGAGGACACGAAAGGAGAAAGACCGCAGACATTATTTGGACTCTGCCAGCCTCTTGGTGTGTGTGACTTTTTTTTTGTTGAAATCACTGTTGCTCACTGACAGCGAGAATAGCTGACAGCAGCTAATGAAGAATAGCACTGTATTATTTTTGGAATGCTGCTCCTTCACCAAGTGGCCCTGAAAATGTTGTCTATGATGGTCATCGCAATGATAATCACGCACGGTTTATGTTTTGAGAGACTCATTGTCAGACGGAGAATTTTCTTGAATCGATGAATAATTTAGTCTCACCCTAACGGCGGAAGCCAGACGTTGCATCTGACTTTGATAAGGCTCTCCTCCACCAGACTCGCAACTCTTAACGCTCTTCTTTTTCACCACGCTGCAGAATTTGCTATTCCTCTCATCCCGTTTCACCATGGCAACGCGTGTCATCTTGCTTTATGCGCCGGAGAACATAATCTGGTTGTCTGAAGCAACTTTTGGTGGCCTGGCACATTGCATTGCTTGCCTGTGAAGGGAAACAGCCGGGAGCGCGGCGAAGAGAGGAGTAGGGGGGAAGTGGAACCCCATAGGTGGGGCGAGCGCTCCCCTGACCTATTTAGAACACAGGCCTTTGTCACCACTGCCTCAGGTCATCCACCGGAATATTTCTCACCTGAACCTGTGTCTCTCGATTGACGCCAGCAGCGAATGCTTGCTTTAAATCACCACACCTAATGCCTCCTGAAGAAATCTGTCATGATGTGGCTCTCTGTTGGAATTCATCGTGAACGTTGAATACAATTTCTCAGGCCTCATCTGATTTGTCTGTCTTTTTTTTTTTTTTTTGGCAGAGACGGGTGGATTCTCCGCACTCGGATCTATGCAGCCCTAATAGATGTCTGTTCTATTGATGCAGCAAACGTGTTTACAAATGATCGACTGTGGCTGCTGCTAATTGGTATCGATGATTAAAAGCCTGTTGGAAAAGGTTAATGCCGCTGACCCATCGACCACCAGATAGTTGGGGTGTATCTGACATGCGGTCCATCCTGCACGCTCGATGTTGTGCATACGGGGTAAACTAATCAGCCCACGAATTCTGCTGCACGTCAGATTATGAGCTAGTCTGGATTGTCCCAGAGCTGCCTCGTATGTGGGAGTTATTGCTGGCTGTTGATTGGCGAGTGCCCTCGGTGGTAGAGATTACTGGGATTTTGATTTAACTGAGTGTTTTTCCAAATCACAAAATACAACATTTAAGAAGCTACATTTTAAAGATGATTTATTTAGCTATTTTCTTTTATTTAGATAGAAAGGGGGAGGGGGGGGGGATGACATGCAGCAAAGGTGCGGCTGGCCGGGAGTTGAACCAGAGACTCGCCTGCTGTAAGAGCATTTTAGCCCACACAGTGTGCACCCCAACCACTCTGCCATCCAAGAAGCGGACTTTTTTCTGCGACAAAGCTTCACTGACTCCCTGCAGTATTTTAAAAAGATTTATCCTTCAGCTGAGCCGGCATAATACCCCTCAGTGGCTTATGTCTTTTTTTTTTTTATTATGAAACCTCGTCGGTAACATACTGGGTTCAAGAAGTCAGTTGTTGCTTTTGAATGCCGCCTCGGAACTGAACATGTGCCATTTGCATAGCTGTGCTGATTGCGGAGCATTAGTGCCATGCAGCCCCACAGTGGTTCTCATCATGTCTGATGGAACAATATGAAAATCAAAGCTGTGTGCTCGGAGCACTTCAGCAGAGGAAAAGTGTTGAGCATCAGGGAACGTCAGAACAGATTAAAAGCCTTTCCACCCTGCTCCTCTCTCTCTTTTCCAGTCTCTCCGCTTACTTCTCCCCCTCTTTGTCTCTTGAACACCCTCCCCTCCTTATCTCTTTTGCGACTTAGTTGGGCTATCTCCTTTCATCTGTCCTCCTCTGCTCCGTGCCTGCTCCATGTTTCTCCTCTTGTCCCCCTCTCCTCCCCTCTGTCTGCGAGGCCTAAGATGGAGTGGCTCAGTCGCACAGAGCTCACAGTTAATTAGGCTTGGCCTTGTCACACATTGAGGACTGGAGCCATAGCTGTAGCGAAGCCCAGTGGGGAGGCAAGGACAGAGATGGAGGTCTGGAACAGTTGGCGTCAATCTATTGCTCGCTGCTGACAAAGCCAGCTCCGTTCCTCTGCCCTCTTAAACCCCGTGTGTTTGGGGATCATTTATCACGTTAGATTAGTATCATTTGTGCCTCGCTGCGCAGTTTTAGACGGTTTCTAATTTTTCTATTATTTACCAGTACACATAGGATTTATTTGGAGTTAAAATGTTGATTAATCAATAGCTAAAATGTTTTTTTTTTTTAATTTTTAAAATATGTACAGTATATTATTACTTATTTGCTTACCAACCAGGAACAATGCACATTAATCAACATTTCAGTTTCTACATCAATGTAAATGTGCCAGGCAGGTGATTTCAGATTGGTGGCCCAAGGTCATCTATGACTCAAATGTATTTCTTAATTTATTTTTTTTACTTATGTTTTAGATAAAAAATGGAAAACAAGTCTTTGGGTCCAGCTTCTCAAATTTGAGGATTTGCTGGTTTTTTTCCTCTGTTATTATTTTATCATTATTGTTAAAAAAAATTTATCTCTTGGTTTTGGACATTAACCTCAAAAAGTGTCAAGGGGACATCTTCAATTCTTTGCCTTGACATTTTTTTTTTTAGACTGAACAGCAGTTAATCAATTCACCTAAAAAATAATCAGACTAATGGACAATAAAAGCAGTTCCCTAAATATTTCAACATGAAGAATTGCTATAACGACAAAGTTTGTGCATTTAATTGTTTACACTTGGCATGTATCAGGAGCTCATTTGTGTTTGTTTTTTTTTACATGTTTTTATTTTCAATTTTTATTGGTGGAAACATTTTCTGATTATTCTGGTTGCATGAGGACTTTGAGTGTGGTGATCAGTGTCTTCATGCAGCAGCTGACAGACCAGCTTTTGGATGAGTCGGGATGTAAAATGTGTGTAGAAATTAGTTTAAACCTACAGTATCTTCACCTATTTGAAAACAGGGTTTTGGTGAAAATAGGAAGTTGACAGTGCAAGAGGTGATGCATTCTGTAATAACCACAAGTCTGAGATATGTCTTGGAAAAATAATTCCCGTTTGTGTTGTCAGCCATGTTTATGCTGCCCTTTGGAGCAGGCACTCTGCAGTATAATGGGGATCTGCATAGTCCCTCCTATGGATTGTGGTAGCCTGTGTGAAATATCCCCCAGCTTAACGGCGTGTACAGCCATTCAGATAGAGAATCATTTTCATTCTGTCTCTCTCTCTCTCTCTCTCTCTCTCTCTCTCTCTCTCTCTCTCTCTCTCTCTCTCTCTCTCTCTCTCTATGTGCTTGACATAAAAAGAGAAAATCCCATTTCAGCCGTGACATTCTGCCTGTGTAGCAGAAACATACAGAGACTATACATCAAAGCGAGGCAGAGTGCACAGTGAGGGAAGGCAGGTTTAATGACGACAGCCGTCTGGAGTGATAATATAGAGCCGCTAAGAAGAAGTGTTGAAGTTATTATACGAAGTATAAACCCTGCACCAAATTTATCATGCGACCGTGCAGGGAATATAAAGCTGACTGTGTAATATTCACTTCTTACCACGTTGCACTTGCAATTAATACAAGGTTTGTGTGTAAGTGGTTCACCAAACTATCAGTGCTGCGTGTCTGAATGTATCCCCTTCTCTTGGCAGGTTCCACGTACAGCGTTCTGTCCACCATGCCCTCTGACTCGGAAAGCAGCAGCTCCCTCAGTAGTGTCGGTATGTATAACCACCCCAGACGTCTATTAAGGTGTGTGTGTGTCCTGCAGGGCCAGACTGATTCCGCACTATCTCCGAACACACCATAAAAGCGCAGAGGTGAAATCTGCATTGCAGCATTGTGACTTGCGGGAAAGCTGTCCACGCCGCTATTAGCGTAATTCCTGATTGTCTGCTGGGTTACGCAGTTCAGGAAGTCACCGGTGTTGTTTCTCCTTTAAGCCCCAAATTGGGGCAATAACACTCTCCGAATGTCTCCAGCATTCCCGAAGGAAGTTTGCCATGTTTGCCTTTCCCTAGTTTTGACAAAGGTCCAGATGACTCAGCTGTGTTACATAAACCTCCAGAAGGTCCAAATGTTGAGTCAAAGACGAGCATAATCCTCAGATTTCCTGCCATGGGTGTTCTTTTAAAGAAAACAACCCTGAACGCGACTCCTGGTGATATCTCATTTTTTATCACTATCTGACTACGTGTCAAGGACGAACGGTAGTAGCGTATGACCTTGTTATGTTAGTGACGAATCCTCCTCTGTGGAGATCAATCCCCTGAATTTTAATCCATCAGGACAGGTAGAATTAAAAAAAAAAAAAAAAAAAAACAGAGATAAAATAGATACATAAAGCCAGTGTAAGAAAATTAAGTTTCTAAAAAAACAAACAAACCCCCCCCCATATATTAGGTATTTCAGTGTTGAGTTATTATTAATCTTTTCACAGACATTTACGTGGACTCAAATGTTAAGATTCTCTGTTGACTTTGTTTTAAAGCACACAGAAAATACCAGACATACAGTATGTCAGCACAAACCTGTCTGGCCTTGCTGCCTTTTATTTTCAGGTCTGAGATTACAGATCCGTGGAGTTTTTGAATTCCAATGTAATTTTCTGCAAGTGTTCAGAAAATCTGTACAACTGATGCTGGGTGGGACTTCTATTGGTCGCACTCTTTAAGCCCATTTGGGTGGGTTTTAGAGCTGCAACAATTTGTTGTTCAACAGAAAATGAATCGCCAACTTTTTTGTTAATTGATTTTTTTATTTTGAATCATTTTTTTAACTATTAAGTGCCAAAATTCTCTGCCTCTTGAATATGAATATTTTCGGAATCTTTCAGTCCTCCATGATACATACCTTAATATCTTTAGGTTGTTGGCTGCAAGTCGGGACAAAACAAGACCTTTTAGGCTGTGACCTTTTTGACATTTTAAAGACCAAACAACTACTTGAATAATCGACAGATTAATTAGTAATGAAAATAATTGTTGCAGCCCCACTGGGTTATATTATTAAAATTTGATTGTCTATCTTAGTACGGGCATAAAGATGAATTCAACGGCATTTAGACAAAATGCAACTTCAGAATTATGAAATGTGTTGTGAGGTGAAACCTCCATCCAGCGTGTCATTATTAGTCCCAGCCTGCGGTAATGTGCTCATTGTTGCAGGCTCGCCTGTTAACGGTGAAGCGTCCTCCCCACCTCCGGCCATCAACGACAACCGGCACTCCGGTGACAACCTGGACACCATCTTGTTGCAGCTCCGCCAGGTGACCAGGGAGCGGGATGAGCTTCGTAAGCGTCTGGCGTTGGCATCGCCTGGGACCACCTTCGATGACTGCAGGTGCAGATTCTGGCCTTTGTGCCAAGATGTTGTTGTTACCGTTTCTTTTTCTCCTGGTAACACTTTAATTAGGTTTGTGTTTGGGATTTTTGTTTTGGGGGTCGGGGGGCCTAAATGCAATACATCAGACTTTAGATTCATTGTTCTCAGAGCAGCAAAGTTTGACTGGTAATGTTTACTCTCTCCGGGTTGTTAGAGTCACTTTGTGCTCTGGCTGCCATATTTTCATCCACTAAATTCTCTGCTGTGTGGAATAACGCTGACTCCACCTTGCAGAGCGAGGGCACTGACACTGGCTGCTTAATTAAGTTTAATGTGCTCTAGTTACCAGATGTTTCTGTTGCAACAGATGATACAAAAGCTGCTTTGCTGACATCAGTGCGTAGTTTTTTTTTTTGATGCAGCTTATCATTTAATTCCTAACTTCTGAATTATCACACAAGGGAGAGGTCAGGTCTTTTATATTCTCCTATCTGAGCCGTGTTAGGGCCACTCGTTCATACAAGGCATTTGAAGAGAATTTTGAATCTTTGCTGCCTTTCTCCTTAAGGCCAAATTCCAAAGCCAGTCATGACTATGAGCGTCTGAAAAGTCAGTGCATGAGGGCCATGGCGGATCTGCAGTCGCTCCAGAACCAGCATACCAAAACACTGAAGAGGTGCGAGGAGGCTGTGAAGGAGGCTGACTTTTACCAGTAAGTATTTCTCCTGCTAGCTGTCATGCTTCTTGTTGCTAATGAAGGACTCCTCACAGTCGTTCTGGTCTCACTATTTCCCTGTATGAAGAAGTCAGTGCGGTACACAAAGCAGCATTGATTTCATCATGAAAGCGATGGTGAATGTGGGTTGGGACTCATCAGTGAAGTGCAAATGTTGAGAGCGTGGGATGAATATTATGTCACCTGCCACCTGCTGCTTTCCAGCGTAGAAATAATTAAGTTTTATTGCATTGTTTTACTGCAATTGTAAGAAATACTGGCATGGCAGTGCAATTAACCTAATTGAAAGAACATCCCTTGGAGCTGCAGCCAGCTTTCACATTTCAAGGGAACTGGCATTACAAAAAACCTGCATGGTTTTAAAAGCTTGGAAATGGAGGCATTTAGGTGATTGAATCATTCAGCCTAACAGCTTGTCAGCCGAGGCACAATTTGTTGAGCACAGAAGCAGATTATATGGTGTATTATCTGTTTGAGAGTTTAGCTAGTTAAAATATTTTTGAAGATTACTAAGATACGATGTAAAATTAAGTTGATCCCATGATAGTGTAACACGAGTGATCTTGCATTGTATTATATAAAAGCACCGCAGACTGTCGTGGAAAACGACTGTTAACGATCCTTGATTCAAATATGTCGGGGCGGGGAAAACTGCTTTAACACTCAAAACTCAAAGAAAAAGACAAAACGCCTGTTGTGGTTGTCAAAAAATGATGGCATAATATTGAGAGGTTTGACAGAAATACACGGAAATAGAGTACAGTCTCCAAAAGCCTTCCAGTCCATTGGTCAGTTATACATATGCATAACTATACAGCTATAGTTCCATGGTCTCATCATTTACTCACCATGTACAGAAGATTCTGAAACATAGAAACACTTGTGTTAACACTCGGATTGGTAGTTGGCAAACATAGCTAACAACATAGCCTATATGCTGTTGTTTGTAGAACAGACATAACAAAGATTCAAAACCACAAACTCTTTGCACAAGTCTAAACTCCTCTTATATGCATTGATATAATAATAAAATCATGAACAAGCTCCGAAAAGAATCGGTGCAATGTGATAAATGTGACCTACTGCTTGTCAAACTGGGAAGAACCCATTATTCCTCTTCAGACAACCACAAAACTGTTTAAAAACATTAAAAAATGCACATTTCTAGACCTGTGATACAGAGGCAAGTGGAACCATGTTACAATAGCATGGATGCTTTGTACACTTTTAGCTGAAACTCATCAAACAAAAGTAAATTGACAAAATTTATTCCACCCCCAAAGCTTAATTTAGGAATTATTAATATAGCCACATAGAGTTTGTGTGTGTGTTCGGTGGGGATTTTTTAACTTTTCAAAAAGCAGGACATTCCACTTTGGTTATAAATGTCTTGGTCATAAATGTCTAAAGGTCCATAAATTCATTTTCCCGCTGAAATCGCTTTGTTTTTAGTTTTATATGTTGCATTTTTTTTTTCCTCTGGGTTTTCAACCCCTGTTAACTTAATGTCATCAAAGTTTGTTCTGTGTCATTGCACGTCCATTGTATGAGTGAGTGAGTGTGTGTGTGTGTGTGTGCTTTTGCCCTTCCCAGCATGCTGCACAGCCGCGTGTTGGGTGACCAGGCCCAGCTGAAGGAGGACATGGAAACACTCAGGAGAGACGACGCACAGCTTGTCCGGGAGCACAACCACCTCAAACAGAACTGCGAGGAGCTCAAACGACTGCACGCTCAAGACCAGAAAGAGTTGGCAGACCTCCGGCTGCAGCAACAGCAGGTACAACCTGCTCACAGACGCACTGTTGTGGGGGTGTCTGCTGTCCAGATGTTGGGAGATTTACTGATATGGCACAAATGCTCGAGCTGGTATATAGCGCATAAAATGTTTCCTCCACAAATATACGTTTCATCACACATTTTTAAATAAAATGCTGGGGAGTTTTCCCTTCTTTGTTTTAAGTTCTACATTTTGGGACTTCAAACAATATTGCTTATGGACTGAATACAATACAGCCCAAGGGGGCCGTGACCTGTATTGTACTTTTTTTTATTTTTTTATTAAGCACTGTCTCACGCAGCACCCATGGGGACACTGCAGTGGTTGTAAGCACAGGGCAGCGAAGCAGAGGGAAATGCACACAGAGCATTTCTGAAAAGGACAAGCACAGAAGAAAAGGGCTCAGCTCGGGCAAAGGGCACGCTGACCCAAAACATGTAGCTACAAGATCAGTGTATACGCTGTTTGTGCTGTGTAGCCGAGGTCAACGCAGCCCTCGGGTCACTGAGGCACTCTCGGGAATCAGGAAGACCATATCAGCAAGACCTGCATAAAGAAGTCTCGAAGAGAATGAATAATGCAGTCTGAAGGACACACTCTGCACATAAAACGGTTCATTTTGAAGGCCAGCCATTACCTAAGTGAATATCTGCAGTTCTAGAAATGCACTTACCATTGTTTGGATTCCCCTGTACAGCAAAAACAGAATCTGCACATTAATGCCATCTGCTGCTAAGCTGCGGTACAGCAAATACAGGCTTAGTTTGATTTCATCCGATGGAATCATTCATTTGAGCACTAGCCTTATAATGATATGTAATGTGACTTCTGTTGTCCTGTCCAGGTGATGAGGGAGAAGGGCTCCTCCGAGGTGCTGAACAAACTGTACGACACGGCGATGGACAAGCTGGAGGGCGTCAAGAAGGAGTACGATGCCCTGAGCAAGCGGTACAGCGAGAAGGTGGCAAACCACAACACAGACCTGAGCCGCCTGGAGCAGGCGCAGGAGGAGAACCAGAGGCTGCAGAAGCAGATGGATGCGCTGCTCAAACAGAGGGATTCGGCCATGCACTACCAGCAGCAGTACTCTACCTCGATGAGGAGGTGAAAGCAGCATCATCATCACCATCACACACACACACACACACACGCACACAGAGAGAACACGACACATTACTCGTGTCTTAATTATTTTATATTGACGTGTGGTAATGTGCTCGAATCGGAGGAGGAACACGCGCGTATGAACAACGGCCACGATGAGACGCACTCAAACTGCATCCAGCGCATCCTTTTATGTCAGCGTCTCATCCAATTTGACACTCGCTCTCTCAGGTTTGATTCAGTGCAGCAGGAGCTGAACAAGTCCTCCGCTCAGAACAAGGAGCTGCAGAGAGAGATGGAGCGGCTGCAGTCGGAGGTGACGCGCTACAAGAACCTGCAGCTGAAGTCGGCCAAGGACTGCGAGAAGTACAAGGAGGAGCGGGACTCGGTGTTCAACGAGTACCGCCTCATCATGAGCGAGCGGGACCAGGTGATCAAGGAGCTGGACAAGTTGCAGACTGAGCTGGAGGCAGCCGAGGCCCGACTAAAAAACACTTCATCGGAGAGGGTGGTGGCCAGTGAAGAGCTGGAGGCACTCAGACAGGTACTCCGCCTCGTGAATGCACACAACTTCCCCGTACCCGTTATAGCTGATACGCACTTAATATCCAGAGATGAAGGCTCCAAAAACACGACAACTGTCCTCCATAAATTGTCACGGATCAACAGAAATAAAATAACATATTTGATACGAAATTCAATAAATCAAATATTTAGGACCTTATCAAACAGAAATTCATCAATGCGACGATGACTAAACTTGTACTCCTCAAATCTGACACATTTAGAGATGTTGGATGAAAAACTTTGAGCAATAGTTTGACATTCAGGAGCATGCGCTTAATCACTTTCTCACCACGTGTCAGATGAGAAGATCAATACTGCTTTCATGTGTGTACAGGAAATATGTAGCCGGAGCCAGAAACCAGTTAGCTTAGCTTAGCAGAAAGCCTGTAAATGTTGAAACATCTTGCCACTGCGCGGTCCAAAGGCAACAGAATGAGACCACCATCACTCGACTGTTTGTTGGTACTGGCCTGGTATCTCGGCAACAAGTGGAGAATCAGAGAATCCACCGGTCCTGGCCAAGAAGCGGTCCTGCACATAACACAAACATTTTTCATGCCAAGTTAAGCTAACTGTCCGCTGGCTCCGGCTACACACTTTAGAGATATGAGACTGTTATTGATAAAAACACATTTTTCTTTTATATATTTTCAATAGGAACCATGTACAAAATCCATTCATCTCAAAAAGAGAAAAGAAGCCATGTACCAGATTTAGCTACCATGTAATTTACATCTGCAGTCCCAGGACTAAACTTTATGAAAGAAAAAGTGTGCTGAAACTTCCCAAAATGATATTACGGTATTCATTTCTCTCCCAAAAATATGTGTGTACAATTTTGGAATAAAACTATTCCTGTCAATATACTCATCAAAAGAAGCGGGGCAATGCCGGGTGTCTCTATAATGGGCGTCCTTTAAGGTCTTGACCTATGTAAAGTGACTTGAGATGACATATCTTTTTTATTTTTTTTTATTTTGAACATATAAACCCGCATCAGTTCAAACTATAGCCTCTGTGAGAGTTTTATCAAACTGTTGTTTTGTTAGTGAGCGTGTTCATGACTTCGGCCAGGCATCCACATGTAACTCGCTCACTTGTCCACTCTGTCAGTCGATCACGGGGCATTTGCACACCAATACACTGCACAGAAAGAGTTCAGCTGCGCGGCCTCCTTTTTGAAGTATATCTCCGAACACTGTGTTTGACAGACGAAAGAGATTCTCTGCTAGTATTGGATCGCTCCGCATTGGACCTCAAATAAAAAAAAAATTCACATCACATTAATGACTCACAGTGTTGAGATGCCCTCATTCCGTTTTGCCCGCCTTTTGTTCTGGGACAGGAGTTGAACTCGTCACTGGTGGACCGTGACAGGGCCATCTGTGAGAGGAACGAGCTGCTAGAGAAATACTGCCACGAGGTGAAGGACAAAGCCGAGGCCCAGAAGGAGCTGAGCCAGGCCTGCAAGGACATCGAGACGGTCCGGGAGGAGAGGGACGTGGCTCGCAAGGAGAGGACGGAGGCCATCATTCAAAGGGATCAGCTTCTCCGAGAGTACTATCAGGCCAGACAAGTAACTACACAGCGGTCCTTCATAAAATCCCTGGAAGCATCTGTTGATATCTTTACTGTGATTTACTCGTCTGCCTGTGTCATCTTTTATCACTGGGAGGGCTCGTGAATCAAACTCCAAACCAAGTTAGCCAAGCACTTACTCGGCTTGTTCCCAAACTCAATCCGTCTCGTGCTTAGCAAAGAGAACGACCTGACCATGAGGGTATCAAGAGCTGCTGATGTTGTCAATCTGAGATCTGAATTTATCTGAATGATGGATATCAGAGACAGATTGTGACCCTTTTAAGTATTTTATCAAGACACATAATGACAAGATCACACTCCATTCTGAAAACACTTGTGGAGATCAGGAGGACATATTGGTTGGGCAGAAACATTTACACACAAACAATGAGACATTTCCACCGCACAGTATCCCGGTGATCATAATATACTGTCTCTGTTTATCACTTTATGTTCCCCCTTCTCTTTGATGTAACACCATGTGTGTGTTAAGGAGAACTGAATACTGGGCTCAGATGTGGAGCTCTCATTTGAATAAAAAGTACCGGGCGCATGAGCTAAGAACACATTTTAGATTCCACGTTTTCTTCTTTGTGCGTCTCCGTGCACATGGTTTCCCCGCCGGTGTTCCCCCTCGGCCCGTGGACTTGGGATGACATCACACAAATAGAACTCTCTTTTCTGGGCTCCCAGAAACTTTCACAAATATGAAATATGCATGGATTAAAAAAAAAAAAAGCCACTGTATCTTGTGGCTTTTTTTTTTTTTTAAGACTCCACCAGCTGTAATCTCAAATGACAAGAAAATGAAAGGCAGAATGAACAGATAGATTTGTTTTGATTTGATGTATTTTTTTAGTTGTTGTGTTTCTCCCAGTGCCCATTAGAAAAAAAAAAAAATGTAGTATGTCACATGTGTAATGCTTCTTCGTTTTGACAGTATAGAGTCAAAGGTAGACGGATGATAAGAAGCACCTCCGTCTGCATGTTTTAATTTGTTCAAAGTCACACATCTGTAAATTCTCCACACTTTCTGCTTTTAATGTTTCATTTAGGAGTCCGTTTTTTCACACCAACACTGCAAAGCGTTTGTTTTATTTTACTCATCTTTTTTTTATGTGCCTTTAATCTTCTTCTTTAGAAACAAGACTCCGCCACCCTGGACATGGAACGGGCCAATAAGGAGATTGAGATGCTCCGGAAACAGTATGAGGCCATGTCCCAGGAACTGAAGGAGGCCACGCAGGAGGCTGAGGTGGCCAAATGTCGAAGGGACTGGGCCTTTCAAGAGAGGGACAAAATAGTAGCAGAGCGGGAGAGCATAAGGTCAGTCTGTGTGAGGCTTGTTTAAGACTCTGGATAGAGCCGGAGGGCCGGAGTACACGGCTGTTGATCTTCGAGAATCACGGGCTAAAAATACACTCCGGCCTTTATACTCGCGTTATCGCACCGACCCTCTTTTCTCCTTCCTCCAGGACTCTGTGTGATAACCTGCGGCGAGAAAGGGACCGGGCAGTCAGCGACCTGGCCGACGCGCTGCGCAATTTGGACGATATGAGGAAACAGAAGAACGATACGTTGCGAGAGCTCAAAGAACTAAAGTGAGTCTTCATGATTTAAAAGTCTCCTTTTGTAACGATAATAACACTCGTATCAGGCGAGCGGTTAAGACTCGCATCACTCGGGACCTGGTTTGACTCCCTTGCTGCATGTCACTCCCCACCTCCTTTTCCCACATTTCCTCTCTCTATCTCGCTACACTGCAACTATCTTGTAAAGGCAAAATGCCAAAAAAAAAAAAAAAACAAAGACTCATATTAGCAATCCATGGAAAATTCTTCTGCATTTGAGCAAGCGCAGAACAACATGGTGCCATAGCCTCTGCTCAGCCAAGTTTGCGTGGTGTGCCATCTTTGTTTCTGTAAACTGTCACACTCGGTGTGTGGCAGGACATAAGCTGTGATATTCTGCCTTTGGAGACATCATGTAGCTCGGTTGTTTTTTCTGGCAACATTTCTGCCTGCCCAGATTAAAGTGTAATCCTGGAAATCGTCAGTGTTTTTGAACACGCATACACATTTTGTCTCTCTGTCTCTAAACTTGCTGCATATGAAAGATTATACTGCATGTGAAAGCTCCCTCTGCTGGCAGAAGTGTGTATGGCAAAGAAGGTCAGGTTTCAAGGCTGAAGGAAGTCAAGTCTGATTCCCCTTATCTCAACTAGGAACTAACTGTATGTAACCATAACCAGTTGTTTTTATGACGCTTGACCTTGTACACTTACCAGCTATTTCTTCCCGCTCCTGAGTCTTGAAATCGTATAATTGCCCTCTATATAAAGTATGTATTATACAGTGACTTTGTGAATTTCTTTGTCTATCCTCTGTAAAGAACAATGTACAATTGGGGTTTTAATGTCACCACAACCCTGAAGGCATGCCTCAGTAGGACGCCATATATCTTACTGACAGTGGGCCATTGTGTGCAGTCTACTTTTAGTTTTCTACTGAGTAACTATAAATTTGATTCCCTAAACTGCAAAATGGAAGGTGCCTGTGAGTATGAGAAAGGACGTCGGGGACATTTTGAAACAAACTTGGAGCCACATGACAAGAAGGTTAAAACGTATTTAAAATATCTGCATGATGTTTTATCCCTGTAGATGCAACTTCAGAGGACCAGCTAGCTTTTGGTTTGTACATTTTTTTCAGTCAACAGACCAGACATGTGTTTTTCTGTTGCCTCTGCTCATCCGTCCTCATGTGGCTGACCTTTGACTCTGTGTGTGTGTGTGTGTGTGTGTGTGTGTGTGTGTGTGTGTGTGTGTGTGTGTGTGTGTGTGTGTGTGTGTGTGTGTGTGTGTGTGTGTGTGTGTGTGTGATGTCCTCCTTTGTTAAGGGAGAAGATGGAGAGCCAGCTGGAGAAGGAGGCCCGGTTTTGTCAGCTAATGGCCCACAGCTCGCACGACTCAGCCATCGACACAGACTCCCTGGAGTGGGAGACAGAGGTGGTTGAGTTTGAGAAAGACAGGGTAAGAGCAGCACTCGGCTCTTATTACGGAGAACGATTTGATGACATGCTTGTTTCCTGAGAGCCAGTGGAGTTTTACCGAATGAGCTGACTGACATTTATATTACTGCCTTTTACAGGATGACATGGATTTGAAGGCACTTGGGTTTGATATCGCAGAGGGGGTAAATGATCCGTATTTACCAGGAGATTGTGGAATATTTGTTACAAGGGTGGACAAAGGAAGTATTGCAGATGGAAGGTTAAGGTACGAGCCGCCTCACGAAGCTATTCAGCGTGTGTTTTCCTGGACTATAGGTTTATTAAATTCCTCATGATTCCTTTTCGTATGATTCCCAGAGTGAATGATTGGTTGCTGAAGATTAATGACATCGACTTGACCAATAAGGACAGGAAGCAGGTGGTGAAGGCGGTCCTGAACGGTGGAGGATTGATCAACATGGTGGTACGAAGAAGGAAGTCTCTGGGAGGAAGGCTGGTCACGCCTGTTCACATCAACCTCGTGGGACACAAAGGTATATTAGAGTGCTGGATTGCCATGAAGAGATTTAAGTATTTGTGTGTTTTTCTGTTTATCACTTCATTTTCTCCTCTGTATCTCAGACAGCGGCATTGGCCTGGAAAGCGGGGTGTTTGTCACCGCCATTGTCCAGGGAAGTCCGGCAGCCAGGGAGGGTTCTCTCACAGCCGGAGACAGACTGATTGCTGTGAGTCTCTGTCAGCATCTGTGAAATCCTCTGGGTTTTTATTTTTTTATACTCCCTTTCTCCACATCTACCACTCTGCAGTTCACACACGTTCCTTTAGGCTTTCTAATCCAGACCTTGATCCATCCCAGTATCCACACTCCAAACCCTGATAAGGTGGGATTTGGCCAAGTCTGTGAAGTGGAAGCAGGAAAGTCTACTTCTTTTGATGAAATCCTCAAAAACTTGCAGCTTTAGAGGGCTAGGTGGTCAGGTCTCTGGACTCACAGCTGCAATACACTCATCCTCAAGGCAAGAAACTACAGGTTAATACAGGGGAAAATGGAATTTATAGACGTAACCATAAAACTTCCTCAGTTCATTACTTATGAGACAATTATTTTGTAGTTTTTTTTTTTTCTTTTTTTTTGTGTGTAGTTTTCCTAAGTTTATAATGCGAATGAGGCATTATCTATTTAAATATGCACTAATTTGCTTACATTTCTAGAACCGAAATCTAAACATTGGATAAAGCCAGGTTCAAAAGTCAAGGGTTTTTTACAGAAGGGATTTTACATATTTATATAAAATACTGTCAACAGTCCCCCAAAAATATAACAGATGTTGCCAAATTTTGTTTGAATGAAATCATATATAAATCAGGCTATGAATGATATATTAAACAAACTCCCCATTATAGAATTAAAGGCCGTTTTCCATAAATGAGTTTTTTTTTCATAGTATGAACAAGAAATGTCCATTTCAGTTGCAAGTACATTCACCAAAGTTTACAGGTGTTTTTTTTGGTTGTTTTTTTTTCCCTCCATATTTTGAAGGTTTTGATGGAAGGGTTTATCTATATAGAATTCATTGCCTGGTTTATGTAACATTATGTATATGTTAACTTTTCATTACTTTAGTGGAAGTCTACAGATGCAAATACTGTTATGGGAATAGAATTGCACAAAATCTAAAGATTGACCACTGCAACACACACACACACACACACACACACACACACACACACACACACACACACACACACACACACACACACACACACACACACACACACACACACACACACACACACACACACACACACACACACACACACACACACACAATGTTTTCCTGACAGTGTTTGGCCTTAGATGACTTGAAGACGAAAAGTGTCAGAAATGAAACTATGAATCTCTAAAAGAGATGGAAAAGTGACCCTATCTGTAATGCTATTCTACCAGTTGCAGCAGAGATCCTAATTCCCCTGTTAGTTTAATTTAAGCATGAAACTTGAGCTTTAACTTAAAATCCCAGAGAATGTAGATATCTCTTTGGCAGCAAAGCCAAAGTTTCCTCCATGTTACCAGCAAACTGACACACCAAACGATTGCTGCAACCTGCAATTAGCAATGGTAAGTACATATGATGCCTTTGGAGATCTTAATCATGGAAGTGTATCAGATGTTATCTTCCCCTTGTGCATGTTAATCACATTAGAGTATCAGGTTATATATGACTTATTAAATCCTTAATTGCGTTTGCACAAAAACAGTTGAATTAGCAGTGAAATATGCTTGTTCTCGGTTAAGCAGAAAGTTCTCTCCTCAACTTATTTTATGTTAAATCTCAGCCATAATATAGCAGCCACTTTGCTATTTAATTTCTTTTGACCATTTAAAAAAAGAAAAAAAAAAGAAGAAAAAGATTCCTCTCAAGTCGAGCCCATTATGATGAAAATGTACGGATTGCAGTGTGAGGGTTCTTGAACTGAAATGTGCTGCCCTAGATTTCTGGTGGTTTCCCCACCGCAGCAGCGTGAGACACATCTCGGGGCCCCAGGCGCTGTCATGTTCAGGAGATATGTCACCTGTATGTGTTTGTAGATGTGCATCTATTTAAACAAAACTGCCACCCAAGACATGCACACAAGGAATATCAAAAAAGAATGACATCTATGTTGCTTTTGTGTTGAAGGACCTGTCCTTATTTCTGATGTCTTTACTCCCCAGATAAATGGAATTGCTCTGGATAACAAGTCTGTGACAGAGTGTGAGGCTCTGTTGAGGAGCTGCAGGGACTCTCTTAGCCTCTCTCTGATGAAGGTGGGCCAGTATTCATCTCACTCTCTGAGCTCCTTTTCTGCTCCCTTTCTCGCTGAAAATCTTTCTTTCTACTTCTGCATGCCCTACATAGCGGTTCATAACTTCAACTGTGTATTTGTGAGAGCTGAGGTATCAAATGCATGACCATTTTATTTGCCAGTGTATCGTTCACAAAACTTGGGAGCTATGTTCATCCGCTGTGGCTCATCCCTTCATCTGTCCTCCCCACAGTTTTTCCCTCACAGCACTTCAGGCCAGAACATATTTGAGACTCTGCGCGACTCATCGGACAAGTCCAACGGGCGCGTTCACCTGTCAGAGATCCACTCTCGCAACAGCCGCAACCTCAAACACAACAGCTCGACACAGACCGACATCTTCTGCCCTGATGTTGGAAGCGCCAGCACAAGTAGCATCTCTGGGGAGAGGAGGAAGGTCAGAGGCGAATCTGACGAGGTGTATGGTGACATGAGCAAGCCGTTCTCCATAGGTTCCCTCCATGCCACGAGCCTCCGGCCCGCCTCAGACTTGGGAACTGGCCGCTATGGCCCCAGCGCTTTCCAAGAGTGCTGTCCCTACACAAAGGCGCCTTCGTCTTTGCCCTTCGACCCCGTGTCTTCCTCAGACTGCATCACAATGGAGACAACCCTGGAGAAGAAGCACAGTGGCGGCACGTGGCCCAAGATGATGGTGGGAGGTATGTCGGTTGCACCAGATAACAGCAGTCCAGTCTCGGCAGCCACCCAACTCTCCATCTACAAATCACCCAAACAGAGGAAGTCCATCTTCGACCCAGACACTTTCAAACGCCCTGAAACCCCTTCCTCTAAGTTGGAGTACATGGCGGCCAATCAGATTGCAACAGTAGCGGCTGCAGCAGCTTCTCACTCCCCACAGCCTTCAAAGACAGAGTCCCTCTCCTCCTCCTCCACCCCCACCCCGACCCCTCCAACCCCGCCCACTCGCAGTGACTCTTTTAAATTCAAACACAAACATCAAAGCAGCTCTGCTTCTGACTGCACGATCACCTCCGACGGCAAGGGGGATGCCGCCATCTCCATGGCAGCAGGAGAGAGCAGGGAGAGGAGCGAGCGTGAGAGGGACAGGAACGGAAACCACTATTTCCTGGACGGCAAGGTCCTCACCTCGAGGAAGTCATGTGACGAGGACATTGGTCGTACCAGGGGGGAGGAGCCAGAGGTAAAGAGGCCGCGCCCTAAATCTGCCCCCGCCCTTCGGCGTAGGATGACCCCCCAGACCATCACTCTTCCCACCTTCCAAGTGAGTTCTTTTACCTCGAAAGTGGCTCTAGAGTTTTTATAAGGTGCAATTTCAACTAAAAGTTCCTCTTCTGAATCGTCTTTTGCCTACTCCCTGCATCGGCCCAAGCTAGTTTTGATTTGGAGCTTCTCTAATAAAGAGAATATGATGCATTTGAGAACAATTAAAAATGGGACATTTCAAATCCTCCTAGTGGGCCAAAGCATCCATTTTGTAATAGAATTATAGCCCGTCAGAGTTAAGCCTCCGAGACTTGCCTCTTAGCCAGAGTGTCTGAGTGATTGATGCCTCTACACTGGTATAGCCACCCAGCCCAGGAGCTGAGTCAGTGCCTGGATCCCAGACAACCGTGCCTAGCTACCTTTTCAGGCCCTGAAAGGACACAGAAATGTTCATTTCACTCTTGCGCCGATGTTGGTGTTGTCATTTTTATCCTCATATGGCACCTCCAGCAAAGGGGGGAGAATTGTCTCCCGGGACGTAATGTTATTTTATCACCCTGCAGGGAAAAACTGTAACTGTTTGTTTCTGTCATTCATCACAGAGCTACTCTAATGACGAGCATTCACCAGAGCCCCGGGACATGCTGCGGTCCTCCCCCAGCCGCTCTCATAGACACAGCGTCGGCTTTGTCCCTACAGTCTACAATGGCACCCTACCTCCTAGTGAGTTTCCCAAATGTTACATAAACCTATGTTTAAAAATGCTTTCGGTATAATTATAAGATTCCCGCTCTCGCTAACACGGTGGCGTGTCTGTGCCATGTCAGATTCGGCCCACCGGGGACTGTCTCCCTGTCCCGCTGTGACGGCCGTGATGAGGAATCCGGTATACACCGTGCGCAGTCACCGCGTTCATACCAGCAACTGTCCATCTGTCGCATCCCAGATCTGTCACCAGCACAACCACACCAGGTTACCACCTTTTCACACTCAACCTTTCCTCGATCCCCGTGTTTAATGTCATGTCGAGGCTTCTTTAATTGGCAATTCGCTGTTTCTGACGGGCACTATGTGATGAGTAAATCATTTTAAATTAGTCTCTTTCCCAAATGCAAAATCACATAATTAAATTCAACGGCCTACAGTTGCTTCGCCTCGATATTCTGCTGCTGTGACTCAGCTCAGCCCATCAGTTTGGTTAACACCGAACAGTAAAAATATGTTCAAATAATTGTCGAAGTACTGCATACACAGTTATGACTGTTTCATAAGGCTTCTTTTTATTTTTATTTATTTTTTTGTCCGTGCAGCCCACAGCACCAGGGTCGTCTGAGCCTGGACCTGAGCCAGCAGAAGCGCACGAGCGACTACTCTGAATCCTCATCGTCACGCAGCAGCAGAGCTTCACACGGTACAAACTCACTGCCCTCCAGTGCACGGCTCGGTCAGTTTGACACTCACGCACACACACACACGCACACGTCCGTAAAGGTCACAGACTCGACGTTCCTTTCTCTTTTTGGATATTATGTCACAGCATTCATTCCTGTGTCTCATCCCTCTGCCAGGTTCTTCCAATAATGTTCAGTACCGCACAGAGAGGATCAAAATCCCTTCCACTCCCCGCTACCCTCGCTCCATGCTGGGGTCAGACAGAGGTACTGTGCTCACTGGTAAAAAAAAAAAAGAAAGAAAAAGAGTATTGAAACATGACTGTCAAACTGCAAGGCAGCTGATCTGGCCACTTTTTGTTCTTTTTACTGGTTCCGATGTGTGGTTTGTTGAGGTGGCTGAGATCAATGCTCTACAAACGTTTTGATTTAAGGTTTAACAGCTGGGGCTGAGGGAAAACAGGCAGCTACCTTAAATTACTGATGTGGAAATCCTTTAAACCCTGATGATGCAAACAAGCATTTTGTCAACGTGTTTGAACCTTTGGTTACCACCAAATATGACACTTTTAATCTCTTCTACACAAGGTGTTGATGTGCATCAGTTGTCAAAATGTGTTTAGACAAAAACATAATATGTCCAGGTATAATTAGTCTACAGGCACTTCAAGATCTGCTAATCTAAACCCCGGGTTGTTAGACACCAATTTCTTCTCACATGAAGTGTTTCTAAGCGTTCAGTGCTGCGAAACAGGCATAGACACCAAAAGCAAGAACCTATCCACAGGCGGCAGCAGCTCGGGTAGCAATATTCTTGTCAAAAATGAAGCCTCAGGATATTGGTGGCTGTGGGACAAGTGATACGAGATGTTTGATAACCTTTATAAAACCTCCATGTATCACAAAATGGTCTGAAATGAAATTTGTAATCAGATTTCAATGTGTATTGCAGAAGTGCCTTCATGTTAGATTTAACAATCATCTTACGACTACACGGCCTCATTCTGTCCCTTTTTGCTACTCTTCCTCTAAATCCAGGCTCCCTCTCGCACTCCGAGTGTAGCAGTCCCAGTCTCATCACACCTCCGCAATCGCCACTCAATCTGGAGACTTCCTCGTTTGCCAGCAGCCAATCGCAAGGCTCCATTTCCACTTTACCTCGGATCTCAGTCAGCCCACTGCCGATAGGGGAGCGAAGGAAAGACAGGTATGACGGAAAGGGAGTGTTCATAGATACAAATATTTTTCAAAGGTGATATAGCAGAAATAAACTGTCCATGACTTACTGGGTCACATATGTACTATTGCGGTGCTCCTCGATGCCATATTTTAGCTTGTTCAAATATTTTTGACTCTCCAAAATTGTACACTGTAAAATCAGAGGCCTTCTATCGTGGATATCCTGTTCCGAATATTAATCAGGTGATCGTTATTGGTCTCTAGTTGATCAGTGCGGTCTTTGTTACGGGACTGAGATACTGACAAAATGGCTTTACAAATGGTGTAGTTGTTGGATGAATGATGTGGAGTATGATTATAAGGATCGTTCCAGAAACGGGTACGATATGGCCTACGTCAGTCCTCAGGGATCCTCTTAGGCTATTTCAAAAGGCGTTGCCAGGCAACAGGTCTATCATGGTCAGAGCTGTGCAATCCCTCATTGAAATTCACATCGAAATCCTATTAAAACTCCTAATAAAATTTATGGAAGGCTCTTGCTGTTTCCAAAGAAGCAGTGATTTACCAGTGTGTTGGATTTTTATTTGATTCCTTCCTCCAACATCTCTGTCCCATATTGTACTGCCAACTCATCTCTTTTACACTGTTACTGTCTCTGTATGATATCTGTCCTCCATTCTCCTCTTTATCTTCCTCCCGCCTCTTTGCAACCTTCCGCTTCCAGATCTCTTTACCGTAATCGCTCTTTTCTAAGGATTCCTCTGGCTGCAAGGCCGAGGTTCTCCTCTCTCAGGAGCCTCAGGTTTGTTCTCCATCACCAGTGCTACAAACAAGGGAATGCCCCCCCCCCCCCGCTTCCCCTCTCACCCCCACCCGCCCCCCTGAGTTCACGCTGTTCACACGTCTCAGTGCGGTTGGGTAGATAATACGAAGGAGCTGAATAGTCCCGTGCGCTTCACATGCACTATATAGTTTTGTGATGTTTTTCACCCACCCCAACAGAGCAGCGTAATTCTGAGACTGCTACTTCTTTGCATGCAACAGTATGATTTGCGCCTTAGGAAACAAAAACCTTGATTCGTGAACTTCAAAGGTTGAGTTTTGTTTACGTGCCTGCACATGTCGCCCTCCATGTCGGAAAACCCACTTGAATCTCGGACAGTGCATGTCGCGTCCGTGCTCTTATGATGCTGACATGGTCAAATATGCATGTGTGCATTTTGGCCTTAAGCCACGTCACCCTCTAGTCTTCAGTATGTATGTTATGCAATGGTATTATTATTGAGCCTCGTAGCTTCTGGGTCATGGTCTTGTTTGTACATCAGCACTCTGGCTGCTAATCCATTTCCTCTTATCTGCCTTCATTAAATTGCAAGCCATGTCCAAAGCCACCTTGTTATGAAGACATGCGAAGTTCACGCAAATCTCCTTCATGTGAAGGGATTTCACTTGTGCCTGCGCTTTCACTGTTGTACATAGTGTCTCTGTACTCTAACCCTGCCCAGTTTTTTTTTTCTGTAAGCCGGACATTGGGTGGTGCGATGGAGAGGTGATCCATTACAGGGTTGGTGGGATGTTTAAACCCGGGTTCAAACATTCTTTAAACACAACATAGGCTTGTTTATGATTTTGTATTATGTATAGCAAAAGCCTGGGTAGGAAGTAACTCCCCAGAGCTGCAAATACATTGGTCAGCCCAGCTGCGAAAATGTCAGATCACCTTTTACCCCCTCTCTTTCCTCCTGTGTCCCGTAACTGCTTCTTTTGTGACTCTGTTCATTCAGGCATATTCTTTTTTTTTTTACCCCCACCAGACCATACTTGGAGGAACCCCGCAATGTCATTGTGCACAAAGGTGCTGAGCCGCTGGGCATCTCCATTGTCAGTGGAGAGAATGGAGGAATCTTTGTCTCCAAAGTTACTGGAGGAAGCATCGCCCACCAGGCAGGGTTGGAGTACGGAGACCAATTACTGGAGGTATGAACAACCTACTGTATGTCGAAAAGGTTACAGCTTCAAGCAGCATAAATAAGATTTCACTCTCTGATGCGTGTACGGGAGCAGCTACTACAGATACCAGTAATATACGCTTTCCTCAAAGGCTCAGTCATTTTGCTGCCTACCATACATTTATTCACTTCCCGGAGGACTGTGTTCATTAGTGCTGTCGCAGTTCCCAGTATTTTAATTCGGTCTGAAATGCATATATCAAATAACTGCACGAGCTAAAAATCTGTTGCAAAGTCACATCAAGTGGGCGTCTACTGTACTTGTGGATGATACGCAGTCTGAGTAGTTAAAAGAAAAAGACTGAGTAGGAAGTGATTATATTCTACCACAAGTTTGCTGGAAATTAGTTGCGTGTTACCCAGTTTTGGTTTGCTTCATTATCACATAAGGTAGCAGACCCTTTTAATAGTGCTAAAGCCTTTCACTTCCCCTTTAATTACCCAGCAATGTCTGAAGAGGACTGTACCAGGAAAATATTCCCCTTTTCACATTTTTATAGTAAATCAAGGACATGGGAGTAAAATTCTGTTTTAAAGTAAGACATTAATAGATACCTTTATTAAGATTCACCCCACTGGTGTCACAGCCCGATATCACACCAAATAATTTAATATACCTGTCGGTACACTAGAGGATAACGGTGTCAGCGTCACATTTTTTTCTCGCCTGGGCGCCTTGCATAACCTACGTTAAGTAACTTATGCGATGTACACAACGTAACGTGTAATTTGTGATTTCACTCAAACCATTATTGTTTCCTAACCAAGTCATTTTAGGAGACACATTTAATCCAAACCATAACATTTTCTAAACCTAACCTCATGTTTTTTGGAGCCTCAACCACATGCGTCTACATTTCACGCCGAGGTCTGGCAAAACGTGACACTGACACCGTATCGCCTCGTGGACTGATGGCTGTATTACAGGCTTTGGCGTGATGTCCGGCTGTCTTCATCTACAGCTCTGTTCAATATAATCATAAGTTTTTCATGCCTGCAATACGTGACGCATGGAGATAAAACGACAACAAACAAGCAAAAAAAAAAAAAATCATAAATATGCGGTAGTGACTAAGCATGCATTGCTTCAGCGCTTCTGAATTGGAAGTTGGCCTTCAGATATTGCAAGAAAATTAATGGCTTTCTGGTCTCTTTACAAAACATGAAATATACACACTTTTTTTTTTTTTTTTTTCTTTTTAAAGACTTGGAAAATGGGTGTACAGCTAATCTCCCGTCAACTCTCATGAATATCTTCTCCACCAACTACCGCTAATGACTTAAAGCCTCTAATAGACTGGGCACATAGTGCGTTCCTATCTCCCTGTTCTTTTTATGACATCATCTCTCCTAAAATTGTCTCCCTAATCACACATTTCTTCATTTATCAGTATAATGGTATCAACTTGCGGAACGCTACGGAGCAGCAAGCTCGACTCATCATCGGCCAGCAATGTGACACCATCACCATCATGGCCCAGTACAACCCACACATGTACCAGCTGGGTAACCACTCTCGCTCCAGGTAACACGGTGTTTCTTGAAGAATTGTGCGTCAGCGTGGAGTTTGTTTTCATTCCGAGTACGAGGTGTTCTGCCTGGCCGATCCCCAAATCAATTTCAGTAAATGTTTCAGTTTTAAGAACAACCCCTACATTTTAAATGCTTTTCTTTTTTTTTTTTTTTGCCATGAGGCCAGATGATACATTTTCTTTGACTTGCACTTTTCGGAAACAGCAGTTGCTCAGCCAGGTGCGAAGTGTAAACATGTAACATTAATTCTGTACTGGAATTTCTTGTGATTATCTTCCACCAATATCTAACATTTGAAAACACACGTACATCAGTGTGTATGCCATTGTGAGCTTAAATAAGTCAGTCAAAATTAAATTGATGGATCTGGTCAGTCAACAATGTTCTCGATAAGAGGCTTAATCAAGTTGTTTCGGGCAGAGAATAAGTTGTAGCATTGCAAGACAACATCTCGGATCTAATAAAGCACAGAACAGCAGAGAAAATGTAAGACTGCTGACTCTTTTCTGTTTGATTAATACTAAGAAGGCTCAGTGTAACAAAATTTCTGAACAACAGCAGCAGCAGCTCCTGTTGTGCACTTCCGAATTAAACTTTCTCTATAATGGACAACTTCTTGCGTCGCTTTCATGCTAAACTGTTATTGGAAATAGTATAAATGATTCAACTGTTTGACATGTTCAGATAATAAAGTAAGTACTCTGTAATGTAAAAATCACATTACACAGGCATTTTTGTTCAGTGTAGCCAAAACTTTAGTATTTTTCTCTGCAGCTCCCGTTTGGAGCCGGTCAGTACTCAGTCGACTCCGCAGGGAAGCGGGGCGGCTACACCCGACAATCACTCCGCCATCGATACACTCAGCGAGCAGGATGAGGGAACGCTCACTCCCTCCTCCAAGCAGACCACACCCACTACCAGCCCTCACAATTTCATCAGGTAAACATGTCCACAACGATCAATAAACGGATAAAGGATCCTCTCCGTGATAATAAGCCAGTCTCATGCCGCACCAATACGTTATAGTGTCTCTGTAACGGGACTCTTTTTGTCCTCCAGAATGCCGTCTGAGGGCAGCAGGAAGTCGGGTGAGCCGCGGCTGGTGATGGTGCGCAGGCCTGGGGTGGAAGTGGGAGTCACACTCTGTGGAGGGAACCTCCGGGGTGTCTACATAGAGAGTCTGGATGAGGACAGTCCTGCCAGAGGACCTGATGGGCTTCTTGCTGGGGATGTCATTCTGGAGGTTTGGACTTTTGTATTTTGAGTACATAAAGTATTTGTATTCAGTCAGATTAATCTTTTTGAGTGGGAATTTCAGTCCATTTCCAAATTTATGCCGTGAACTTTTCTTAAACCGTAAAGATGTAAATGTCATCAGCGCTCTCAAAGTTAAACTCTGATTTGATGTTCGCAGTCTCCTGACTCTATAAAAGCTTTGTGTGCCGTTCAGACACGGGCACTGCCGTAAGGCGCTGGCATTCCTCCTTTCCCGCCTGTCGTTGTTTTTCATTGATCTCCTCGTCTGCGTTCTCGCTCCCTCCCCGTTGGTATTTATTTATTTATTTATCCAGAGCACCACAAACTCATAATAGATAATTCCTGACGTGCTCCCCATTCTCGCTCTCCGCCACAAAGAGCCTGCTCTCTCAATTGCCACGCAGTTCTGTCACCAGGCTGCGCAGCATCAATCTGTCCTTCCGTCCTGTTTGGTTTTTCCTTCCCCTGTACCGCAAATCAACACTGCGACACTTTAATACAGCCGAAAGCTTGGAGGAAATGTATCTGTTTACTAGCGGACCCGTCGCAGGCAGACAGTTGTTTCACAGATGAGTGTAAACAATCATCAGACTTCTCTCCTCCCCACCCCGAGTTCATTTTTATTTTTTTTTTATTTTTTTTTATGACGTGAAGTTCACCTGTTTTGTTTTCGTTCAGTATAACTCGGTGAATATGAAGAATAAGACGGCAGAAGAGGTGTACGTTGAGATGCTGAAGCCTGCAGAGACGGTCACGTTAAAGGTGCAGCACCGGCCTGATGACTTCAGCATGGTCAAAGATGTTCCAGGAGATGGCTTTTATATTAGGTATGGGTATATATACACCTACTACACTTACACAAAGATCATTGTTGGAATTGTGTGCGATACCGCTGCGGCGCCAGATTTATGTCACGTCGTCACGAACGGGAGAAAACACGCTCACGAGCAAATGATATTACTCACACGTGCAGATATTAACCACCACTGGCACGGTGTAAGACTTCAATATGCAAATTCAACGACCCAAGAGTCAAACGGGGAGGCGCAAGTGAGAAACACAACCTAGAAAGATGCAGAGAATGGCACTATGCAGCCAACGCAAACCAGAGAATTCCTACTTGGCGAGCGCTGCATATACATATATGGGTTACTTTGCTCTTAGACTTGAGTTCTGCTCACTTAAATTGACCTGGCCTCTGACAATTTGGGGGCAGACACCAAGCGAGGCACCGGCCCTCTTATAATTGGTCACTTTTAGCAGCTTCTGGGTAAATTACTGCCACCGTTTGAATTAAAGTGTGAGTGGAGCTGCTACCGCACAAATGAATATTTAATTCTCCTGTTGATTCGTGTTTTCGGAGGGGGAAAAAAAAAAAATCGGAGAATAGCTTGCATCCTACTTTCTAAATCACCTCAACTCACCTGCGACACTTCTCTAATAACGAGTGTCATGTGATTCCTTCAGATTTTTTAAGTATTCAAATTTAAGTGTCTGTCTTTCTTACCGACTACTGGGACAAAAAAAAAAAAAGCAACAAAAAAAACCAAACAGTCTTCACCATCTCTTTTCTGCAATGTTCACATTATTATAAATATTATTCATTATTTTCAATGTAAGCCTCATCCATGATATCATGTCATTTCCATTCTACTGCTTCCTCTCATTTCTCCTGCTTTTTTTGTTGTTGTTTTGAATACTATAGTATTATCGCTGGTCAGTGGCCAAACCTTTTGTTCTCTTAATCGAAGCTATCAATAAACGTTCACGGAGGTAGTTTGTGTGCATGATTGTGTCGAAAAGTGACCAATCATAAAAAGGGCCAGTGCTTCTCTTTGTTCCCACCCTCAAAAGTTATATTGATTTGCACAAGCGGAACTCAACTTCCAGAGCAGAGTTAACCCGCGGAGAGCGTCTAATCGCTGCAGTGCTCGCCTAGCAGAAACTCTCTTGTGTTTGTTGGCTCCTTGGTTATGTGGTGTCAGTCTTCTTCCCGTGTTTGGTTTCTCGATGTCCGCCGTCTGTACGTCTCTCGGCTGTTGAATTTCTCCTTGATGACTTGCAGTGCGTTGCGCGCGTGCCACTGGCAGTTAATATCAGTCTGTGTAAAATAATATAATTTGCTTGTGAGCATGTTTTATCACGCTTGCGACATGTGGCATAAATCAGACCCCGTATATAACTCCGGTAAAAGGACCACATAAATCTTTCCCAAGCTCATCTCTTCATCCTGCTATATATAGAACCGGCACTACAGATCTCCTTGTACAAGTTGGGAGTCTTTCTCATCTTGCCAATTATGTCCCAGATCCACTTTGTGATGCAGTGATGCTGATCACGCCACAAATTTAGGTGATCTAATCTCTCCACTCGCTACGTCAGGTCATTTAGAAGTACATTGTATACGAATGGAAAATTAAAGCTCTGAAATAGTCACGTTTTACTGCCGGGAGTCTGGTCGGAGCGTGTTGCCGCAGCTGCCGCAGTCACTTGTCATATAGGCAAGTGGGATTGTGATGTCATCTGCAGTAAATACACTCAGCTTGCCTGGCTGTCACAGATAGGCTGCTTGGGAATGACGTACGAGGCTCCCAACAGAAGGCAAACAAGGCCCATACGGTCGATAGATAAACTCTCTCCACACTTCCTTTCTTCCCCTTCGTCCATCTCGCTGATTCTTTATCTTGTTCTCCTCACACCGATCCCGCGCGCCACCTCACCTCCTCTCCCACGTTATCAACTTCATGCTCGTTGGCTCTGCCCCGCTTTTCATAACTCCCCCATCTGTCTCTGTCTCTCCCTCCCGCCAGAGCACTTTACGACCGGGTGGGGGAGGCCGAGGGGGACCTCAGTTTTAAGAAGGATGACATCCTGTACGTGGATGAGTCTTTACCAAAGGGCAGCTTCGGGACCTGGATGGCCTGGCAGCTAGATGAGAACGCACAGCAGATTCAGAGGGGGCAGATCCCCAGCAAGTACATGTGGGTAGAGAATGCAAAGCACGCTTCCACACATACATTTTTGGAGACGGACAATCTACGCCGTACTCTTACAATTTAGGAGTCATGACGTAGGACAGAAGTCACTTCTCTTTTGTTTGTTTTGGACTGCTGGTTTTTTTAAAAATTTATTTATTTATTTATTTTACCTGTAATATAAGGCCATCTGTTACCATCTTCCTGTGTGTCTCTGAAGACATACACTGATATTGCTAAATGTTTGTGCTTATTCTGGACCTGAGTGACCAGTAGACAATAACAATAAATTCTGAACAAATGTAAATGTCACTCATGTTTGTAACTGAAACTCCAGAGTACAGAGTCTGAAGTCTCGAGGAAAAATGTATTATTTTGTCAACCAATCTTGCCCCTCGGAGCTTCCTTTGCTCTAACCTTAGTGAACAGAAAAAAAACAATCCTCGAGTGAAAATGTGTGCTTTTATCTCGGTTTTTTTTTTTTTTTAAACAATACCACACGACAACGGTCTTTTCACTTTCAGCGTAGCTGCTCAGAGTGACTATTAACGCATTCGATTTCTGATGTGGTCAGATTGTACATTTTCTGAGCTGATGAACGGATGGCTTTTTTTTGTGTGTGTGTGTGTGTTTGGATCCTCTGAGTTCAAATCTGCGTTTTGTTTTTTTTGTGTGTGATGTAGGATGGACCAAGAATTTTACCGCAGACACAGTGTGACAGAAATGAAGGAAGATTCCAGTAAGACTCTCTCCGCAGCAGCCCGCAGATCCTTTTTTAGGAGGAAGCAAAAACACAAACGCAGCAGCTCCAAAGACAGCAAAGAGATGGTGGCTCTGGACACCATCAGCACAGATTCCATCCCCTTCCTTGATGGTGAGAAGAGAAGTTTAGATGCCTTCGGTAAGAACAATAGGAAGCATTAAACATCGCTCGTGACTGACCACCTGTGTTTTCTGTTGGTCAGACTGTGTGAGCCTGGCATACCAGAGGGTCCAGAAAGTGGAGTGCACCTCTCCCCGGCCGGTGCTCATCCTCGGGCCGCTCACTGATGCTGTCAAGGAGATGCTGGTGAAAGAATCTCCTGGGAAGTTCTGCAGATGTGTTCTGGGTGAGTTCACTTCATCCAGATGTTTGTCTGTGTTACTCAGGTATTCCACAGAGCACAGGCCCGTCACGTCACGCGCCTGTTAGCGGGGAGAGAACGCATTTCTTCAGCTACTTGATAGACCGGGAGTGTAGTTGCTATAGTGACGTGATCGTCGGTAGAGTTTTTTTATTTTGAAAATTGAGCGGATTCTCCACGCCGTTCCTCTGACTTCCGACAGCTTGATGCCGTTTTACACCGGCGTCTGTCGAAAATAGACGAGATGCATATTTTTTGTGTCCATTTTTTTTTTTTTGTGAACGTCTGGTGGAATAGCAAGCGCAGTCGAGAATGGAATGCGATCAGCTTTGGCGGCTGTGTCGGAGCCGCAATGTGGTGCAGCTGGTTTCGATGGAAAATAGTCTTTACAAATCAGGGGTTTAAATACTGCAGTCTCGAGATTCTTAATAGTTATTGGGTATTATAGACGAACCGAAAGTGTGATTTTTAGATTTGAAAGTGTAGAGTACAAATTAGGAAATATGTAGATTGTAACATCCTATCCATACTTTGTTCCATAAGCAGTTTTCCTTCACTCTCGCTCTCTTTCTGTCACATCTGCAGAGGTGATGAAGGCATCCCAGCAAGCCATCGAGCGGGGCGTCAAAGACTGCCTCTTCATCGACTACAAGCGCAGGAGTGGACATTTTGATGTGACCACTGTTGCTTCTATAAAGGAAATAACAGACAAGGTATTCGTCTGTGCTTTTTTTTTTTTTTTCTTTTCTCTCTCTCTCTTCAGATTTCATCAAGAAGGATGAAGTGGCTTCTATCTGTCTTTTTTAATCTCTGCATTCACTCCAGATAGGATATCACTATTGCAGCTCTTAAGTCTTACACATCAAGATTCCTGTTCGTAACAGCAGACCTGGTCAAGCATTTTGAATCAGTGTGTCACTGTTAAACTCGTGTCGGGTTATAGGGCTGTCACTGTTTGCTCGACATCGCCCCGCACGCCATCGAGAGGCTCCACAGCGTTCACATTTATCCAATTGTGGTCTTCGTCCGCTACAAAAACGCCAAGCAGATCAAGTAAGTAGCAACGCAAATTAGGACAGAGTGATGATGGGAATGTCCTCTTGTCAAAACACCCCACTCCAACGCACACACTTGCATAATCCCAAACAACTGGTGAAACATGCTTGTTTTCTTTCCTTATTTAAAAAAAAATAAAGTCTCTCTGTACAAGTGCCGTATCCTTTCTTCACATTGTGTTTGTAGATGTTTGCCAGAATTCTTCTGACAGTTGTCAAATATTGAAAGTTAGTCATAAATTGAATTTGATTCATAATTTGTAATGATTTTCAGAAGAGGCTTCACCCAACAAGTGAAATCTAAATTTGAGCAGATACATTTATCAGTTAAGATTATCAGATGTATCGGTTAACAGTATTAGCGGCTTTGAGGGATAGACAGCTCAATTATACACAATCAAAATGTAAGTAAGACAAGTGGCCACGTGTTGGATTTATACCTCCTTGACTCTAATCTGAATGACCCTCTCCTTCTTTTCTATTTTTTATTTTTATTTATTTTTAAAGGGAACAGAAAGATCCGGTTTATCTGCGGGACAAAGTATCTCAGAAACATTCCAAGGAGCAATTTGAAAGTGCACAGAAGATAGAGCAAGAGTACAGCAAATTCTTCACAGGTTCGTATGAGTCAAATTGTCTTAAAAAAACAACAACCACATTGTCCACCAGTTAATGTGTCCATTTTGTGTTGTTAAAAAAAAAAATCGTTGCATTGTGATAAACGTTCATATTTTCTTTTCAGGTATTGTCCAAGGTGGCACCCTCCCCTACATTTGCACTCAGATCATGACTATAGTTGATCAAGAACAAAGTAAAGTCCTGTGGACTCCACTCGGCTGCCCCTAGAGGAGATGAGCTGCCACTACAGCAAGCTGCGGGTTCATCTCCATTCCCCAAACACTAATTAACCCTTTCACTCTATACCAATAGGTACACTACAGTGAGCTAGTTGTGTAAATTATTGATATTTTTTTATTTTGTCTTTGTTATGATTTATAATTAGAGCCTCCTTTATTTCTGATGTACTCCAGAGCAGGTTAGTAGCACTGGATATCGACGTTAAAGTTCATTCAGTCTTCCCTAAGGGTTTCTGGTGGTGTGTTTGTAATGCTGCTGTGTAAGCGTCCGTTTACAGTCACAAGACAAGTCTGATTATTGATGTTCAATATTTGCTTGAATGAGTGTCCCACCCGCCCCAAATGTACACAAACCTCAACACTAATGAAGTTCAGCCACCCTTGACCCGCCCGTGTACCAAATGACATTTGTGGTTTCCCTACAATTATGCACCCATTTAATGACGACTGACAACTAATTGTATTTGTGTGTGTGTGTGTGTGTGTGTGTGTGTGAGAGTGCGAAAACAACATTGAGACTGTTGTTCATAATTGTAATGGCAAATTCAACTGAGCTGGTTGTTATCACGATGCTATAGAAATGGAATGCCAGGATCAGACATCACATTCCTCGTAGTGTTTCATTCGCAAAAGTGCAAAAAGCATCAAACCTCTTGAAGTATGTAGCTGTGGTCTTACTGAACCTGACTGCCAGCAGTGACGGCCATGAAAAATCAAAACACATTGATGTTTGCTCTATGCATTGTGTTTCCTGTAGTAGCTGGGTGTGTGGACAATTTATGGGCCTTTCGGAAGTGCCTTCGGAGAAGAAGCCTGGTCTGAAACCAGCCCTTTGGTCACTTAGCCGGAACGTTGAGGATTTATGAACAGTTTTTTTTCTTCGAGATCTGATGTATCGTGGACTAGGTGACTTACGGGCCGGTTTTAGACCAGTACAGTGTAGAGCGCATGACAATGGTGAGGTTGGGAGGGTGGGTCGAAGCGGCGGCCAACGGGTTTACTCCTCAGAATGCACTCCAGGGCTAGACGGACCACTGTGTAACTATCATTCAATCTCTTTAACATATATTTAACAACAATATAGAGTATACCATATACAGTATGCAGATACATCTGAGAAAAAAAACAATATATATATAAAAATTAATATATATATATATATATATATATTACATGTATTTTAATTTTTATTTATATATATATATATTACATGTATATGTATATTACATGTATTTTCACTAGGTCATACGCCTAGGAACGTCTGGCGGTCAAGTCATGTTTTAGCAGGTATTAGCATGTTTTTTCTTTTTTCAAGAATTTATTTTTGTTTTTCTTTGTGGTTGGTTGTCAGTCACTTATTGATGTACTCATAAAAAGAGACACTATGAAGCAAAATTTGCAGGGTAATATCTTTAAAGGATTTTCCTCTGATCCATTTAAATGTTAGTGACTTTTCATTGTTATTTAATTGTATTTTTTATTCAGGAGGCATAAAATATTGACAAAAATATTCTGCCCTTCCTCGAAACCATATCCTGTATCTTATTGTGCCAAAATCCACTAAGGCAACTTTATCCTTTTATTTCTGTTTTGCACTTGTTTATCTGTGAACCTTAAACATGTAACTGTTCCTAGGTTTCCAGCAGACTATGAATAGGTACTATAATTTCTACTGTAACTAATTCACGTTTTTATGTATCACATCAGTTCCTTACATTTCATTGATGGCCTTTTATTCTTAATTAGAAAAAAAGGATCACTTCTTATTTGAATTATTAAAAAGGGATCTATTCTTGCACAGTTTTTCAAACAGAAATTGGTCCACCAGTTTGACTAATGGGCTAAAAGAGCAAGCAGAAGCAAACTGTAACGTTACTATTTTTCTGAGTAGATAGCATATGTTAGAGCGGAATACAACGTGAAATGGTTGTATTTTTTAGAGAAAGTCTAGATGCCAGGTACTGATTGAACTTTTCTTTTATTAAAAAGAATGTGATTTGTATGTTGAGACATTAACATGAGAATAAAACTCATTTTCTGTATCACATCATGGACTCACGGAGTTTGCATTTTTATCTTTTTTTCTACAGCTCTGATAATGAAAAATGTATTGCCTTAGTTTGCCTTTTTCTGTGGTCATTGCTTTGTGGAGGATGGTTTGGACCCCAAAGCAGCCCCAACTGGGCTGATTTTGGCCTGCGGGCCAAGTTTGGCACACACCTTCATTGTTTTGGCCCACCATGGCATTAACAAGCTGGTGGTCATTCTCCTTATTCTTAAGTGCCTAATGTACCGAATAATGCTGTGTTACTATTCATCTTAAATTACATTGACCCATGTCTTATCTACCAAGAGTTATGGTATATATTCTCTCTCTCTCTCTCTCTCTCTCTCTCTCTCTCTCTCTCTCTCTCTCTCTCTCTCTCTCTCTCTCTCTCTCTCTCTCTCCTGCTAATGCCTGTGCTGTTAGTGTGTCTTACGTCACTGACTTGGGGCTGCCAGTCAACATGAGAGATCGGGGCAGCGGCAAAAAAATTGGCAAGATGACTGTTGACAATCATTTCTGCAAAATAATAGAATTAATATTACACCGATTTAAAGAGAAGTTTTTTTTCTTTATATTTGGATATTTTATTTGAGATTTAGAATGTTCATTTTCTGTCAAATAAATCAAATTGAATTAAATGATTCCACATAACATAAAGGGTTATTTTTGGCCTGCGGCCCTACATCCGGACACATTTTTGGCCTGTTCTAGGAAATAAATGTGGGCATCTCTTTCAGGTTGTGGCTCTGGCAAGTATAGCAACATATAGTGCACCGTGTACCCAGATGGCGTACTACTCAAAACGGTGCAAAAATATAACGTGAGGCTGGACACTTGTCACCCTCCACGGTCACCATAGTGGTGCAAAGTGGAAGGGGCGGGGCCACTCACCTGTTTTCAAACTGCAGTAAAATGGCGGGCGATGAAGCTTCACCTGTTGCAGCAAACACCACACTACCACTCCACAGGTAAGGTGATACACAGGTGATACATGCAAGTGCTTTTTGGACCACAACTGTCGAATAGAAGCCAGTTAGTATGTTCATTGTATGTGAGAAACGGGGCACAAAAACTTTTTTATTTTTGTAAAATGACCAAAACAACGCCGGCTGATATTTTCGCGGGTTATTATTGTTATTTCGGGTGAGGTGCAGAACCGCATCATGCGATTTGAGACGACACTACCCAGTTCAAATTCATGCACTGTGCAAGTACGTTTACACATGAAAGCTATTGTACTTGCGTGTAAGTTCTAAGATGTGGTGTATTACAAGTTAAGTGTTAACATAGCCTACGAGTGCTCAATGTAAGTGCACTTGTATCCAAGTAGCCTAAATGTAGGCCTACTTAGACTACATTTAAGTAGGTGCGCTTCTGGAAAAGTAAGAGTATGGATTTAGTACTCCGTAGTGGTGAGGTCGCAGATTGCAACCCACTGGGAGCCCCTTGCCTCTTCCAAGCAATGTCAGTGAATCTATGGTGGCAGCGAAACCTGCATAAAACTGCTAAAGGCCCTCTGTTTGGTTTATGGTCCCATCTGGGTTACTGTAGAAAAATGGCGGTGCAACATGGCGTTCTCTGTGGTAGAAGACCCGCTTCATATGAAAGGCTCATTCTGAGGTGATAAAATCACAACAATTCTTAGTTTCATGCGATTAGACACTAATGAAAAAAAAAAAAGATCATATTTTATTTCTGCCTATCTCCCTAAATCTTACACACTGAACTATTAAAGGACAAAAACAGATTTGAGAGAAAATGTTCAGTTACTATCTTGCTCAAACGTGACATTGTCCTTTCAGAACAAAAGTGAATCCATTTCACCGAAAGCAGCAGCAAATGAAAAGGTGTCAGATGAAATGGCCTTCAATTTCAGAGATAAGATAAGGTGGGGTGACAAAATCTGCCTGGATCTCCGAGAGAGATAAAGACGTGGCCTTGCCTCAGCATTGAAAAAAAAAAAAAAAAAAATGCTGTACTTACACACTATGGCTCTATCTATTCTTCAGCAGCACTACGGCCATAAATCATGTGCTGCAGTTTGAAGCAGATCAATGTGTAATGTCCTCACATAAATAGAAGACTCCATCACATCCAATAAGCTTTATCTAGTCAAGAAACTGGAGTTTCTTCACTGTATTATAACATATATTGCAGATATGAGTCACTAAGTAACTCTATTAAATCAGGTAATCTTATTGGCCAGGCCTTGTATTTACCAAACTGCTTTTTTTTTTTTTACTTAAAGAGAAGTAAAACCACTCCCCTTTTACTTATACTCACAAACTTAAAAATGAAAGGTAGGCCAATTATCCAGTTTCCTACAATTAAAAAATACTTTTTACTCTAGATGTCTGCAGTAGAGATAAAAGTGACTTGTCAGTGTGGTTCTAAATTCTTCCTATTGTAGGATTTTTCGAATTAACATTGTCTGCCAGAGCCACAATTTCTTGTTCCATTTTAATTTCATTTTTGTGTAAATTCACTGTAATTTCATCCCTATTTTATATATTACCATACATTAGATTGTGGTTATTTCAGACACCGATACAAAGAACTCTCTTTAATATTAAAATCAAGTCAAACAACAAATCGGTCTGTAAAATATGAGGATTTTTTTTTTTTTTTGGAGCAAAGCATAGCCTTGAATTATTGCATTTTAGTTTTTGTGACACAGTGAATAACAATAAATTGGCATTTATAAGGGTAATTCTTTGAAGTTTGAGAAATACAGGCCTTGGCTTAGAAACACAGTATAATTCAAGCATAATGTATATCTCTATATTCTATCAGACGTAGTTTCCATGCAATTGAACAGCCCGTAGTTTCACCAGATCTTGGTTGATTAAGTGACTCCAGTTTGAGGTTGTTTCGCTACGCATCTGAGGTCACATGGTCCTGTAGCCAATAATGTCACAGTGAATGACCACCCTCCAGCCGCCTGTCATGTTCAGTGGGGCAAGAGAGCGCCCAGTGTCTCCAGAACATCCACCATATCTAACGCCTCAAACTGCCTGCAACAGTGGAGATGAAAACGTTCATTGTTCCTATGATGTTCTCCTGAGAATGCTGCTCAAGGTTTTGGTCATTAATTACACTCTAAATCTGATATGCCGCTATTTGCAGGTCAACTATACTGTGCTCCAATTCTTTATGTCCTCCAAGTCCCCTCTTGCCTGTTTTAGAAAGGAGTAGGGTCTCCAACCCTCCTGCTGGGGTGTCTGTTTCAAGACAGCTGCTGACAGCTCAACTGAACTTGAGAAGTCTCAAAGCGTGACCGTGAAGGATCTTTGTAGTCCGCGCTGGCAAACCGCGGCCTTCCCCGGCTCACGTCAGATCTCGTTGTTGAAGCGAGTAGGCATGTTTCCCTCTTTCACATCTGACGAGATGAATTCATCTGTTCGGCCATCTCCTGGTTCTCCATCGTGTTAACTCTAGCATCTCCGAAAGTCCTGCGGGATCACCACTGCTCTCGAGGTAATCTTTTCATCTGCCAGCACTGAGACCCTTCGGCTAAACTTCTACACTGGCCCACAGGAACCGCTCGCGCAACAGCTGGCCTTTCATCGGGGATGATCAAGTCAAATCGCCTCCCAACAATAAACACCAGCATGATTTATTATGACGTAATGTATGTAGCGTGTGGCGCTGATGATCTCACTTTCGGTGACCTCTATGGGGGGACTTATTGTTTGGCTCGAACACGGAGCATGTATCGTGACAGGATTTATTTCCCTGTTGTTTTCAGTGACATTTACCAGAGAATCAAAATTTCTGGCATAAATTATACGCAGGAGTATTTTGTAATCATGAAACATTAGAAGTTTGTATTTTTTTTAATGACTATTTCAACAACCATCAGTACATTTTGAAAAAAAAAAAAAAAAAAGGCAGTGCTCCCTGATGGCAGAGCATGTCTTTCTTTTACAGCAGCATCTTTTGCCTTTTAATGTGACAGTTCACTATTTTACCAGCAGGAGGACAACATCAGAGGTGCTGTTCAAGGCCCTTCCTAATCCAGCTGCCTGAACACTTGCTGACCAGATGCTCTTTAGTGGCACCACAACATACATCTTACCACGTATAGAGCTAAAAAAAAAAAAAAAAAAAAAGGTGTGCTTCATAGTTGAAACCTTACTTTCGTTTCTGATTTAGATCTTGGTATTTTGCTGCAGAGCCAATCTGAAGCTATCTTGATGCAAATGTGGTGAGGAAAAAAAACAAAACCTCTGTGCTGTGAAGTTTGCTTTCGTTCTATAACTCATATTCAGTATACTAACTAATGGTGGACAGCAGTGTTGGCTTGCACTGCTTCTCTTTTATGTGAAGTCGAAATGCTTGCGTAGACAGTCATAACTCTGGAGTGTTGTAATTTGCAGATTGCCCTGCTTTACAGCTCAACCCCTTCTGTACCCTCCCCCACCCCCCAACCTCCCGTTTTAAAGACTCACAGCAGTTAAAGCAGCTATTTTTTTTAAATTTATTTGTTATTAGTCAATAAATTACCGTCGCAAAAAAAAACATGTATCTTATGTCTTCGTCACGTTTGGAACGTTTACTTGAGGTGACTTATTCAAAGAAGAAATGGAGTGACACTTGCTCCTTAATCTTTGTTATTTAATTGTACTGTCACTTCTAATTGAAGCACTATGGAAGACTTTGGGGACAGATTAATTGGGAGTTTAACCGCAAACCAACTCCAAGAAGTGCAGAGCCTTGTGACACAGGTGGCTGTGTGCACCTGCCTGGTCTGGTGCTCATGGGGTCAGTGGTTATTCAGGACCCCGAGCCAGCTGTTTCCCCATATCCTTTGCTCTGGCTGGCTACTTGAGGGCATCCTGTGTGCAGCCATAAACCACTGCTAGTCATGCCTCACCGGCATCACCGATCTACACCTGTTTTTGACCTAATATGTGGGCTAAAAGTGTAAGCATATTACAGTAATTGACCCGGAAGGACGTTCATTGTGTGTGTGTGTGTGTGTGTGTGTGTGTGTGTGTGTGTGTGTGTGTGTGTGTGTGTGTGTGTGTGTGATCAAGTTCATTTTTCAAATTGAAAAAAAGCGAACTCCTATCATCCACGGACAAGCCCCCGACTGCGTAATTGAAAAGGAGGGGTTGGGGGGGGGGGTTTGGGGTGGGAGGTCACTATCCTTAATGAAAATCCAGTAGCCTACAATAAATATCCTTACAGCGACAGAGTTTCTGTGTTTATATCCACCGGTAGCGCTTCAAGATCCCCGCAGGAGCTCGTCGTGCGCTGCGATGTTTACATAGTAAGATACAATCCTTAAATGCATGTCTTCGGTCCCCTTTCAAATCCTGTTCGTGTTTGCGACGTGCGTCATTGGCGTGCAATAAAGACGCAAAGGCGCAATTGTAGCCCACCTTTTTTTTTTTTTTTTTTTTTTTTTTTTTATACACCCGAGCAGCGGAGACCGCTCGGCACTTGGAATAAACACCGTCGCGGTGTTACTGCCCCTCTGTCCATCTTTATTATTAGCGCTTGGCTCCGCCCTCCTACCTGTAAATCTCCCCCGCTCTCCTCTGGAGCGGATCTGACAGGCGCTCTCAGCTGGCCCGGTCTTGTGCCAGGGCTGCAGGGGACCGAACGTGGGACAGCGACATCCACCCGAGAACCGTCGCTTTTTTTTTGTTGTGTTTGTTTTTGTTTTACGCAGAATTGACAGCGAAAGCGCCCGCAATAACGTGGGAGCCTTCCGCTCCGCAGTGACAGTGAAACAATCGTAGATTTGAATTCGATCTCAAAGAGTATTTTCCTCGCTTTGCTGCGAACCGTTCACAAGTCGATTTGACGGCTGAAAGAAAGTGAAATCGATTCTGCGCCTTGCTTATCGACAAAAGATCCGTGAATGGAAGACGGCTAGAGAGAGAGAGAGAGAGGGGGGGGGTCTCCTCGCCGAAACCAGGCTGCAACAATTTTCTCTTGTCGTTGTGTTTACGTTATCCGAAACATCTCCCCTCTCTCCTCTCCCCCCCCCCCCCCCCCCCCGCGGGGGCAGCCTCGACCGGGGCTCAAAACGACGCCGTCTCTACCATGGCATATGGCGCGAAAGAGCCAGAAACCCCCTCAGAATGAGAAGCGCCTAAGATTCGTCATTATTGCGGATTTAAATGCCTCTCTCCAAGGGCCACCGACCTGCTATTTTGGTTAGGTTCGCGTGTGCGGTGTCTCACGCTGTCACGAATAAACAATTCACAGGCTTCTGAAAATACCTTAAAGAGACTTCGTCGGGTGGGTGAACATAATCTACAGCAAAGAGGGGGATTTTTTTTTTTTAAATTTTAATTTTTTTTTCTTTTTTTTTTCTTTCCTCCAAGCAATATGGCTGGTGAGTGGGGCTGGGGACGCTGGCACAGGCTCTCCAAGGCTCCTAAATGCTAGCTGAGGCAGATGGCACGGTTCCCCATGGAAGCGACAGCTCTATGAGGACAAGCAATATCAATAATAACATAAATCCGGACTCTTCGATCTTAATATCCAAGATGGAAGACGTTGTCATCCCGTTCTCGTCCGAGGTGCCATGCGACAATAATGGACAGCGCATGTGGTGGGCATTCCTCGCCTCCTCCATGGTGACGTTTTTTGGGGGTCTCTTCATCATCCTGCTATGGAGGACCCTCAAATATCTGTGGACTGTTTGTTGCCACTGCAACATTAAACACAAGGTATGTTTGTTACTTTGTCAACAATCTTTTTTTTTCTTCTTTTCTTTCTCTTTCTAGTGAAACCCCTCATACAGAACCACTAGGCTACATGCTGTGGTTATTTATGTGTTTTTCTGACACTGGCCTGACTTCTTGCTCTGTATTGGCCTTCATTGTGGTGACATGCCCCCCCCCCCCCCTAAAGCTTTCCTTATTATCTGTATCATCTGCACCCACTGAAGAAACATTAATTGCCCATTGCGGTGCCTAGATAATGAATGCATCATGATTGTTATTGTCCTTTGGCTGTTTACTACCTCCCACTCTTGAATGAAGGGGGTGATGCTGTATGACAGATATGGGTGGGATGAGAGCAGAGCAAATTCCTTCATTTTTAAAAAAATTTTTTCGCTTCAGCACACACCGAAGTGTAGTAACTTCTAGGAGGAAAGTTAGCGTTTCAGATGGCCATGCTGTGGCTGTATGTAACCGAACATATGATCCCGCACATTCCAGCATGTTGAGACCTAATGAAGTCCCCTGGGACTTCTCATGTGGATCCAATGACAATCGAGGCTGCCCATTTCATAGTGTGCACTCTGCAATTTCAAAAACCGTGGAAACATCATCCCTTCTTTTCTCAGGTCTCTGCTCTGAAATGTTTACATCCATGTTTACATCAATGGGGGCTATGATGTGTCGATGCCGCAGCATTATATGTCGTTGCGGGGTGATGAAGGGTAACCTGTCTACAGGACTAATATAGAAATAGGATAATAAGGGTGACTGCCCATTACCTTGCTTGGGGTGGATGAATCATAGCTGAATCACATTCGTATTAAAGCATGCTTCACACATGACTCACACACTTGTGTGTATTGTGAGTGGTCCCCTGGCTGAACACAGGGGCAGTTTGGAAGGTAATGTTGCTCAAAGTGTGGAAAACATGGCCTAACGTTTGATTTTATAATGCTTGCTTGGCATGAGAAAAAAAAAACCCAACAACAACAGGTAATGGCAAGCGCAGTGCCAGTGCCAATCTGTTTATAGCGGTGTTAAATAGAAAGGGGTCGAAAAGAGGATTTAGTGATAACAATGGACACAAGGAAGAGAGAGTGAGAGTCATACGCCTCGTCCTTGATATCTTTGGGTTGCATCCAATTCAAATGGAGGACCATTGTCCCTCCTGCTGCTCCTCTGTCATGTCCTTTTGGTGGCCTTGACATGATTTTGCCCATTTCTGTTTGTTATTACGGCAGATGGGAGACAGGTCACCCTTAACTGAAAAAAAAAACAAAAAACCCGGCAGAAAATATTCTTCATTCTTCAGCCGTGCTGAATATTGTAAGATCAGTGTTATTTCAGTGAAACTCCTTTGTGCTTGTTGTTTGTGTTGTGTTTAGGTATCTCAAGAAACGCGGGTACAAATACACAATGCGATCACAGCATAGGGAATTTTTTGTCACAATATATATATATTTTTTAAAGTCTGCCGGCCATATGGATGATGATCAAAAATCCATCACAGATCTCAGTAAAGCGGTGTTTGCTCTAGGTTTTGGATAGCACACGACTAAAACTACCTTCTCAAATTACGGCTTTCTTCGCAAGCTTTTACCCACTATTTCCCTGTAAGACTGCGCTGATCTGACGGGCTGCATGAAACCTTCCTCAAACCTGTAGATATTTCCTGTACTCGGGTCTATTGGGCCATGCCTGGCCTCTATTATATATAGCTCCCTGCAATCCCAGTTTATTTTTAACATGCTGTTCAGCCATTACATACATTCCCAAAAATTATAGGCCAATATCTAGGCTGCCTTTTAATGCTGTCTTGACTGCACACGGCATTTTAAATGAATCCAAATCTGGTTTCCACTGAACCAGTTCTTTTCAGAGTCTCCATTGACATAAGGATGGCTTCGGATGGGAGTGAACGCTGCGTTTTGGTGCTGCTGGACCGCGGCATTTGATACTGTAGATCACAACATGTTTTGATCAAACATGTTGAAACGCCCCAGCAGACATTGACACGATATAAGAGTTGAAATACATTCGGGCCTCTGGAGAACGTGCTTGAAAAACATTGTGTCATCTAAACAGCTCTTATTTACACTGAGGGATAATTCTGCAGTGGATGCTATTTAGTCCATTACCTTGCCTGTCATTTTGTTATGCCGGTATTATGATCCCAGTATCAGAAATGGCATCAAACCACATGTCATCCTTCATACGTCTCGCTGTCTTGCTAGGAAACTGATGAAATAATGCCACGCAAATATAATTAGGTATCCATCTTGTGACTGCCGGCAGGTATCTGGTTGCACCTTATCTCTCGTAAATGAGGGGAAATGGTGAAAAATGAAAGCATGGATCTGAGAGAGCTCCCTCTTTGTGTCGTCGTGTTGCTGTGTGTGGAAGGCAGAGTCATGCCGTTAGGTGACTTTGGGAGGCTTGACACTTGGCTGCGGAGGGAAAAGGCTTGTTAGGAGTATTAAGAAGGGGAAACTGGATCTGTGTTCAGCTGACTAGTGAAGCCGGCTAAGTTGGCATGTGTCAGAAACAGGATGCATAGTTGGCGTTGGGATGTGCATGTGTGTGTGTGTGTGGGGGGTGGGGGGTGAGGGGGGGGGGTCGGCTCTCTGTCAGTACTGGGAACCTGGAATCAGAGGGAAAGAAATAGAGGTGGAAACTCTGAGGGAGAGACACAGGAGGAAGTGGAAACGGGGGCTGTGAGGGTGACAAGGGGTTTGAGAGCAGGTGTTGCATTGCATGTGATCTGTAGTGCATCCTGAGTCTTTTAAATGGCCCACTTCTCAGTCAGGATCATAAGGGGGAGGTCAAGAGTCAAAGGCTCGTACGGGAAGAGGGAATGAGACGAGAGGATGTAGAAAAGTGAAAAGTGGCGTACAACTTTTTGGATCTTTGGAATCAGGACTATTTAAAAGCAGTGATGATGAAGCATGGACCCGTTTTCCTGTTCTTATTACTACAAAGCCAATAAATGCACCTATGACTTGTAAAAAAAAAAAAAAACAGTCAGAAGCTGTAGAAACCAGTGATAATCTGTCTCTTTGAAACAAGACAGTATAGTTGTGGACTAACAAACAATGCTTTAGAGGTCTGTTGCTGTCTCCTGGGTGGACTAAAAAAAAAGCAACATCAAATAAAAAAAACTAAACCAAATGGTATTGATTTTTCTTGCACAGTGCTAGTAATGGCCACATTTATGGCGTCATTTATCTGCCAGGTGTGTCAGAATGCTCAAATGGCATTCTCAAACCACATATCAACCACATTTGTAATTCGATTTGCCCCTCGATCGCCCTGCAAACATCAGTTCTCAAACCGTCTGGGTGAACTACATTTTTTTTTTTAAATTTCCTTTTTACAGCGCCCCACGAGACTTCACACATTTTGAATAAGGGGTTTCCTTACGAAGGGAAAGACTCACTCGAGACAATCATAATGCATATGCACGACGGAGAGAAATGTCAGCACGACCACTCAGTCTTCCCGAAGTGGAGGAAACCACCGGCACGCTGCAAGGCTTGTTAGCATATAAACCTGTTCTTTTCCTCCCTGCTGCTGTCTTGTAGTCTCGCTGAATATGTTGAGGTTTGTGCAGTTTCTCTGCTGTGCTGCTTCACCGCTGTACGGTTATCTAACGGTCTAGTTATCTACTCTGCATCATGCCACCTCCAGGAGTTCTTATATGACGCCTCTGTTATTTGGGATGCGTGGGGAGGAGGAGTATGGAGGCTTTGCGTTTGTGGCACCGATCTCTATTCAAACATGAATGGCACCATCTTCCTCTGGAGAAAACGGCCTTGTGAAAACATGGTTTTAATGAAAAATGAAATGGAAAAAAAAAAAAGAAGGACCTAATATGGTCTGCTGTAGGGCTGAGGAATTATTAAAATTATTAAGACGACTGACATAATTCATGTCTTATCCAACTAAACCAACTCGTGTCAGTTTACAGTAGATAATTTATATATCTGTAAAGCTACAAAAAACAATAAAATCTGTTCAAAAGATCAAACAAACAAACAGCACAACAGACCATAAAACTCATTACACTATAAGTGATCAGGACAAAGATATAAAAAGACAGGAAATATATGTAAGAAAATAACCTCATTATTTACATCAATAGGAGATTTTTGTTCTTCGCCCACCTCTGGTTTGTTGTGTTATTTGTTATGCAAGTAAAACGTGTGAAATTTTTGTTTTTGTTACATAAAAAAAAAAAATAAAAAAAAAAAATACTATTTTTTTTCCCTCTGGAAACGTAGTCCAAGACCCTGGTCTAAAGCAACGAAGATACGAGACGAGTTAACCTAATTTTACCTAGAGTTAAGTTAAGTAATGTTTTATAACAAATGATTTAACCATGCTGTGGTTAAAACTTATCAAATGAGAAAGTCTCTTTTTACCTCTTATATAATAATACAAAGAAATATGTTTTAGTTTTTGATCTGTTGGTTGGGCAAAATTGTGACTAATAATTCAGATCATTATCCAACCACAGCCTGTGCTTCCAGTGGCTGATGACCTCCGCTTCAGTTGCCACAGTTCGTGTTTCTTTAGACTCTACAGGTGTTTGGGAGGCAGTTCGATCTTGAGCCGTAAAAGGAGAACGGTCAGCTGCTTTAGATCTGTAAGAGGAAGAGCTGGTAGTGGACTTGTGATTGAAGCAGCAAGCTGCTGACTCCTGTTACAAAGCAGTTAAGAGGGAGAAGGCGACATGTCAGTTCACACCGGTACACGCGGCAGATGTGAAACCACTCCTTTACCCTCCTAACTGTGCAGCTGCTGCACAAGCAAAGTCAGCGTGGAGCTGTCACGTGTTTCAATCCAAGCACCGAGCTGCACATCGTATCTCCGTGGTTTGGTGAGATATGCTGTGTACCAAATGAGGGCTAAGAAAAATACACCTCTCACCTCGCCTCGGCAAAACAGCTGATGCAGCTACTGTACTGAGCACCTTCAGCCTCCCCCTCATCCCCCTAAGGTGCAACACGCAGTGTTTTATGTGCACTTTGGAGCCAACAGCCATCAGAATTGTACCACTGTTTCTGTTCAAACGGCTCAACGGCAGGAGTGATGGAGCAGTGGGCCTCGCTCTGCTTGCACAATGTACTCTTGACGTCTAATCAAGATAACGTTACCGTTCTCTGCAGATCACTTAATATATATGTAAAAAAAAAAACCAAAAAACAACATCCTGGATGACGACTAATCTCATGTTCAACATTTTAGCAATGATAGCAGACATCTGCAACATTGTTTAGCTATTAAATTACACATTGAACAATGGATGGAGTATATTTGTGCTTTCAGAGCAGTTTTGTAGACACAGTTTTCTCCACATTTGTATATCCACTCCACATCTTTCTCTACATACAAATTTAATCCTACGTGATACTGCATTAATAGCTCATTCTTTATTTCCTTTGATTCAACTTTTGGTTTTAGGCCGGATTAGTGAAGACATTTTCAATTTATTCTGCCTTTTTTTTTTTAATCTTGATATCTGATGCTATATCTGATGTTTTAAAGTTTTCCCATGACTTTTTTCTTGATAATTTGTATTAAGCTTGTTTTGTTTCCCGTGCTTGTTTGCTGCTGCACCGGCAAAGTGTCCCTGTGGCAATCATGGGATCGTTAAAATTTCATCTTACTTAATGAGAGTTTGATGTGCTGTGTGTTGGTTCTCCTCACTGAGTGCCACGTACTGCTTGTGTGATCTGACTCATAAAGTGGAAGGGCGAGGCCACATCTGTTGTCTCGGCTCCATTTTCTCTGATCCTTTTCAGTGTTGCAGTTGGAGGTTTCATGATGAAGTATTATCACTTAACACTTAATGGCCTTAGGCTTAAAGGTGGCAAGATAAATCTCTTGTGCGTAAATCTGTTTCGTAAACCACAAAGAGAAATCCTTCTCATGACCCGTCTCCAACGAAACATGGCAGCCCTGGTGAATTTTAAACCGCCACGATGCATTTTCCATAATCGAAGATTGTTATTGATTTTTACGCTGCGAGGTTTTCGTTGCAGGGTAATTAATCAAACCCGAGTCTGAAACCCTCCACACTGTTTGCATGCGTCGGAGTCTGTGGCCACATTTGTGTCCGCCCGTGCGACGGGGGAAAAATAAATCTGTGGCGGAGTGAACGAGGCATGCCGGGACTCTTTTCAGTGCGCTTACCTTTTAAGTGGAATGGATTGCGGAGGTGCCTGCAGAGAGGGGCTGTTGCGAGCCTGTGTATTCCCTTGTGCTTGGCAACGGACCAGCCGCATTTCCCCAGAGCAGCGCAGGGCACAGAGCACACGCCCTGCCGTCAGCTGTCGCTCTCGCTAACCTCGGCCTAACTTGGCCCAGCTCGGCCCACTTACATCCCGCACTGGCTTATGGAAACCCAGAGCTGAAATGCAAAGAGCAGCTCGAATGAGAACGTGGATGTCACCGGACAGCACAAAACACTGGATAAAGACTTGTGTGTATATATGTCTGTACGTATGCGCGTTTCTCATCTGAGGAATGTGTGTGTCGGCGGACTGCTTTGTTCTTGTGGCCGGCGGTTGAGTCGCATGTGTCTTGTCATGTGTTGTTGACACTTGCCGGCGTGAGCGTGCCCCACAGCTGTCCCGAGGCAAAGCGTGACCAGTTTCCACTACAGCTGTCCCCGGCCCGCCTCGTCATGAGTAGCACTGCAACTAATGATTATTTTCCATAATCATTAGTCTGCTAATTAATTGACTGGTTGTTTCGTCTATAAAATGTCAGAAACATGTTTAAAAATGCCAGTTACAATTTTCCAGAACACAAAAGTAACATCTTCAAATTTCTTGATCTGCGTAAAAGATTTCCATTCGACAACGATACGTAACAGAGGAAAGCAGCGTAACTGTTCCCTTTTAATCTATCTCGCTGTCTGGATCTGCTTACGAATGATAATCAGATGCAGGAAAACAGATGATATACTCAAGAATCCCACAGCAGATACAATGTAAGCTTTTAGGACTTTGCTATGTTCAGTATCACTGATTGACTTTCTTCGCTCACACTCCTCTAATGTGGGACGTGGGACTCACGAGTTATTATTCAGTGGAGATCCTCCCTTTTTCTGGGCCCTAATCCTTAATTCCCTGGGCCTGATTTGATGGCCATCTAAGGACAACTGTAGTGTGCCTTGCTGATGTATGTTAATCCGCAGACAAGGAGAGGCCATATATCAGGCGGAACTATGTATATCATGAGGCTGACACAGAGGTCCACCCTCCACCCCCGCACCGTGCCACCCTGCTGTCAAGCTGTTATGTCTTCTTTGGCCAGTCACCGGACTATTAAAAGGACATCCACGGCGGGGGAAGTATTCAAAGGTTAAAGGTTAGAGGGGAAGGGTATACCTGGCTCCGCATGGGGGGAAGGGTGTGTGTGTGTGGGGGGGAGGAAACAGTGTCAGAATGGCATTCCCAACATTGGAAATGTGCGATAGGGTCTTAAGCCACCTGATCCTTGCCTAGTCAAACTGGCAGTGGGAAACCATTTGCATATATATCCGCCGGTGGAGACCAGCGAGGCTAAGCTGGCATTGGAGGCCTGCAGGAGGGAGATAGCTAGCTAGTACCTGGCTAGCCAGCAGGATCGTAGCTTACGGTTTCTAGTCTACCAGCTTTCTTCCTCAAACTGTTGTTGTCCTTAAACAGCTTAACATCAGAGGAAGTTTGTGTATGGGTGTGTGTGTGGGCTGGGTGTGCTCACCCTATAATCAAGCCATAGAACTCAAATTTAATGCTATTTCTATGGTCGACAAACATTTCAGCAGTTTCAGTGACTCGAGAGAAGGGTTTAGCTGATGTTATGTTCCCACGCGGATTTGTCTCCGTGTTGTGTGTTTTAAGCTGTAGTTTAAGAGGGACAGCAAAATGTATTTACTTCATCTGTGTGGTGGTACTGATACGGCCCCGCAGTGTGTACGGACCTTACTTTTTCTTTTGCAGCTTAATTTTTATTTTTATGGTCACATATTATATATATATATATATATATATATATTTCTGTTTGCAGATGTCTGTGTTTTCGCGTGTAAGAGTTACAGAGAAACATTGAGAGTACTGTTGTTGTCCGAATGCTGAGTCTACATCACCCATCCCATTTGTCACATTAAACTCAGTTTGTATTATAGTCCCATTGTCAGATTTGTATTTTCTGCTTACTATACAGAACTGTTAAGATACTAGAAATGCACCCAACCTTTTATGCCTTTGCATTGAATCACAGCGACCAGACAGGCCAGCACGGGCACAGCCCTAAGACTAGTATTTTCTGGTGCTGATTATCAGGCAGAGCCAGCCATCTCCTACTCCCCCCCCCCTCCCCTCACCCCTCCTCATCTTCGTTCCACTCCCCTCAGCCCACCACCCACCCTCATCATTCATCGGTGCCAGCGGTGCACTGATACATGGACATCAAAACGCGGTTAACGTTATAATTGGCGCTTTGGGCTGTGTGCAGTGATGCACAGAGAGAGAGAGAGAGAGAGAGAGAGACAGAGAGGGAGGGAGAGTGTAGAGGACACGTCAGTGACCTTCAAAGATCCCAGCAGGCGGTGTTTCTGCTTCCTATTTAGAGGTCGCGTCTCTCTCATAGTGGAATACATGGCTCTGTGAAGCCAATCCTGTGGGTGAGCACGCAAGCAGAGCTTCCTTTCTCAGACAGGGTTGGGAAAGTGTTTGGGGCTCAGGTTTCTCTGCTTTTATAGCCAGCATGTTACAATGCTAAGATTTCACCTCATTTCACCAGCACCCCGGTCGGTGTCTTTATTAGTTAAGTGAGCATTGGGCACTCATGAAATGGAATGTTATTTAAGGGGAAATACAAGTCTGAATGACAGCGAAGGGCAGCCCCCAAGGCTGAACCTTGTTCGTCCAAAGTGAGCGTGCCGGTCACACCGTTTTTAAAAAAAAAAAAAAATTTTACCTCTTGACCTCTCTTGACATTTTCCATAGTGGCTACACAGAGTGAATAGCCCAGCTGTCAATTAAAGCCTTGTTTGATGCTCAGAAACGCGAAATCCCATCAGGTCTTGTCTGGCTCAGTGTTCTGTCTGCTGCACAGCATTGCTCTGAACGCTATGAAATGTATCTAGTCGTGGACCAAGTGAGGCAGACCAATTTCCGAGTGACATGAGCTTTGTAAAATGATGCCCCTATAGTGTTGAGCTCCAAATGACAGCATGTGTGGACATCATGTACAGATGATGCGCCGAATGCACGGGTTCATAGCTGAATGCCTCATTAAAGATGGATGATAAGGGATGAAGGGGCTGCCTCACTGCTCTATGACAGCCTATACCATCGAGATTAAGCGACACCTTAATTTGACTATTAATTTACCTGCCCGCCAGGGAAGCATTTGGAAAGTTGATCTGTGTTCACATCAGTGGGAGCCATTTTGAACATCGTTGATGAACTCTTACTTTAAAGACAAAGAATACAGATACAAATGTAATTAATTGGTCATTTGAGTGTTGCTGTCAGGGCTTCTTGCAGATAGTTGTACATTTCCGTTCATTAGACCAGTTGGAAAGTTTGTAAACGAATACATTTGACTGCACCCATGACCATACACACAGTGTCATATGGAATAAATGAATTTGCATGAATTAAGTGTCAGTATGTTCTTTGACTGCACTGATAGTAAGTCTATCGCTTACTGTTACTGCCATGAAGGCTGAACCTCTGCATCATGTATCTGTCATAGATGTTATGAAGATGCTTTTTTTTTTTGGTCCGGTCTTGTCAGATTTGCATAATGCTTGAAAGTATACATGAAGTCTGTTAACACATCCCCCCCCCCTTTCCTTTTCATGGCTGTATCAATTAAACTTGCACATATCATTGTGGATTAGCCTGTAGAAGGGTTTTTGTCTCCAGTTCCAGTACCAGTTTTTTTTTTTGTGTTACAGTGGAAATAGTGTGGTACTATCACTTACAGAAATGCGGCTCCATTGTTATTGTTGACTCTTAGCTTGTTCACTAACGGCGAGGTTAGCGATTCGATCCTCCTGTACACATGTCGAAGTGTCCCCGGGCAAGAAACTAAACCCGATGGGCAAGCCGGGCCTTGCCTGGCAGCTCTGCCACCGCTGGTGTGTGTGTGTGTGTGTGTGTGTGTGTGTGTGTGTGTGTGTGTGTGTGTGTGTGTGTGTGTGTGTGTGTGTGTGTGTGTGTGTGTGTGTGTGTGTGTGTGTGTTAATCAATGAGAGGGAAACTGTAAAGCACTTTGTCTGTTAAGATACAGTACAAAGGCGCTATATAAGTGCAGTTACCCATTTATAATTGATTCTGAATGGCAGGTTGCACATAATTATAAGAAAGCAATTTTTTTAAATAGTTACTACTCTTTTGATGTTGTTTTCTTTACCAGTGCCAGTCAGGATTCACACTCCGGATAGATTGCGATGAAATGTGTGCTTCAATTATTATGTTGACCAGTGAGAGCAGTAAGGATTAGTTCTAATATCCAGACAACGTAATTCTATCAACGCTGGTCATCTAACATGTGAAACCCATTGGCCACGGTGACACACAAGAGGTTGTGCTCCATCTCTGAGTTTGAGCAGGACGCATAGGCCGAAGCTATTCTGCGCAAGTGCATATTTTCAGCACCATGGAGAGCTCAGGAAAGGAGCCCGAGCAAGGCTCCTCCTGTACATGTATTTCTGTACTTAAAAAGAGGTTGTTAGACATGTTGCATTTTTATGTAACAAAATATATATGGCACCGCATAGTTAGGAATATAAAAATAGAGATGGCAAAGAGCGTGCTGGCTTCGAAACAGCTGTTTAAAAAAAAAAAGTGAATTACTTTTTAAAATGATGACTTCACATATTCTAAAGTGATGCCTTTATTTACGATCTATTATTTTTTTTAATAGATTTTATAGATATTTATAAATGGAAAGGAAAATGTCATCGAGTTGCGTGTACCACTGAAGTCACAGCTTTACTTTTTGGTCATCGGTCATACATTTTTTTTCTTGAAAATTTCAGTTCAGATGATGTCCATATAATGAGAGTTTTTCCCTTGCTAGGAGGAGGCTGTTTGCTTCCTGTTTCCAACTATGATATGGGACAGTGTTTTAAAACTGCGTTTAGGGTGGCACGGTGGTGCAGTGGTTAGCACTGTCACCTCACAGCAAAAAAGGTTCCGGGTTCGAATCCGGTCCTGGGCCTTTCTGTGCGGAGTTTGCATGTTCTCCCTGTGCTTGCGTGGGTTCTCCGGCTTCCTCCCATCTGGATGATGACATGCACCTCAGGTCAGGTTACCTGGCGCCGCGGTCGTGGCAGCCTGCTGCAGCATCTCCCCCCTGAGAGCCCCCATGCTGTAGTGATGAAATTTCCCCTCGGGGATTAATAAAGTGTATAAAATCAAATCAAATTTACTGTTGCTAAAACTAAGATTGAATAACTCTAAGGAAGTAGTAACTTCAAGTTCAAGTGATCATTTTAATGCATAGTATATATATATATATATATGGTTAAAATGGGGTGGATGACTTGTTGGCTCTTTACTGTTTACCTCTTTTGAGGTTTCTAATGTACGGTAGCAGTGGTGGCTTCAACTCTGAGTGTTTTACAGACAGTTAAAAGGAGTTCAGCATCTTCAAAACTGGTTGAAGATCAGACATCAGTGTTTATAAAATCGCATCCTTCTCATTAGAATCGTTTTCTTGAAATTCAATGTACAAGGGCAATATGAAATTATCCTGAGCTAAAATGCATATACAGTGAACCCTCGCTATAACGCGGTTCACCTTTCACGGTCTCGCTGCTTCACGGATTTGCATCGTGCATTGTGTTCTGCATTCTGATTGGCTAAACAGTCTCTCCGCTTCTTCTCTACCTGTTTGTCAATAACGTTGCGGTTTAATATGTACACGTACGTAAAACAGCTTGCCAAATTAAAAATAATCGATGGTGGCATGTCGGTTTATAAGAATCTTTTTGCCCAGAAGAAAAAAGAGCGACAACAACTACCGATAACTATGTTCTTCTCTCGAAAAACCACACCTGCACCGCCGGCTTTAGAAGAAAGAACCGCTGCAGAGCGGAGTCAGGATGCAGCGGCTCAGTCAGAAGAGCAGTGAAATACACGAGTCACTATTTGTCCTACTGTACTTTGTATTTTTTTTCATAATCATTTTTCATTTCCTCCCGTTCTAATCCAATGACTCGGGTCGCAGTGGGGCGGTGCTGATCTCAGCAATTTGAAGCCTTCAGTTCGTATTGATGATTAAAATTATTATTTTACAGTACAGTAGTTATTTGTAAAAAAAAACATTTATGCAGTACTTTTATTTGTTAAAGAAATGCTTGGGCCTGTAAAAAGGTTTTGTTCTTTGGTTTCAATGTATTATGGAGTATTTCATTGTATAATAATTGTAAAAAAAATAAAGGTTACTACTTCACGGATTTCGCCTATCACGGTTTCTATTTGGAACGTAACCCCCGCGAAAAACGAGGGTTCACTGTACATTAAAAAAAAATAAAAATAAAAATACAACAAAATGCTCGTGCTGGTGATGACGGCGCTATTTTTAGACACCAGTTAAATATGTGAAATTTTTTCATAAAAGTGGGACTAAAGTAAAGAATGTATTCCTTTGGGAGCATTTGCTCAGACAATTTGATGGCAATCTGCTCATTAGATTATGCATATTAGAATATATTATGTGCAAAGTTCTAATTTTGGCCTCAGGGGAGCCACTGGGAAGCTCACGCGTGTTCAGAATCGACAGGCTTCATCCTTTAGGGAACATAAACACACTCAGTGAATGTCATGGATCTAACAATTTCTTGTGTAACAAGAACATTTGGCCGGCAGAAACAAGCAGCCGAATCATGGTGGCACGAAATCTCGTTTAAGATTGTAAATCCAAAAACACAATAGTGAGAGAAACTTTTTTAAATCGCTGTGAGCATGGGACTGAAAAATAGAATACAACGGCAGGACTGCCTTTTTTTTTCTTTTTTTTTGGCCCCACTGGAAAATATGTTTATGCCTTAATATTTATAATGAATTTAGTTATGAATTCTGCTTTATCCACTTGTACAAGAGAAAAGTATCCAAATGAGTGATCGTTTAAAGGTCTTTTCTCGCAAAAGACAATCTGGAAAATATGAAAGACTATTTCAGTTAATACAGTCCATATTTATCGATTGCTTAGAAGTAATTTGTAGCCTTAGACAGGACATATTTTCTGGATCTGATTGGTTAATAGTATGCAGTTACAACTAAGGCCTGTCCTCTGACGGGGGCTTGTTAAACACTTGAGTAGCTGTAAAAACATTTCGTTAAATGAATTCACGAGGGCGAACGTGACAGGGCGGAGAGATTTCGAGTACAGTTTTTGCCGACATGAGTGGTCAGAATCTCGGGAGCGGGCAGCGGGAGCGGGTTGGCGCATCTGCAGGAACAGGCAGTGGTGGTCTGAAATCTTGGGAGTGGGCGGGTGTGGGATTGAAGAGAACTGTCCAACGCAGGGCTCTAATTGAGACATTACAGGGCCATTAAGACTCAGAGACACACTTTGTTGTTTTCTTGACAAAAGTGAGAAGAATCATTTTCTCTAAAATCGGTGTTGTTCTGAGTAAATGGCAGATTTGGTGACATGGTTGCTTTTTGGGATGAGCCTTCATAGTTATGTCTGAATTTTACTTTTTGTTTGTACAACATTGGTCTTCGGAAGATTTATTGGGTACAAATAGGTCAGTAAATTAAACATGTGATTGCTATTTAAACAAATGTAGCTTTCCATCAGCACCAAATATGAATAAATCCTACGTATACAGATTCCAGGATTTCTGGTTAGTAAATTAAGTGTAAGTAATGGGAGTTACATCAGACACTTTGGTTCAGTCTCACTTGTCAAGTTGTAATTCTGAGGATTTCAGTCCACACTGAATTTGCAACACCCGTTGTTACCATGGTAACAGCAATTGGGCTCCGTCTTCGCATCAAACACTTCTTCAGCAGCCACTTAGTCAGAAATACAACAAGCTGTGTGTTTGTTTACAGGGAAACCAAACGACATATATCCTTTTACCATCACGCCACGAGCTGCGTACCTTCGTGAAGAGTTGAAGGTACGCAGCTGCAGCGCTTTATATAACATCTCACTGTGACTACCCTTTCTCGTTCCATCGCTCCCTGCAATATTCAAACCTGAATCGCTGATGAAAAGTTGATAAACGATCGCTGTCAGGGCGAACTGCAGGGACGAAAACGTTGCGTTTGCTGTGATTGCTTCACAATAAAAGCCACCCCATGTTTTTCGCAAGGTCAAATATCCGAAGAAATTACCACAGCTTTGGACCACAGGACCGCCAGCAATCAGAAAAGAAAAAAGAATAAGCAAGTAAGCTATAAACAGTGAGTCTGATCTTGCAGAGATAAAACTACGTTAACGCTAGACCACGTGCATGCATGCATCGTGTTGTGTGAATCCCAACCATTTAAATCCAGCACACTTAATGGCACACTCGGCTCCTAACATGCAAGCTGCTTTATTTTGAGATAGCTGAGAAATGCACCATAAATGATATCAAAACGCTTTCTTCATTAATGTTTCCGTACATTAGTCAGCTTCCATATTCTTGCCATGCCTCACACTATTGCTTATCCTGTGCTTTCCTGTTAAGTTTATTTCTCTGATTAGCTGGATGATTGACGTCCTGATTAAGTGAGAGATTGCGTTGATCGGTCCTGACGGACAGAGGTTTTGTTCTGCATAGTTTTGCTGGCTGATCTCTGAAAGGGGGTGGAATAGGAGACAGCTGAGCTTCGCAGCTGCTCCACTGCACATTGTCTCAAGTGAACATGAGCAACAAAAGTACTCTGGTAAGTGTTCAGAATGCCACAGCCTTTCCCCTTCTTTCTCTTGATCCATCTATCCTCTTTATTTCCCTCCCCTTTGTTGACTTCAACAAGTTTTGTTAATGTTTATCCGTGTCAGTTTCCAAATGTTTGTCATTCCCTCTGTCTACATCTTCTCTTTTCCCATTCCGTTGCCTGCCCGTCGCTCTCGTCACCTTTCTCTCTACTGTCCCAAACCATCTTCATCTGTCATTATCCTTCAGGTCTCCCTTGTGTTTCCCCAAAGGAGTCAAGGTCTGTGAATTTGGTGGCCAGGCCAGACTGGTCCCTGCTTGGAAGCCATAGTTCTTCAATTGGTCCTGTTCCCTCGGGGATAAAAACACAAAGGGGGAGGGGGGGGGGAATCATAAGTGATATCACAGATGACACGTGGAAACATAGATTTGTTAAAACGCTGGAAAAGACTCGTCTGTACCAGTCACTTAGAATTACACCGCACGAAAAGAAAGTGTTGAAGGGGAGAAAGATGAACAGCAGGGAGGAACTAAACACTTAGCTGTCTGCTTTTAACAATTTATGAGCACATTACTTGCCCTTCCTCTCTCTATTTCATGGTGATTTTTTTTTTTTTTTACCTTCCCCTCTCGGGAGTTGACCTCTGCTCAGGGGATCAGAAATGGAAAACTGTGACTTGGATGTGACCACAGAAGTGACCTTTCACCTCTCTCGAAAGGGGACAGGGTAAAAAAAATTCACAAGGGTTGCAGGAGAAATTAGCCATCTGCGTGTTCTCACGTGACAGTCTGGTGAAAAGAACAGAGGCGGGACCACTTTTGAGGGTGAAACCCTACTTATGCGAGCCGCACCGCTGCCGTTTCCTCTTCCTGTGGGTCTAGCCCTGGCCTGCCAACATGGCTGCTCTGTAATTACTCTGACACGCAGCCTCTGACCATCACTGCCACGCTCCCCGTCGATCAAAGCAACCCATTCTTGGCGAGGTGTGCGTGTGGGTGTGAGAAATACAGGGTTTATGTGATTTAAAAATGCATGCTAGGCGATAAGAACAAAGACACACGAGTCGGGAAATACATCTCCTTGTTATAAATAGATAAAGAGGATCTGTTTTAGCCTCGTTCAGCCTTCCAGAGTCTCGTCATTACGTCCATTTCCACACTCTGGTTCAATAACACAAAGAAAGAGAGCTTCTTTGTTACACTGTGGCTCCTTTGCATCAGGACATTTTGAAAACCAAAACATTTAATTAACCCAAATATTATGAATTCGTCGACGTTATCCTGAGATGTCTTGAGTTTCAGCCGTCTTTCCAGAGGACTGAAATACAGAGAGGGGACTCGGAACAGCCAGTGGGCAGAATGGCAGTGGCTGTGATATATAGAGATTGCAATGCATAATGTGATTTACTGGTTTCTCAAGGCCTGCCTTTGCCCTGCTGTCTTTATTCACACATACTGCACACACACACACACACACACACACACACACACACACACACACACACACACACACACACACACACACACACACACACACACACACACACACACACACACACACACACACACACACACACACACACACACACACACACACACACACAGCAACCAACCATTAGCAGTATTAGGAGTCTGACATTTAGGCAGTGTGTGCCAGGCGGGTGGTGGGTCGCTTTTCTGTGCTACCTATGTGTCACAGTGCACATAATGGAGGCAAAGCTGAGCAGTTTGAAAGGAGTTGGTGGTGAAAACCACGAAACTTTGAGCCCAGAAAATGGAGTTTTAAAAGAAAAGTTTACATTTTAGAATGTGAATTTGTGTCCTTCCCGAGCGTTACAGTTCTCTGCAGTAAATATGAAGTTGTGACCAGCAGCAAGATAATTTAGCCAATTATTCAACTGTCTTATCTACAAAATCTCAATGGTAAAAATGACATATCACCATTTATGGGGGTGGTTATGTGCTGGACTATTTCATAATTTGGCCAAGTTGCTTAGCAACCATGAGAGACTCCCTGCTCGCTACAAGTGCATATATACAAAATCGTGACCTTCTCGCAAAAAAAACAACAACCTCATATTACTGGTCATTATAGCCTTAACTTAAATTCCACTGCATGCATACAATGTGCCTCTATATATGGTGTCAGTCTGAATTATGGTAGTATTTCAGTTCTTCTAGCTTGTGGCCCTCTTTCTGTCGTAAAGTCTGACCTAGTTTTCACCTCCTGGAGGGCCGTGACATCCTGGTTACCAGTTCATACAGGAGCAGGGGTCATTTATTGTAACACAGTGAAAGTAATACCCCTCCCGTGTTAGAGGGCTTGCCGAGGACAATAACGGTTTGTGGGTCTATCAATTAAACTACTTTTAATTTAAAATATTTGGTCACTAATTTCATGTGCCAAAAAGTAACACAATAGCCTATTATATGCACATTTACCTTTAGTGGCGCACCTATCACCTTTAAATGCAGTTCACTTTTCTGGGAAAGTGAAGGAAAAATCAAGGCAGTAAAATTCTTCCCATCCAAAAGCTTTGGTCCTCGGGAGTTCTCCAGATCTGTGTTGATAGTGTTCAGTGGCTAATTGCATTTTTTGTTTTGCTATTCCAATTATTGGCAGGGATGCTGTCCTCCTCTCTGTTCTGGGAAAACACAACACAGAACAGGAGGGAGCTTCCTCTGGTTTTAGAGGTGACTATGCTGTTGTTTGTACCAGATATTGCTAAACCAGAAAATATCAGAAAATTACACCACTATCAATTCTGGGACTTTGCTCAAAACTATTTTTTTTTTTTTTTTTTAAATTTGGTTGAAATACTATTACAGTTTCTGTTTGAGCAAATTACATAATTATACATTCATGTGAGTCATTATACAGCATGAATGGTTATCATTAAGACATTTCCCATTAGTTATGGACTGCAATGAGTTCCTCCTCCCAGTTATAGCAAGGAAATCTGCACTACAGCACCCCAGTGTGTCAGCTCCGTTGGAAGAACATCATAATATCAGTGTAGTGCCGCTACAAACGCTGCATTTAATGGTTTTCACAGAGCTCCTGTAAAGCTTCCTATGGGACACATATCTAATACATCCGAGGTGCTACAGGTGGAATCTCTCATGAATAATGGAGACGCCAATGTGTTGTTCATTTGTTGTGTGGACACAGATACTGCAGCTGCATTATTGATGGGACCAAGACTTTGCTGGGAGGTGACATTCTTTACTCTGATATTCATAAATCAATAACTGAAAAAAAAAGAAGAAAAAAAGAAAACAAAAGAACAATATGCAGCGCTTTACACAGTATAAACACAGAGCTCTTGATGCTAAGGCCACAATATTTACTCCTGGTTGTTTCCAAGTCTCTATTACTAAAAATACAATTGTTGAAACAGAGGAAATAGGAGTAAAAATTAGTCCAACCTGTAATGACTGTAATTAGTCGTATGTGTCCTGCTTTGTCATTTGACTAATTGTCTTTCTGGTCTCGTGGCTCTCTTAGAGAGCAGATGAGGAAAGGGCTTTTGTCCCCACTGGCTTGACACTTGTGCAGGAAATGATCTCAAAGACCCAGGCATTCTGGGAACAACCATGTGATCAGTGCCGTCTCCTGGAACTACCCATCAGAACTTGGCCCTAATCCCACTTTAATAGTAAGCGACAGCTGTAGGGCACCAGCGTGCTGTGATTAAGCAGGAAAAGAAAGCTCAGTCTTGCTGTAAACCCATTAAAATAATGTGTCCCTCTTCTGTCTTCAATGCTCATGTGGGGAAAGATAAGAATATAGGGTAAGATAATACTGTCATGGTGATTGGACTGTGTGAAAAACAATGCATCTGCAGCATATCCCGTATGCTGCATAATGGCCCATGTCTACTGTAACTACATTATTTAAGCAATCTCTGTACAGCATCACATTGTAGCGTGCCCATAGCGGCCTCTGATGGACTCGTGTTGGATTCGGAGCAGAAATATATGCCTTTATGGCACACTGAGGCTATATGCAGAGGCATGCACTCCGCACATACATCCATACTGAAATACACATTCACACATGCCAGACAGAGAGAGCCCGGGGTGTTCGGTTTCTTTCCTTTTGCGTAATGTTTTTTCAGGCATATTGGAGTCTTCTTGGTCTGTCATTGTTGAACGAAGTTTAAAATAGACAAGGGGGTATTGGGAGGCAGCTTAGTTGCAACTGCAACACACGTGATTGAATTAGAGTGCTGTCAGTTGGGGCCATTATTGAGGTCCTTTGGATATTTTCCATCAGCAAGTTGGTCGAGAGAATGCCTCCTGTTACACTATTTTTCCTGGTGTACTTAGCCGTGTTATGCCGATCGACTGGCTGATACGAACTCAAAATGTAATCCAGGTTGTTGAAGCAAAACTGACAAGAAGCATCTCCAATAATGGGTTTGATGAAATGGGAGACCTCTAATGTTCAATATCTAGTATATTGTGCACACAGTAGGAGCAGTATTGTTTGCTTGTGCCGACAGTGGAATTTCCAAGCATGCGGATCATGCTGCGCAAAAAGCTAAAAACTGAGTTTTGACTGACAGGATGAGATCAACAACTGAAAGACCCTAAGAATGAATGACAGAGCATGGGAAGCATGTGATGGGTTTATGCTGGCTCAAGAGGTAAAGCGTACATTGGCAGCGTACTGCGGTGCGACCAAGTATGATCGCATTAAAGCTCAATATGAATTGTGGCATTCTTAAGTTACCCTAGCACAGCTCTCTCCTTGTCGTTGACATTTCCTTGTGACTTGGCTGCTGTTGGTGACATTAGGCAAATGCAGGAGAATATATGTCTTGTAAAGCCCAGGCCGTGCGGATTGAGTGTGTACCAAGGTTGCACTTGGACTATTTTTCACCCTCCACCTCGCTAAAAATAACGTGATGGTATTTTGTTATTTTGCCACCTGCATTATTAGAACACCCTTCCTTTGCATACTGTTGCACCTTTAATGTGGGAATAAAGATCAGAAATTTGTAACCTTGACACTTTTAATTGTGTTAAAGAAATGTGTTTTGAAAATGTTTAGCCTTTTTAGATGTGGAAATCTGCTATTAGATGTGTGAATGTTCATCTGTTTTTGAAATAATGTACAAAGCCTACTTTATTTTTCATGCATTGTTCTCTCTGTGTTCAGTTTTTCTGTACTGAACTTAGTGTCCAGCTTTTAGCACCCTTTTGGCACAGACATCCTTTTAGTGTGAAGCCAACTGCTTAGCTGCTAATTTATTGAATGGCAAAATTGCTCTTCACTTTTAGTTTTTAAGCAGCTTGCAAGATTATTTATGTGTAGTTTCAGACTGCCTGTGGTTTACAGGTCAATTTAATGTGATGAACTATGGAGTAAACCTTATCAGCCATCATGGCTTAAAGTTTAAAGATTGATGCAGTTGTCATAATTTGTCTGTTATACAGATTATCCGCTGTTAAACTAGCAAAGTGTGCTTAGATCTTAAAAGAAGCCAATATCTCGAAACTGTATTATTTTCAAGTCAATTTAGCTAAGATTGGAGTAACTATCACTTTAACATGCAAAATATAAAGATCTGTGGGATATTGTTTTTTTTTAAATGTCATTGTGTTATAGCGGACTGTCAAGCTTTTCGTGGATTTTTGCCATTCGCTTTCGGCAATTGAGGAAAAAAAAATCACTACTACGAATGACTTCTTACTATAGAGGGTCAGAATGACAGCAAAAAAGATTCGGTGTTAGTTTTGCATGGACTCATACAGAGGAAGAAGTAGATCATTCCTGCCCACTGCCATAAGACTTTACAATAACTCACCTCTGGCAAAATCCATCACAGTACAATAACACTGTTGACTGTGTTTCTTGGTCTCTTGCTTGTATATTATATGTATATTATATGTATATTATATATATAGATATATACTGTACCGTATGTATATATATATATATATATGTTGACTGTGTTTATTGGTTTGTTGTATATAATATATATAGATATTTAATGTACTGTATATATACTGTATGTACTGTGCATTTTATATTTTATATTTATATTTTTTATTTTATTGCTTTTCTATTATATTATTCTATTCTATTATTATTTTATTCTATTGTTTCTATTATTGCTCCTGTATGTATGCTGTTGTGGCGAAAAAATTTCCCCTCGGGGATTAATAAAGTATATACCTACCTACCTACCTACCTACCTACCCTACCTACCTACCTACCTACCTAAAAATGTCCTAGACTTTCACATTGTCTTGTAGCCTCTTACATAGAAAATCATTTCTTTCATTTTCTATATATACGTGTTAATTTCTAGCAATTCAGGATCACAGAGGTGGACTATCGTGTGGGTGGTGGTGAAACACTGTGGACATGTTGACCATACTGAACAACACAAGCTGCGCATTTACGTATGCACCATAATTTGATAAGAACAAGATTAAAGCTGTTCTCTGACTGCTGCAGCTGTCATGTCAACTCCTTAACCAGATTATTTTAAGGTTGAAAGTGGAGCAAATGTAATCTGATCAAAAGGCCCGCGGTGCGTAGCGTATCAATCTTTTGATTTACTGTACTGCAGTGTTATATCTTACTTTCATTTCTGTCAGTGCTTTGGTTTTGCGCACTCACCAAAAAAAAAAAAAATATCACAGTGTGAACTGAATATCTATAAACAGCAACATGGCCAGCGGTGGAAAAAAAACTATTTATGTTTTGAGGCAGCAACAAAACAGCTTCCATGTTACGACCAACACAGGAAGAAACGGCGAAAGGTTATCTGCAAATGCATTGACAGGAAAAAACAACAACAAAAAAACCCAAGGTGCTTTATGGTCCTTATCTTTTGCTGTGGCTCGAAAAAAGGTTTTATTTTCCTACTATATTCTTTCTGTATTTATCACACATGTTCTTCTGACGGTGATTATTAAACAAATAGTGCAAATGTGGTCAATGAAAAGCATGTAAATGCAAAAGAGTTAAACCTTAATTCACAGCTGAATTACAGGGTACTATCAAATTATATTGATGAACAAATCAATGTGGAATTGGTCAAATACACTTGACACTCGATTTGATGTCAAGGCCAAGAAATGAGACTGAAGTCAAAGTGGCATCAACTGTCCTGCTCTCCAGGTGGTTTTGCTCACTACTGTATGTACACAGTATGTATGTTGTATAATTAGGATGTGCACCAGTGTTTACATCTCCCTCTCAGACTGTTGGAATGATCACTTTTCTGATTACTCCACACAATCGTTTATTGACACATCTCTCCCACAGGCGTCTTCCATCACACCTCCTCTCTCATCCTGCCTCTGTGTCTTTTTCCTCCCTGTTCTTTGCTTCTGTCCCCCCCTCCTCCAAACCTTCCCTCCCACACACTCATGTCTCATACACCTACTGTCTGCCCGCCAGGTCTCTGTTGCTAAGCGACAAGCAGTGAGCGCTGGACTGCTCTTATGTGAGCGACGTTTGTCCATCATCATCTTGTCCTTCGCTGTGCCGTATGCGCGTATACCAGACTTCTCTTTGTGGAGTTGTGTGGAGTGGATTTCTACAGAGAGAAAATTGCACACGTGTTTTTTTTTTTTTTTGCTTGTAGTGAACCGATTGATAAAACAAACTTGAATCTTAAAATGTCATTGATTAACCTTGGAGGGTTTAGTTCTGTAATAGATGCAGAGACTTGCAACTTCCTGGAATGGTTATTGAATCAAACATAAAATCACATAGAGCCACGGTGTAAAGAAAAATGTGACTGAAGAAATTGCATCTGCTGGTGCTAACCTTTTCCAATTATTTGCTCAAAATATTGCAAACGTGAATCCATTGATTCTTCTTTTTATCACAGGAGAAGATATGGATCCAGTCATAACACCGAGATGTATTTCTGTTGCAAAGTAGAAAATATTATACTCGGAGGTTGTCAAATCATCGTGCATAGAAATGGTTATTTCCTCTGGATGCAGTAATCTCAGCTGCCACTGAACTTGCTTCAGCCACCGCTGCGCCCCTCCCTGGCTCCTTCTCATGTTTCCAAGCTGCAAATTTCCCTGTTGCTTCATTCCTTTTGATTAGTCCCCTGGGCTCTTACGGCTTTTATTTTGACAAATGAGCCTGGTGCTGAACACTAAAAAGCATTTACAACAGTATTGATTAACAGTGGCCACTTGCTATTGAAGAGGAAACGAAGATGTACTTACAGTAAACCTTCAGAGGCGATCCAGAGCCGGTTAAATAAATGCACTAAGGCTCGGGATTAGTGATGTGGATTTCCTCGCCGCTGCATTTGAAGAGAAGCTCATGAGCTGGAGATTACTTCAGCAAGCATAATGCATCTAGATGAGTGGATTATTGAAGCTAGCTATATAAAGATAAAGTGCTAATGTAAACTGTCTTCATTATGACATAATGCACATTGTGTCGTACTCATAAAACCTCTTTGTAGGTGTCCACTTGTCAGAAAAGAGGAAATATACATTTGGAACCATTATGTGTATCGCCAAATCTCTTTAAGAATGTCAAGCATTGTAATGACTACCTGAATGAATCTCTCTTGCTCCCCTGTACACACACACACACACACACACACACACACACACACACACACACACACACACACACACACACACACACACACACACACACACACACACACACACACCCCTCCTTTATTGCCTGAATTGTTCCTGAAGTGTAATTTCATAAAGTAAATGCCCCTGTCATGCAAAAGTAGCCATAACACGTTCTGCTTGTCACCCCCAGTGACTTGTCCTTGGGTTTGAATAATGCTGCAGTGATCAAGTGTGCGCTGTGTGGACAGTACAGGAGAGCTGATTCAGTCTTCACATCATCCCATGTGAAAGCTGTTGCCAGCCCTCTCTCTCTCTAACGCACCCTGACAACACTTCATTTTTGTACTGAATTTTGCGTGTTGTTTATTTGAGCTCAACAGTGCAGCCCGTACCAAGCCTGCAAGGGTCAAATCGCTGACTCGGGGGGAGGTGGTTTTCTCCATCCCTTCTTGCCTAAACCACCCCCACATCGCGGCGCCATCGCGGGGAATGCCACTCTCGACCTCAGGCGAAAGGCAATCCCGCAATACTTTTTGTCAGCTCCTCAAATCCCAAACCTGTTCTAACAACAGCGGCTCTAACAGGAACAGGCAGAACACAGCGGAAAGCGGAGCCAAGGCTCGTCTTCCAATGGACACAAACAAACACGGTTCTCCTTGGGATGCAGCGTGCCTCCTCTGAGCTGAGAGTGCCTCGTCTGTGGATCCTCGATTCTATCATGAAAATGCCTTGGTTTGGTAAAGTTGTACACCATGCAGTCCGACATATACAGGGAGAGGATGCCTCGGTCCTCCCCAGCAGCAGCCCACTTTACACTTGACATCACATAGAGGCTTAATGCTGCGCAATACGGTCCAGTGTTCCTCCGAAGGCAATGACCTTTCTTGTAAATGCACAGATTGGTTTGCTGTGCTGCCATCTTGCATAATTACACCGATTCTCTGCAGGAGAACGTTTATACAAACTTGCTGCGATGTTTCATCCGGACTCCAGTTCAACTTAATGGATCTTGTTAGCTAAGGTCAAAGTCCTCTCTGTCTGGGGTCACGGTAAAGAAACACAACCTTCCCTGTGGAACACATTGGGGGCCTTGGTGTCGGCTGATAGGAAAACAGAAGCTGTAACAATCCGCAGCGTGTCCTCTCCCCGTTTCCTTTTCCTAACTCCAGGGTTAAAACATGCAAATTCTGTATGAGGGAAGCTGATTTATTTTCCCCAGTGGGAGGCGTGAGATCTAAATTTAAAATGATTAAATGAGCCTAGAGTTAGAAAATCATTTGCACTTCCATTTGTTAGCCTCTGAGCTGTTCTCAAATCAAGGGCAAGTCTCTGAATCATTAAGCTCAGATGACTGCCTCTTTAACTGCCTTTAACAAGAACATTTCCCCATTGTTGACCCCTCTATTGTGTAATACAGTTTGTGGACCCAATCGACATGTTTTCAGAAAAGTGGAGGAAGAAATAATATAAATCCAGCTTGGTTTAGTGCTCCCCATTAACCAAATTGTTCATTTTACACTTACCAAATAATTAAGCAGAGAAAGGGATTCAAATTCAAACTCATACCTCTAGCTATTGTTCCACATCAAATGTGTGGCTTATGCTTGTCTAAATAAATTCATCTAGCCCTGCGCAGCGGCTGGCATCAGTGAAAGATTTGAGAGTATTATTGCATCAGGAGAAGATAAAGGTAATGAGACCTGTCTCTCATGCAAAGAGTGCCTAATCTCCTTGGTCTCTTATGGCTTCTCTTAAGCCGGTGGAGTGGAGTGAAGTGGAGTGGAAAGGAGACGAGAGAAGAGAGCAAAAGAAATGGAGAGGACCTGAAGAGGAAGTGAACAGGTAGAATAAACAAGAGGAGATAACATTGACCATCGAAGGGAAGATAAGGAGAGTGGGAAGACTGAGCTACGTTGTTATACCTGTGAATTTGCATGATGGTGTGTTTGGATGATGGTTAGAGGAGAGGACAAAACAAAACAAAGTGTGTGAGAGCTCTGAAGGTAGAAGATGGAGGCTCATGACCTGTTAATTGTGTGAATGCTTCACAAAGGAAGATACAGTAATCTATCAAAAATAAAGACCTGACCTGCTCAGTGTTCCGTGCTCAAAGGACTATTTTCAGAGATAACCTGGATATGTATTTTCCACAAACTTGTTTCATAACATTTAAAGTTGTTTTTTTGCAATTTTTTGAATCATAGTTTTTCAGAAATGTTTGACAAAGGAATACTGTTGCATATATGCCAGCTTGGTGTGCTGAAGGACTGTGCTCATACTTAATCATTATGCATAGACTGCAGTACTCCCATCATGGAACCTCTCCCACTCACGTGTTTTTCTGTAGTTACACATTTTCTGGAGTGACTGATTCATTAAATAACCGAGTTGTTTTCTTGTTGGCTGAATCCAGACAAATGACTAAATAAAACTGCCACCGTTGTTACATGAAACCTAAATTTGGGGTTGCATTTGCATACTGATATTACATCAAGTAGAAAGAACATGAACTCTTTGTCCCATGACAGTAATTGATTCAACCAAAATAAACTGTGCGTAATTCTCCTTTTAGTGAATGTGCATATTCACTTATATATGCTGCACTGTATATTCCATAGATACAAGGGTGGACTAATTATTTCTGTATCAGAAACTACTAAAAAAAAAAAAAGGTGTATATTACATCTCTGATACAATCTCAACGTGCATTAATTATTAAAAGCTTCATAAAGGAAATATTGTAGAGAAGTTGGTGAGTTGCAAAGACTGCACAAGCCTGCAAGACTTGCACAAGTTAGTTTAAACATATCATAATAAATATGTATTTGACCAAAAACTCATTTGACTTGAGCTGAGTTGTTTGTTTTCTTATTTGTTTTCAAGACTTCTCTTCACTAACCTGCACTGCCAACCACTTTGCTGCTAATAAATTCATCTGCGAGTCATATCTGGACGTTGCTCTTTATAGAGCGGGGGGTCATTGATCAGTGCCAATTAGGCCAATAAGGCTACCGTCTTGGTTGTTTTCAGCTCTGGGAAAAACACCGTAACGGCTTGCTCTGCAGAAGGTAATGGGGCCCCAGATTTCATCTGTCTGTTGTACGCTGAGTCGCTTATTGACAGAGAGCAAAGCCGTCTGTCTGTATTTAGGAGGAAAGCTCATTAAAGTGTTCTGAGGGCAATAGGGATCAGGGCTAAGACAGGTGACTGCTTGATAAGGCTGTTGTTGTAGCTCTGGCTGTTGTTGTTCACTGCACTGCTACTTATTAAATTCACTGACTGGTGGGGAAGAAACAAGTCTGCGGAGAGAAAAAGGCTCATGCTTTCAGTTTGTTAACATGTTACGGAAAACCTGCTTTTCTTTTATAGAACTTAAAAATGGCCCTCTAAATGAAGACACAACAAAATACATACTTACATAGTCAAATATACAAAAAAGTCAGGGCTTCAAATGCATGTGATAATCTTACAAATACGTCGTGATCGCAGCAACCTTTTGTCCTTTTATTTGATTAGCGTGCAATTAGTGTCCACATATTTATTTTCGATTTAAAATACATTTTTGAGTCATAAATCAAAGCGTTTGCTACCAGACTTGGAAATCTATTTTTTTTTTTTTTTTTTTAAGACAACAGCAAATGTAGGTAGATGGCGTGTCTGCATAAAGACTGACATTTTCGAAATCTTTAGAAGCACTGTCGCTAGACTAGTTTTGGTCAAAGATCAGAATCTGCCAAGAAATGTACCAATGTGCCCACAAAATGCAGGGAAGAAGCTGACTGGCTGTAGCCAGCAGACATGGCTGTTAACAATGCAGTTTTTAGAGTGCAATCGTTAAACATTATGAAAAAAAATGTCCAGACGAAAGAGATTAATTGAACACATTTTTGAGGACTTAATAAACAGTATGCTTGATGAAAATATGATTGCAGGCATGTAAACTCCACAGGGCACTTTTAATGTTATTTTCCCAGGTGTGCTTGTCCATTTCACTGAAATGTGGAACAAATTGACTGGCTTTAAGAGGGTAGAATTGGCATATTATGTAGCTGCAGGTGTTTATGCTAATGTGTTTTGTCCAGTTTGCTCTTCTTTCAAAACCAGTCTCATTTAATCTAAATGAGTATGTAAAGAATATTTCGTAATCATGTGCTGAAATGAGCTTAAAACACATGCTGTGTTGAGAACGGACCTCGGCGTGTTTCTCTGTGTGCAGCTGAGAGTGTCCTGCTGCTGATGGAGCTCTGTTAGCGGAGATATGAATTCTGCTGCAGGCCCTGTGGTTAGGAGGTCCAGACAGGTTGCGAGGTTGGAGGCACACTGTTACCCCCTGATTCATAGGTGTGGTAAGCGATGCCGACACAAACCGAGCCCCAAATGAAATAGAAATCAATCATTGCCCTTAACGCACACATTCGCACGCACAAAATTGTCTGGCGCCCTTGAATGAATGGAAGTCCTGTTGGTTTGAGCAATAACAGAAAATAGAGTCAATTCAGGGTGGAGCTGAACAGATAGAGGTTCGTGGTTGTTGGCGGCATCACAAGCGCATTTAGCGCGAGGACGACAGACAATTACTCCATTGAATCATCAATGTACAACAACTGTGAGGCAGAAGGCTTTCTTAAAAATATGTGGAACATCGTATATTTTTTGTGACGTTTAAATGCTCGTTTGGCTCTTTTTAAGGGTGCTTGTCTTGAGTGCTTCACATATATATTCACCCGGGAAACTCTCGTTCACATGTACATTGGGCTGCATTACAAAATGGTGGAAAATAGCCTCGGGTGATTGTGCCACTGATGGCTGTAGCATGATAAAGGCCGATGTCATTTCAAGCATGTACTTTCAGATAAGCTTACAATGGCGTGTAACTGCCTCTGAAAAAATATTGTAAGCTACAGTGTGGCTCAGAATACATGTTGGTCATTTACTGCACTGCATGCAGAATGGTTGCATTGTGCAAAGAATCGCAGACTTTCTGCAGATTGTGTGTGTCAACTCTGTTTTCGGCGCCTGCTGCGAAAACTGCTGATTCTAAATTGCTCTCATGTCAGAAATCACACTGAAGGGCATTCGCCTGCTTTATTAAATGGGCCAATATGGAGCGTTTCCATTCAGACCAGATTTGCATAGAAAACAAGAATGTGCGCCTGTGTGTATCACCATAGTAACAGGCCATCTCTAGATCGTTAAGAAAGAATAACATAGATTAAACCTGTCAAAATTTAAATGATCAATTATTGCATGTGCACATTTGGAGGGGGAATGCGATTTCCGGTGGTGTGTAATGACTTCACATTAGTGGTATTTTTTTTTTTTTTCTCCATGCAGTAATTTGTTAAACTTGCACTCCTCCATCTACATTAAAGTAATTATGTTGTCTCCTGTTTGTTTCCCTGGTCTGAGGCCATAAATCTTTGTGGTGTCCAGTTTCTGTGAGGATTACAGCGGCCATTATTTGCACTTGCGGGCTAATACAGGGTAATGAACGATCTGCAGATGAGGTGATGAGCCTGATTGACAGTTTCTTAATGTTGTTTAGGGTGATTTACTGGGGTTCACAAGCAGGAATAGAGGTGATTGTTGAGTACAAATTCCAGTGATTTATCAGCTGTCTCTCTAGGTTAAAGTAATGGGGAGCGTTATTGATTTGTCTGAAACTGCTTTGATGCCATTGATTTCTTAGACATTCAGAAAACTCTGTGAAACCTGCAGGTGGTGTTATGGGGTTTGTAAAGTTTCAGCTGTAGAGTTACAGCACGACATTTGATCATTTTCTCTGCATCCATCTTATGAGAAACTTTCATTTGGGGCTCTTTTATTGTATACCCTACATCTTTAGTGTGCTCTCATTTAAGCCACTGGCCAACTATTATCTTCTGACATTAAGATTATAAAACTCAAAGACTTTACAGATGACAAGTGCTGACCTTTCAATCTCCCATAATTCTCTGCGTCATCTATTTTTATCCTGGACAACTGGGGCTTGAAATGTTGTATCAATGGAAGAGGTGCACAATACAGCATTATGAATCGACTGGACTGTACATTGAAGTTGTATTTTTCCTTTTTTTTCTTTTTCTTTCATTCTCCCTCCAGTCGCAAGGAAGTAACACTAATGCAGATGTGTCTTTATTCTGTCCTCTTTTGTCTGAGCGGGGGGGACATGAAAGAATGTACGTCTTAGCCAGCATGCGCTGCCAGGCTTCTGTTATGCTTTTTCATATCACTGTTGATTGTTTCTCTCCGCTCGTCGAGGAGACGCCACAATTGGGACAAAAAGTGTGCATTGAGTGCAGCCATTTAGAGGATTGAGCTCTTGTCCTGTTGTGCAGATGGGTGTGCTGTCCAGCGGAGATGCAGAGAGATGTAAACCGTTTGGCTTGTCTTCCTTGTTTGCCAACATTGTGGATGTCATCTATTTAGTTCAGTGTCCACAAATCATCTAATCCTACTCTGGCCTGCGGTGCCCAAAATAGGCCTGGCACAGAGGGGCAGCACCGGGCCGATGTGATCCTGGAAATGGACAACATTTTCAGTGACACCGATAGCTTTGGTATCCTTGGTGAGACCACTGATCACGCGTATTTGACAGTTTCTGGATAGTCTGGATTTATTGCTTGACTCATATCAATCTCAGCGTTTACTGCTGTACAGTGCAGAAATGTATGATTTTCTGAATCATAATTTACACTGTGTAAACTTAACCCCTTGAGCGTAAGCCTCAGAAGATTATAAACAGTTTCACAACTCAAGCTTTCAACACCAAATGTGTTAAAAATATCTCCTCAATCACATATGTACATTTACTCATCTGCTACACAGCCTCTGTAAATGACATTTGCGTGGTGTCAAGTAGTGTCAAGAATGGGTGCCGTCCGGACCAGATTACATTCCACGCTGTACCTGTGTAATCCCTAAATCAGACACGATAGCCTTGGGAATCAACATGCTTTGGCCCATAGAGTCTCTTTATCTCAAATCAGAACCATTTTTGAACTTTGTTCTGTGTGCTTTGCATGAACACATTGGGGGAACACAAGGCGAGTATTATACAATAATAATAATTCAAGCATAATGAAATTGATGACGCAGACTATAGAGATTTCTCTGGTGCAGTGAGACAGTATGGCACTTGGCTCACGGTCTGTTCCTATAGCCTCACAGTAATTAGCCTGCACCATTTGGCCTCCCTACTTCTGTAAGGTTCAGTAGGCATGACCTATACACAGAAATAACAGCTTTTCTCCACATGGTGTTGTCAGATTCAACCTTGCACCTGTTCATGTACGCCAGCGAATTAGTATGTGAAGAGGCTCTGTATTCTTCATCCCTCTTCCCTATTGCTGTGACCCAGTGCAGGCCTGTAACCCTGGGACACTGGGTAACTGTACCGGCATTAAAATAGCAAACAGTGGGAACAAAGCATGTTATGAGATTCACTAGTTTCACGTCTCCCAGGTTGAAGCTATAAATAGCCTTTCACACTGGAATAGAGTTTTCCCCAGCGATGCGGACGAAAGCTAGAGGAACAGCTGCGTTAAAGCCAAGTCCTGTTAGATCAGTGGAGTCAGATGGGCATGTTCCTGTCTCACGCTCCTGTCTTTTCTTTCTGTCTTTCCTCTCTGTCTCCCTGTTCTCTCACTTTCACTTCCCATTTGTCTTGCTCCTAATCTGTCTCACTGTCTGTCTTTCACCCACTTGTTTATCTCCTTGTCTTGCAGGATCTTTGTCCTTCTGTCACTGTCTCCCCCCTCTATGTCTGTCCTGTGTTTGCTCAGTTTTCCTGTCTCTCTTGATGTCTTTTAATTTGCGTCTCTGTCATTATCTCTGCCCCCTGCTTCCTTTATTGTTCTGTCATTCTGTCTTCGTGCCTCCCTCTGACTCTGTTTGACTGGGTGTCCTTCTTCTCTTCCCTCATAGTCTCTCTCTCTCTCTCTTTGTCCCCACCCTGTAGATTTCTCTGTCAGTTCCTCTCTTTGTCTTCCTTCCTGTGTCATGTTTTATCTGTCGCTCTCTTGCTCATTATTGCCAGGCCTCCCCTGTGTACTCCGTTAATTGGTACAATCCTAATATTAACAGTATTCATCTGTCTTGTTATAAAAAGCTTTATTGAAGAGGGAAGATGAACTACATACATTTTAAATAGAAAATTGAAGATGTTACTTCAACTTGTTTCCTATTATTGACTATAAGGTCTCTAATTTTCTACATGCTTTTTGAACTGTAGAAGATACTGCTCAGTTCTGTATCACTCAAGATATTTGTATTTATGTAGGTGGAAGAGAGACAAACAGTTCAAAAACAGGACACTACTAGAGTGAACAACAATCAACTTTCATAATTTGCAATTTAAAGTTATAACAAATTCCTGGTTGATTTGGATAAGACAATGGTGGTTACTGGTGGCAATGCAGTATAATGCTACAGTAAACACTCTTCGAGCAGCTACTCCTTCTTTTAAAATAGATAAGTCAGTCCATAATCATTTCCACCACAATGCGCATGTTGCGAGTAGTTTTTCACACAACAGCCGGGTACAGTAGGGGCTGACTACTTTGCTGAGAAGTTGGAGGTGGGCCGCCTGCTGCCTGCAGTTCATCGAACAGCTCACACTCTGTTCGTTCTGGTTCCGTTACTTCCTTTGAGGTTTTAAAACTGATCTGATGACCAGAAAACTAAAAATGTTCGTGACGAATACGCTTTATTTCCTGAGACTGCTACATAATCTGTGTTTTGCCAGTTGAACTAGCATTGGTATGAAAATGTTTGGTTTGCATTAGCATTAACTTAATCACATACGGCTGTGGGAGACTCAACAGTGAACAGTGATGTCAGTGAGATAATATTTAAAATGAACAAGAACACTATTCAATGACATATTTGTTTTAAAGGAACAGTGTCTTTGGGATTTAGTGGTGAGGTTTGGGGGTACAGTGCTATTTGTTGAAATAGCGGCTATGCATGAGCCCACACGGGCACACATGGTTCAGTTTGAGCTTTTTCTAGAATTATATAACTACTACAGACAATAGTCAATAAGTTATATTTACATCACTTTAATTTGAAGTCAACAATATAATTGTGCTTTTTGAACGTATATTGTGGATTCTCATCTCATCTAAAGTGCGATTGTCCGATTTCCATCACAACAGGTTCCTGCAAATGTTTCACAGTAAAGCCTTGTTAAGAAATGGGTTTTTGTCTGCTGAAATGTTAGATAGCATTTAATTTGAAATGAGTTTGCATTAACTCGTAATGCAGTAATTTTAACAGGGCAAACAGTAGCTGATGAAAATGAGGCTTTGAGTCAATGTCGTTAATCAAACAATAGACCTTAAATGTCAAGATGACACTTTGACTATTCCATTTGTTTTGGCTCTCTTGCGTGACATGTGCTTTTGATTGGATGTTTAAGCAATTAAAACATTTAAATGAATTTCAACCGGATCAAGAGAACTGTCACTGTCATTTCGGTTCGCTCCGGCAGCATAACACCTGTGATGAGGTTGCAGATTAGAGATCCCATTCTGGGCTATTATAGAAACACTGCGGTGCAACATGGCAGGCTGCGTGGAAGAGGACCCACTCCTTATGTAGATATGAAGGGCTCATTCAAAGGCAACAGTAACACAACGATTCTTAGTTTCAGACGATTATACACTAATGAAAACATAATTGTGATTTTTTTTTCCTTCTCAGCTGACAGATCACCCTAAATCCTACACACCGCTCCCTTAAGTCTTTCATCATATTGTGTCGACCCTTTTTTGAGTTTTGTTATAAACACATTTACTGACTCCTGCTGCTCCCTCTATGCCGGTCTCTCGCTCCGCATGTTTCCCTCTCAGTTTGACATCACAGATGTATATATAGCCAGCAGATGGATTCTCCCATAACATTCTGCTTCAGTGCCTTTCTCTCCCTCAGCTTTGGTTACCGCCGGCCACTCAAATGAACTAGAAGAAATTCTTTGTTTACATGATCTCTTCTGATCTGCCAAGCCATCAGTTTGTGACTACATCTATTAATCATGTTCACACACACACACACACACACACACACACACACACACACACACACACACACACACACACACACACACACACACACACACACACACACACACACACACACACACACACACACACACACACACACACACACACACACAGTAAAACATTACTGAATGTGTTCCTTTAGTCTTTGCGTTCACATGTGAAAGCTGCTATTCCCAGATTAAACTGGCATCCATGGAGGTTTTCATACAGAGTACATTATCTGAAGAAATTGTGAGCTGGAACATTTAGCCTACTAAATGCCGTGCATGTCAATTCTGGATCCTGGGTGTCAGTTCTGACAATGCAGTCATATTGTGTCACTTCCTGTTGCTAACGTACTGTGCGCTGCTGCTGTTCACGGATTTATTTTAGCTCATCAATCTTAGTTATTCAACAATACATCTCGCTGTACAGCGACCAGTTTCGAATTGTAACACACACTTGCTAAATTACTTGCTAATTTTATACTTAATGTGCTATTTCAGGTCTGCCAGCTCCTTGTCTCGCTTGCTCGGCGTGTCCGATGTTTACTTTTTGCTCGGCCTCCTTTAGTGATAATAGTATTTGCTTTAAATGTGTTCTTTTTGCAGCATTAGTGGCGAAGCTCACTGAATTAACAGCACAGCGTCACGCCACGGAAAACAACCCATGAGCTGCAGTAGCTGGTCAGGCCCAGTAGCCGTCATGGGCAGACCTGACGTAGCCAATGTTTGCATGGCCCTCAACAGAAACTTGCAATCACCGATTGATGCTGGTTTTGTTGGCGATTTCTTGCTGTTAAAAAGGGAGATCCATCCCACTGTTGCCAAATGGTGCTCATGTGGGAGTTGTTGAATTGTTGGGTTTCTCTCTATAAAATTCAGGTCTTGAGTTTCTTATGGAAAACGTCTTGGGATGACTTTCGTTGTGAATAAATATTTAAACATCTAAATAAAACTGAATTGGAAAATACAGCAGATGGTGGTAAAGTACAATATTGACAAAACATATGCTAATTTAGAAATACAATGACTGAGTATCAGATACTATATTTATCTCCACCTGGGGATAGTGGTTTAGGGGAGAACTGGCAAAACAACTGACGTGTGAGGCCTTGGCTAGGCACAAGAGTATTTTGACATCAATCTAATAGTTTTGTAAATGTATCCAGAACATATTGTAGTTGCAGGTGGACGATTGGCCTTGGCAGAGGTTGGTGCTCTCTGAATGCCCTTCTGTTTTGTAAAATGAAATGTGAAATTTATGTCAAACTAATATGCTGTTTGTATTTTTCAAAGTCCAATTCATGTAGATATCGTTGTTTGATGTGTGTGTGTGTGTGTGTGTGTGTGTGTGTGTGTGTGTGTGTGTGTGTGTGTGTGTGTGTGTGTGTGTGTGTGTGTGTGTGTGTGTGTTGTAGCCCTAGAAAACTGTCAGTCAGCAGTATTTACCACAAAACTGCTGTGACAGGACAGATGTCTGACGGCATTTACGGTATGCTTGAAAACAAATCTGGAGGAAACAGTAGCAAGGAGAGCCCGAACTGTGAGTTACCATGAGACGGGTTTGCATGACACACGTAGTGCTAGTGTGATGTGGGTTGCTCCTACCGTGGTATACAGTATGTGTGCAACGTGAGGTTCATGGCGTCTCGCAGGTAACTGATGGCCACAGACATTCTCTGGGGTGCTGTCGAACAGGCACACAGCGAGTCAGAGTGAAACCTCAGACATCCTTGTGCACGGTGACCCGCATGCAGACACACTTTGCTGAGAATTTGCTGCATGTGACAAGCGAGATGCATGCTGGCTACATAGTCAAGAGAGTACTGATGGATGGGTGGCGGTGGGCGACTGGGAGTTTAAGAGGAGACGCAATCTTAGTCATGCAGCCTGCACATTCGGTTGGATGTGCATATTTAACTATTTACAGTTTACCAAATCCTGCAGCTTCCGCCCAGCAGGATCACGCGTACTGGAAGGTTTTGTGACAGGAGCTTGAACTTGATATGAGTTTGAAATGCAGTTGTTGTTTATGTAAATTTATATTTTTTTATGTGGTAATCTTATTATGTAGTAGTCTTAACATTTGAAATTCTAAGATAAATGATAAGATTAAGAAATAATTGGTTAAATTGGTTAAAAGACTAAGATAGCTTGATTAAAGTCTGATCAAAAAGCTAACCGCAGTCACAGCACTCATCTTAAGCTAGAAATTAAACACAGGTTGTTGGAGTGCAAAGTAATTCACATCTATCACAGCAAACACACCACTTAAATTTGCACTAAGATATATCTAAATCAGGCTTTCTTCCTCATTCACTTTTTTTGTTGCCAAATAATATTCTCACCTTCTCTGTGTGGTGGTTGATAGATTTGTGTCCCACACACACACACACACACACACACACACACACACACACACACACACACACACACACACACACACACACACACACACACACACACACACACACACACACACACACACACACACTTTTAAATTAAATTTTACCAGTAATGTTGCTATTATTTATGATCAAGCACTGATTTTGAGTGACTTAAACAAAACGAAATGCTTCAAATTACACTCATGATCGTTTTTAAAAAGTTTTCGAGTCTCTCAATACTAAGCCATTAATGCGTATATAAAGAGTAAGAAACTGAATTATCCACTGTAGTACTTACAGGCCCAACGGCAGGAGCACATAACGATCTGATAACTAAGTCTGGCTTTTTTAGGGCCAGTTTATTGGCATTGTTATGGGGTTGGAATGAAATTAGGAAAATGGCAGCTGTGTCCATCCCGTATCATTATCAAATGTAATCCAATTTGACCAGACAATCCTCTTGAAATGGACAGAGCACTCTCTTGGGCTCATCTGTAATAGCATTGCTCTTTAGCCCCTGCAGAAACACTCAAAATTGTAATCTGGTTTTGTTTTTGTGTTGTGTGTGGGCACATATTGGTCACCCCCAGTGGTCTTTCTTTATTGGCCCATACAGTTCCTGGAATTGAAATGTGTCACGTGTAAAAACAAAAACAAACCCAAAATGGTTTTGATTTGCGTCATCGTTTTCAGTTGTTATGGGGGGTCATGCAAACAAACTGCTGTCATTTGACATGAACGAAACTGGGGAAACAAATTTCACTCTGTTGACATAGCACATAATCTGTCTTAATGGCTACTTGTCAGACGCCAGTGAGAGGAGGGACATTGTAAAATGTGTTCCAAGGCCTACATGTGTACCCTACGGTAACATGAGCCTGTCTCCTTGGAATGGACCAATGGGCCGCCGTCAAGTTCTTGCAATTCCAGGGATTCTCTGTGGACACCATATGCGAGGCCTTACCCTAAGGTTTTATGAGGCCGAGGGTGAAACACAAATCTTTACTCTGCATCTTTGCACACATGCGTGTGTAGCGCGTGTAACCGGAGGATTTTTGTTGCCTCAAAGGACGGGGTAGCTGAGTGCCTTGTGTCAAATCAGGAGTGAGTGAATGGCTTGAGAGGAACAGCTGCATAGAGTGACTGTGTCACTCAGTCGGATACAAGAAGGAAGATGAAAAGGCCTGCATGAGATCGACAGTCTTACAATTTCTACCTCTGTCCCTGAGGAGTAACTGACTTAAAGAGCCATATGTGCAAAGCAAGTGGAGCGACAACATATACATTCTGTCGTTGTCTAACTCGTACACTCATTTCAACACATGTAGTGTATACCACATGGATGTCATCATGGCATGATGGCTGCAGTGACAGTGCCTTTTCCCCTTCAGAGGTTTGCAGCGTGTCATGAATGTAGACGTACATAAGCTCACGAGTACACAAGCCTTAGACTTACAAAAAAAACAAAAAAAAACTGGGGCGGTCTAAGGGGTCTTGCCCACAGCCAACAATGTTTTTCTATCTCTTTTGCTCAGTTTCTTTACACAGATCATTATGTTTTTTTCTTCTAGGAGGTTCAGAAGGTGAACAACCCCGCCAACAATCCGGCAGCAGACGGGACAGTAAAGGGTACCGATGAGAAGGAGGAGGTACCAGCCAGCGAAGTAGGATGGATGACTTCAGTCAAAGACTGGGCCGGTGTCATGATATCCGCTCAGACACTCACTGGCAGAGTACTGGTAAGTTTTCTCACTTCAAGTGGAGACGAATTATGGTGTTTTGTCAAACACCAAATCCAGACACAAATCCATGAGCCCTTTTTGGACACTAAGTCATTTGGACAACCCACAATTAGATAAGTGCAGCACTTTAGTCTTTCCTCAGGCAAATTGACCATACAACTGGTGTTCACACCCAAATTGGCTTTCAGATGAACCCACTGTGTAATCCCCAGCCATGTACACATTTACTCACCTGTTTTTAACGGGTCCCACCGGAGACATAATGTAGGGCAATTAATTTGATCCCTACAGTAGCTAGCGGATGCAGGCTATTTGGCTGGCACGGGCCAGCCTTTTCTGTGCAGCGATGGCCTTTGTGCATCACGCCGTAGCTCACTGCTGCGCCTCTGCCAGGTCAACTGATGACCGTGTTTATTTGTTTGCGTGGGTGTGCACATGCACACCCATATGTACGTGACGGGGATTTATTTTTCGAGTCGAAAAAGTAGCATATGTGGTGCGCACGAATGTGCAGCAGGTTAGATGCTGTCACTGCGGCTTATCTCTTGGTATGAATTACAGTGCCTTTCCCCTGCTGACCCTCCTTTTTGTTTCATCCCTCATTCTGCCCCCAGAATTTCTCCTGTACTTTACAGCTTTTTGACAAATCCTGATGTATCTACATTAGTCTAATGAACTTGTATACATGTGTGATGCCATGCTGATATTTAGCTTGTTCCTATATTGCTTGACTTTTCATAATCCAATACAGTCACTTTGATTCTGTTTACTAATGGTCACGAAGCAAAGCAGTTCTAGTTTCATTGTGTGTAGTTTTCACTTACTTGGATACATATTCCCAAAAGAAATGATTGAAAGGACACAGTTTCAGGTGTGTACAAACAAAACTTAAAATGTAATTCAACCTCATCCTCTTCTGCCCTGTGCTGCTTTGTACAACTGCACAGCTTTACTAAAATGCATAATTAAAAAGAAAAACTGACTTTCCACCAGAAGCACTTCTGATGTGCTCCTCCTCTCAGTTTACTAAGATGTCTGCCACTTAGCTCCACTGTACAGCAGAGAGTTGGCTATGAGCTGCTTGTAACTGCTAGCCTAATTTTAGTTGCTGCATAAATTATAGAAAGACATCATAATGTCTGCTTAGAATTGGGGCCCATTCATTTGCCTGGCATGAAAATGATGTTGCGTGAAATGACTCTGTATCTTCGCTGTGTTGTAATGTTTGCATTGAGGTAATATCTTTACTGTCTCTGCATCAGCTGCTCTTCAACGCGAACATTTAACTTTAAAGACAGATTGCAACTGATACGAAATTTGGGGCTTGTGCCAGAAGATGGGTACAGTGTCTGCCAATTTACTCATTCACTGTATCCGTTACCTTTGTAGATAGAAAAATCCAATGAAACATTTTGTTTTTATTAATTACTTCTTTGTTGTCTGGCTTTCCTTTTATGTCTTAACTTGCATCAGATCAGAGTATTAAGAGTTGGCCTGTTTTGCGCAGACATCCACTGTGCATCTGTGGACTGAATGGAGCAGCAGTGGGAGTACGGCGAGAGAGAGAGGGATCCAAACTAAAATACACTGTCATTGTTAATGTTTGCTGGAATGTGACAGTTTCCTCACGCCTGGTGAGAATAGCTAGGACTTGAGAAGGATTCGGGCCTTTCATGGCGAAGCAGATGAATAATCCTGAAGGGAGCTGTCAATTTACTAAATGAGCCTCTCTTTCATCACTTCCCCACTCACACAGCTCTGCTGGCATGGCCACAGCTCCCTCTCCCTTTCATCTTCTGCTCTGACTGAGTGCTCCCAATCTGCCCTGTATGCATATTTGTTTGTGTGAGGGAGAAAAGAAAAGAAAAGGAAGAAAACATGTAAAGAGTAACGGCATCTGAGAGACAGATGGGCAGATGAAGTGTAAAACAGAGTAGTTGTGATAGTCGGGAAGAAATAAGGCAGTGGTTGCTTTAAAAGGGGTTTCTAAGTGTAGAGATATCCCAGCGTATCACCTACTGTGATTTGTGCCACTTCTGGTGAGGCTGATAATTCTGCCTGGCAGGCTGTGTTTGCTTACGTGTTCACTCTAATGATATGCAGCACAATACTGTATGTACTCATGAGTGCTCCGTGAAGGTGAATGACTATCTCTTCATGTGGGTGGAATAGCACATTTGTGGGTGCATGTATGCCAGCATTTCTCGACATATACAGTACATGCACGATAGCTTGTGTGTGCCTCTGTGTGTGTGTGTGTGTGTGTGTGTGTGTGTGTGTGTGTGTGTGTGTGTGTGTGTGTGTGTGTGTGTGTGTGTGTGTGTGTGTGTGTGTGTGTGTGTGTGTGTGTGTGTGTGTGTGGGTGGGGAGGTGATTTCGTAGGGCTCTTGCTCTCCCATCAGTGCTTCACTGCAGATCAAAATTGCGATGAGTATCCGTGTACACAGAACCTGGCTGGTAACCGTAGCAACTGCTGTGTAGTGGCGCTCAGTCATCTGACATTAGGGGGCCGTCTGCATGGGCAGAGCAGAGCAGAAATAACATACATACACAGTATCTCTCACGCACACGCACACACACACGCACACACACACACACACACACACACACACACACACACACACACACACACACACACACACACACACACACACACACACACACACACACACACACACACACACACACACACACACACACACACACACACACACACGCACGCACACAGGTGGGTTTGTATCTGGATGCAGGCTCCGTTCTATCCAGTTGGAGGAGAGACAAAAGCAGACCGAGACAGATTGTCTCCGGTAGGCAGAACACCTCCATCCAAGGTTCATTTGTTTTCCTTGAAGACTTCACTGTTAGTGAAAGATAAGGCCTAATCAATTGCCAGGCAAAACTAAATCCACCCATTATGTATGATGTATGGAGTCCCCTGTTTTGTTTTCCCATGCAACCCGGTCTCCTAGAAATTATGTTCCTATAAAATTAAATTGAGAAAATCTGTTTTGAAGGAAATACAAACGGACTACATTTTCTTTCAAAATAGTGAGGAAACAATATTCATTAATGTGTGTCTGAATATGGAAGTCATAAATACATGAATGTATTGATATATTTGATCACGTTATGTGTGGGCACTCAGCCCTTGGTTAAGGTAAAGGAAATATCGTGGTCTTGGTGAATTCACAATAAGTCCTCGGTGCCTTTACCTACTTTGACTTAGTTTTGACACATGCCGGACCAAGGTCTGAACCAAGGTTCATGTTTTTGTTACACCGTAAACCTTTGATCCAGTTCATTTTGGTTTTCCATTGCAAAGTTGCGAGAGCACTTAAACCAAACCATGGTTCAGTTTGATCCGGACTGAGACAACCTCTTTTGGTCAGACCAAATTTTGGTTCTTTTGTCCGGACTGTGATCCAGCTCCTTTCGCATCTGCTATTTAGGGTTCAGACAGAACTAAGTAGGTGTGAAAGGACCCTTACATTTAATCAAAACCAGTCTTCCCGTAACCCCACCAAAGTGGTTTTGATGCCTAACCCTATCCACAATTTTTTATACGCCCGCTATCCACTCCTAAATTTCATAAATGTGGTGCGACGATGATTTATAACAAAACGTTGCCTCTCTACAATGTAATGCTAAGAGACAGGATTGCTCCAACGCTGTGTTGAATCTTCAGTGTGTTATTGGTGCCTAATGACTTTACTAAACTACTTTGCTTTTAATGAACATTTATCCACCCACACTGCATAGACATTAGTACCAAACGTGCTGCATGAGAAACAGATCATTCTGGTTATTAGCAACCCTATTTTGAAGAAATCCCATAGTTGAGCCATCGACTGTGCAGAAAGATATTTTGGGTGATGACGTTGAGCATGCTGACAAAATGCAACAGGGCACAAAGAGAGAGAGAGTTTGTGTGTGTATGTTTGTGTGAAAATTGATGTCGACATCGTTATGCCATCCGTGATTTCAAAAGACAAAGGTGCTGATAATACATTGTTCCCTCGGACTAGTGACGTGTCAAAGTCAGCTATTCACGTATACCCATATATCCACTTTGTCACCTCATGTGCCTCATAAAATACTGAGAGAAATGACGGCATGTTGCTCCTCTATGTGGGCCTTATGCATTTTGTTTCACCCACCTTTACAATATCTTATCAATTACTGACTGCCTGATTCACACGACCTGTCTCCAGTATAGTTGTCAGTTGACACAAAGGAAACAACAGAATGGGATGAGCTTCACATAACATGTTGTCTCTGCTGGTAATGCAGCCATCACAATTCAAAAAGAGAAAATCAAGAAGACAAGAAAAACACAACATTTGTAATCAGTTCTAAATGTATCAAAATGGTTTTGAACGAACCGTGATTGATTGTTGGGTGAAAAAGTAAAGTCTGTGGCAATTTATGCAGAGCAGGAAGCAACTAAATGACCAAATAGCAGCTGCAGTTTAAGATTGATTTGTCTTTTTGAGCCCCGCGAGACAGCTCTCCACACAAAACACACTGCGTGTGGATAGGTGAAAAGGAGAGAACCTCTGGTCTGGCACTGGATAGCTCATCAGTTTCTTGACAACCGTATCACCCCAGTTGTTTGGTCGAAAGACCTCATTAAGCACTCAAGGGCACAATGTCCGAGGGAGCGACTACTTGGACAGCTGCAAATATGAATTGGCTGAAAATATGTGCTGCATAATCACAGCATGTCATGTAATTGATTCCCGCATTAATACTATAGTAACAACGTATGTAATCCCATAAAAAAAAAACCAGCAAGGATTATAACCTCTAAATGTAGATATTCGCCCTATCTCATGGTGCAGTGGATTTGCACGGCATGGTGGGTCCAGAAATAGGTCATTCCCGCCATCTTTCTTAATGGGATCTTGGGTGGCAACCAGGGACCATCTGTTCACATGGCCCGCTCCCTAAAGCCTATGGTCATCCCTCTGCCTTCCCATCCGCCCACACACTGTATGGTGTTCTGTATATTGACCCCTATCATCAGCAAATACAACACATCTGTCTCTCTTTATAGTACAGTGACAGCCCATGCGTTCTAACTGCTGTTATAACAAATCCAACAATCCAGCAATTGTGCCCCTGATAGGAAGCATCGTTTCCTTTCTCACACTTTCTCCCTCTGTATACCTTTGACTGTTATTACCCCTCTCTTATCTCCTTATGTGTGAACAGTTGCTTACAGTGTGTGTGTGTGTGTGTGTGTGTGTGTGTGTGTGTGTGTGTGTGTGTGTGTGTGTGTGTGTGTGTGTGTGTGTGTGTGTGTGTCTTGGCAGGGAGCAAGGTGAGATTGTGCAGACAGAGTGTGTAAGGATACTCCATTGTGTTTCCATCCTGTTGTGGAGAAAATAAGTGTTCCCTCACACTCCCCATGATTGCCTTCACTTCCTGCGCAGAGAACAGCTGTCATTCACAGTGTTCTACTTTCTAGACTGGGATTGTTTATGTTATGTGTGTGTGTGTTTACCTCTATGTATGAGTATATTTTTGTAGTGACAGTCCTTTGGGCTTGCATAAGCATATTTGTGTTTTTTTTTTTTTTTTTATACAGCAGCCTCTGGGTACAGAGTCTGTTTGCATCCCTGAGTTTACCCATGAACGTATGCGTGTGACTGATGTGCGTTTGCCTGAGTAGATACAGTATGTCTCACTGTGCTGTGTGTGCGTGTGTGTGTGTATGTGTGTGTGTGTGCGGGCATGTTAGGAGGATTTCTCGTGTAATCCATGTCTGCGTGTGTCTGTTTTGGCTGACTAATTATGCTTTCCTGTTGAGTGTGTGGAACTAATTTATTGCAGTCAGTAAACTCTTCAGCATGGATACAGCTGTCAACGCAGCACCATCTCATACATTGTGCTCCTCCATGACAACATCCTCAACCCTGTGCATAAAACTAACAGGCAGCATATGTCTCCTCAGATGCATTCATTAGGATAAGGGATTCTGTCTATTATATTGCGTGATTGCAAGCATGAGGATTTTACAAGATAATTTTTTTTCCGATACATCCAGTATGTATTACTGCTAGAAAAGCTCAATGACAACAAGCAAACACATTTGCCCCTCCCCCCGCCACACACACACACACACACACACACACACACACACACACACACACACACACACACACACACACACACACACACACACACACACACACACACACACACACACACACACACACACACACACACACACACACACACACACACACACACACACACACAGACATGTATGCCTACTATGAACTAAGGCTGATCTGTACACCTCAAATCAGTCTGTCAGTCTTTTAATTACCCTGTTGAGTTATTACATACCTTTTCCCCTTACGTTGATAGTGTGTTTTTGTAATCCCTTTTTATATTTACTTATATCCAGTTATATTTACTTTAGAATGTGATAAAGGTTGGATCGATGAAATGAAGGACTTCCACCCAGGAGATCGATGTTTGAGTCCTGTTCGTGTCCTGTGTGTAAACAAAAGTCTACTTTTTACTTTTTTAAAGTAACATAAATTAGTTGATCTATGTAACATTTTTGTTATATGTTTCCTTCGCGTAACCAAGTAGTTTTGGTGCCGAAACCAAACGAAACTGCAACCATATCACAATGTGAATGACTATTACTATTGCTACCATGACGACGAAAGTCCAGTACTGTCCAATGGTCATTCGAGGGTGGCTCAAAAAGTTCAGATACGGCTCCTGATGCAAACAAATGGTGCAGCACAATGATGTACATGGAGCAGAGAGAACCAACCGTCTTTGTGAGTAAGTATTCCAACTGTCACCATTTGATCAACACCACTGCCAGAGTTGGTCAAGTTTTTGTCGTAACTGGTCTGGCGCATCTGCAATTACTTCACGCACCTGAAACTTAAGCAGAGAGCACACATTGAAGTTTGTGCCAAATTATTGGGGAACAGAAAGAAGTAGCATTGAGCCAGATCCGTTGATTACAGATGGTGGCAAGCGGCGATTGTTGTAGATGCATTGTAAACATTTTCAAAGTGCTGTGACTGGGCACATTTTTATGTTGGAGAACCAGAGTTTCATTGGGACACAGTTCAGGTCATTTGCACCAAATGTTTTCCCTCAGATGCCTCAGAACATCACAACAATACCTGGTGTTGACAGTCCAACCCTGGGGGACAAATTCAAGGTGCACAGCCGCGGGAATTTCAGAGAAAACACACCTGGTTGCGTGCCTGACCTGATGTGCCTTTCACGGTTTGACGTTCTGCCTCTCTTGAAACTGAATGTCATTCAAAACAGCTCGCCCTGCTCATTGCTTCATTGACGTTGCATATCAAGGGTCTCTGTTGACGATTTCCAGAGTTTCACACAAAATTATACAGGCGCTCTCTGGTCATGTCCATGGATAAATTGCAGATGGACCTGGACCACTGCTCCCAAAACCATGTGTAACTCAGCAGTCTCTGAACTTTTTGATCCACCCTCATATAAGTCATTGAAATCGGCCTCTTCAACTGACCAGTAGGTTTATTTTGCCCCTAAAGGCCCATATATTTGGGACAGATGTGTGACGATAACCACCTATTCAATAGTCTAATAACAGTCAAACTGGGTGTCTTCTTCGTCACTCAGAAAAGATCATCATCTTCAAATTCCACCCTTTTCTCACGATCAGAAATACACATAGTCATGCAGTGGCTGTGCCTGTCTGAGAAAGCGTCTGTCACATAGATGTGAGAAATAAACAATCAATAGCCACAGAGACCATCTCTCCAGAAACCATCACACACAGTTCACAAACAAATTGGGCTGTAAATTAATAGCAGTGGACACGGACAAATGTTTCATCTCTTTTCCTCATCTGGTGACATGAGTTTTTTTTTCCGGCAGTGTGTTCCTCCATAATGAAACTCAATTTCCAAGCTAGTCCACTTCTATTCCCTTAACTCAAACTGTGTGCCCTCTAAAACCTTCAGGCCATCTCCTTGCCTCCTTCCCATTTCTCCCAGCTGTTGAGTTTTGCTCGCTGCATAGCTTACTCATTTATCATTTGCCGTAATTTATCAGTTCACTCGATGGCAATCCAATCACCATTGACTTAAATCCTCTGAATGGTGATGAATGGCTGTTTATGCTGGAGGGTCCACAATGGACAAGCACTGCAGCAGAGAGAGGGAGGTGGAGGGAGCAGAAAGAAAAAGAGATGGGTGTGGCATCAGCCAAAGTCTCAATGCGGAACTAGAAATACAACGATGGAGGAACTGCGGGGACAGAGCAGGAATGAAAATGATTTGAGAGAAAAATTACTTATTTCAAAATATGAAAAAATAATAAGATTAAGATTTCATGACGGCTACGGTGAGAGAATGATGGGTCTGACCATGCATACAAATGCTTCTTAGCAATGACAGTGATCAGTGATTCTTAAACCATACAATTGGCATGATGTAAGTATTGGTTGAGTCTTTTGTCCAGACTCAAATCTCAACAGCAACTGGATTTGTTGCCATAAAATGTTGTATAGACATTTATGGTTTCCAGAAGATGAATCCCCATGGCTTTTGGGGGTGTGTCAGTTTGATTGAAATGCCAATGATGCAGTCAGGTTTCCACTATCGGGTGGTGAGGCGTAGTGTCGTCGGGTTCCCCATCAGATCAAGTTAGATCCACTCTTCCCCAGCTCGTCCAAATATGGTCACTTCTGGCTCTAAAACAGCAAGACGGTGGCAGCCAAAATGTCAAACCTGAGCCTTCAGAAACGAATGGGTAATGTTCCTGAGGTGTATATTTCTGTTATTTAATGACATGTCCTGCATTAATTAATGAATTAATCGTAATGAAACCTTGAAGCGTTCTACGGGAAGAATTGTAGTATTTTGGTGATCCTGCAACATTTCTTTCAGCAGCATCATCATTTTCAAATTTGCCCAAAACCTTCATTGACCATCCCGTGCTCTACCTCCAAAATGAATGAAGTACTTTGTTTTGTGCTGTAATAACCAAATGCTGGCATGCGAACACCTCAAACTAACCTTGAAAAAAACCCGCTTAACATCAGCATGTTTATTACTGTCATTGTGAGCATGTTTGTCTTTAGCTCAAAGCACAAATATAGAGTGTGCTAGCACGTCTGTAGACCCAGTCAAAGCTATTCTATTTTAGTTTTTACTTTGTTGTTATTTTAGCCTAATTCTGGCTGGAGTGAAGAAGATAAATATCTGATCCTTCAGCCTTTTAGGTGTACAGTGTTTAAGACGGCAAAACAATAATCACTTCAGCATGTGTGCAGTAAAAACGATGTGTTATTCTTGTAGGTATTTTTGCAGATAGGAGATGTTATCGGAGCCCGTGTTTGATTTAGTGCGACATGTTGCTGGAATTTAGTTGTGGTTCAGAATTTGCTCTCATACCATGGCCACAGGTCAGCTGTGTGGAGTCAGACCTGCTGGCTTGGTTTTTCTGGGCTGCCGCCACATAAGTAACATAAGCCATGCACGGGGGAGTGCAGGACGAGGCGGAGGGGAGGGATGAGAGAGAAAGCAGAGTGTCATGGGCAGAAAGAAAGGCAACAGGGAGCCCTGCTATCATGCTGCATGGTTTCAGACTGTAGAAATTCACACGCTGCTTTCTCACTTTTGAAGCAAACATAGTGCTGCACATCTAAGCATGCATATACTGTATACAGACGCGGTGTACCATAATTATATTATCCATTCCATTTCAAATTATGTTCAATCAATTGTGTTTAAAAGGTACACCAGGGCTTAAAAAAAAAAAGCAGTTTGTTTCACATCCTTTACAGCATGTCGTGTAGTAGTTGTTGAATTTCTCCCTCTGTGACGACTTTATCTATCAGCCTTCCACCGCTTTTAAATGTGGAGAACACAAGGGAGAGTTTTATAACTCTGAAATGGTTGGTCTCAATTTGTCCTCATGAATGATTCTCCCTCCAGCCCCCCCTTTAGGGAGTAACTCTAACATACTTTGTGGGATGACTCATCATTGCTCATTTTTTGTCTCCCCCCCATCTATTAGCCCATCCATTTTCCACCTGCGCCTCTGTTGCTAAAGAGCCAATGACCTAGACCCGTCTCGTCTCGCTGCAGCCCCCGTCCTCTTTGTCTGTCCCACCTTCCCTCAAAGTGTTTGGCAGAGGAAAAGGTCAAGAGAGCAGACACAGAAGTGATATTTCACGTATAGCCGGCTACCCAGCCTTTTCCTTATTAGATCAAATTCGCCTGTGACTTACAAGGCAATATTTCTGAGACAATGTGGCGACAGTACGCATTCATTTGTTTCCTTGAGTCTGGGCGAGGAGTCAGCACGTTCATTCTAAAAATATTCACAAATCAAATCATGCCCCTCTAACTAAAATGTATGAAGTAACACGTTCAAGTATTGTGTTTCGCAGGGTGTTTCGTGAAAGTGCTTTAGAGGGAGCAGCTCTGGTGGCATTGCCCTTGAAGGATGTCGTGAGAAAATCCAAAATCACTTAGCTAATTGCAACAAACCCACCGTAGCTTTTAAACAAGTAGCCCATGCTATTAGAAAATTAAAATATTGCCTTCCTTGAGTCTCAAGCAAGTGACCGCAGTGACAACATTCTGTTTACTTTTTACAATGCGATTATCTATTGCTCTATGCTGAAACCTCAGGCCGAGGAGTGATAGGATATTCAGAGGCGAGATTGCATTTAAAGTCACAAATGCATTAGACTGCAGGCTAGAGACAGACGGATGGTCTGACTGACGGACGGATAGGGGGCACACAGTCATAGCAAACAGTCAACAGGGAAGGCAAGCAGACAAGCAGAAAATTGCGTGTAAACAAATAGAGACCTAACTAGGCAGTCAGAGAGGATGCAGACATTCTCATGTTTGTCATTTGGAGCCATGTGTCACCTCCAAGACAGCGCTCCCTCTGTCTCATCTTTGTCATGGCTGCCTGATATGGTCTCGGGGAGGAGTGCTGAGTGACTCAGTGCCTCCGGGATGACGCACACCTAATGGATCAGAACTTGCAGCCTCACATTGATCCAAATGCATCCAATACCACTGTCGCTGCCAGACACATTTCTTATACCTTTCTAAAAACAGCATCAGGGAGGAATGACATTACCAAAATTGACAAAGAATGAAAGCTGCTTTTATTGCAATACTCCTGAACAAAGAAGTGTTTTCTTTTACTTATAAAGAAGTGGCGCTAAAGAGGAGATAACTTTTGTTTAGACCTTATTTGTTGTAAAAAGCTACCAGAAAATAATTGTCATGTTTTGTACTGTATTAGCATGAAACACTAAGGGCCAGATTTACTAAAGGTTTGTGTGTGTAAAAGCACGTGCAAACGTCACACCACCCGCAAACACATGTCCAAGCCGATCTACTAACGACGTGCAGTGAGGATTGCGTCTTTCAAATGTGCAATTTAACACACGTTGTCCATTTTGCGTGTTTGCCTGAATGCATGTGCAAAAATTGGGCGTTTCTACTTAAACGTGCAAAATTCTGGGAGGGGAAATGCAAATCGACACATTTTATACCCGCAATGATATTTACTAAACCTGAAAGTAGAAATAGGAGAAGTGACTGTGTGTGTATTTTAGTACGACTGAAAGGCATGTATTAATCAGATGTGCACATTAGGCTGCGTGTAATACACATATGGTGGTCCACAAGAGGACACCGTGTCAGCGTCACATTTTGCCTTGTGTAGGTCCAGGTCTGACAAGTGAGGCCAAGAAGGAAGTGCCTTAAAGTGCAATACCACTGATGGGCCACTAGGAGTTGGCTCCAAAAAGCATCTGGCTCCACAGACTCCGATTCAACTTCTCTCATGAAATACAAAGTCAATACATTTTTTCCACAAGTTATTTTGGTGTCATTTGCGAAAGGTACTCCTTCTTATTGGTATTTTGGCTGTCAATCTGAAAACATTTCTCTAGTTAATTGGATATTAGGCCTCAAACAGCGGTATATTTGCGGGTGTGTCTGGTTTGATTAATAGGCCTGGGGTGAAGTCAGGTTTCTGCCAGGTGGGCGGGTATAGTGTCCTCGGGTTCCCAGTTAGATTTCGCTGGATTCACCACTCGCTTCTCCCCAGCAGGTCCAAACATGATCACTTCTGGTTTTACAAAATCAAGAGGGCGAAAGCTAAAATGCTGTCCTCAATGCTTCAAAACAGCAGTTCCCAAACCAGTAGGTGCCTTAGGTTTAGGTAGCTAAACCCACATCAGTCAGCTGGCCATGAATGCGTATACTTTTCACACCTACACAAGGCAAAATGTGACACTTACACCATGTCCTCTTGTGCACTTTGTTGTGATACCGGGCTGGTGAGGAAGAGCTGCACTCTATCAGTCTCTGACACACACACCCACAGAAAAGAAATGAAAAGAAGTCTGGAGTTTAGAGTTATACAATAAAAAAAAAAAAAAAAAGCAAACCATGCTTCCAAAATCAAGTTTGAGGGTTGGGAAGAAATCTGATTACTGACCTCCTACATATTTACAGTGCAGTTGTATTTAGCTTAAATACTACACTCCATGTAAAACACCTTTCCTGATTATAGAAATTTCTGAGTAAGCCGGTTACTTTGACGCCTGTAAATGTCCTGACTAACAGCTAGACAGCTGCACAAAAAGAGTCACAGACGTTAAGCCACAACCCACGGCAGCTTTCTGTCTCCTCCGAGTCTCCAAACACATCTTGTCCTCAGAATGACTTTTCAAATTATCTAACTGACTAACATCCACCACTGAGTAGTGCACTACTGATGTCTATTTTCTGACTAGACAAGCTAACTGGCTCATAACCTGTAGCAACATACCTGCAAATGGAAAAATAGATCACAGTAGATGCTAGTTTAAGAGGTACCTTAATCAAAACATAATTTAGTATCTGCTTATGAGTGATGGTGAGTTGACCTCGAGATACCTCTGATGGTCTTTCTATCTAGCTCTGTGTCCCAGACTCCTCGAGGTGGGCCAAACATTAAGATAATTTACCTGTGGGGACTGATGAAGTATCACATTATTAACATTTTCTTGGTGTGGGCTTTATATGCTGCATGTCAATTGCTCTGTGAAGCAGGAACTGCCTCCTCTTCTCAGCCTGTCTCATCATCTATACATCAGCAGGTCTGAGTCACACAGAGAGATAGTGTGGGAGTGAAAGAATCAGTGTAGATGGGGCTGACTGTATCCCAACCTCTGCTTTATAGGGTGGACAGGTTATTATTGCAGCAACATTCGTGCTGGAAGATAGATGATATGGTTTTACTCCCCCTAAAACTGACCTAAGAGGCAGTAAAAAGCAACTGTCACATCATGTTTTATTTCGACAGGAAACACCTCTTTACTGTGCCGCGCAGAGCCTCAGAAGGTGATTGAGTGCCAGCTCCCCGTGTGTGGGCAATGCTGTATTTTATTCTTCACTTTTCAATTTGTTTTTGACCGTCCTATGACTCCTGTGACAGACCTGGTCATAGATATGGTCTCAGGTTCGGTCTGAATATGCTGTTGTCACTCGTGTCATGTTTGCGCTTCTAATTGCTTATCAGAGGAGTCAGCTCAGTGGGGACCATCTGCTAAGCCAGGTTTCAGATCCGTTTACCCCCACTGGGATTCTGTTTCCTGGGATGGGACAGTGTCCCTAAAACACATCACCTCCACCAGCTCGCCACTTACGGCTCACAGTTTCCATGAGATCATTATGGGACGATCGCAGGTGATGTAAGTGGCACGGAAGAGAAGGGAGGGAGGATGATTCTTGCATGATAGGGCAGGTGAAAGTGAGATATGGAAAGGGACTACGATAGAGATTTCAGCCAAACGTTTTTAGAGGGTGAAATCCATAGTTCTATTTTTTTTTCACTTTAAATAGACTCTGAGTTCTTTTGTCGATACTAAATTGTTTCAGGGATTTCTTTTCAGGCTTTGCCAGGCAAATATTTGAACAAAGTCTAGTCTTTGCATGCGAGTAAATGAGAGGAACAGAGATATTTTTTGGCTTTGTTACTGAGGCTGTCTTCTATTAGGAGGCCTGGCAAGGTGCTAATTAAATGGTTTGTAGGTCAGTCTCTGCCTCCGGCCCTGAATTGCATCAGTATTGACTTCAAAGCCTCAATGCATCAAAGAAGGACCAGAAGCTGTACAACTTTCCTCACTTCCTCTCCTCTCCTCTCCTCTCCTCTCCTCTCCTCTCCTCTCCTCTCCTCTCCTCTCCTCTCCTCTCCTCTCCTCTCCTCTCCTCTCCTCTCCTCTCCTTCAGTACATCCTAGGACATACTATATTTGACTGCATGTGTATGAGTAAAGTGCAATATACAATATGTAGGCAATATCAGTGTGCGTTTATGTTTATTGTGACTATTATATGATATGCACGAAGCTGCACAAAGATGTTCGAGCACAGTCAAAACAAAGATCATACAAATTATCCTTCAGGTAAAATCAATTCTAATTTGTAAAAATCTCTTGTAAACTGAGAAATGATGTAACATTTTTTTTTACAGGTAATACAGCAGTCAGTATAGTCAGTGAACTATAATAGTATCTGCGTCACATTTAGACCTGCTCACGTGCACATCGAGAGTCACCCCCCATTACTTTTCAAGGATATTTGCTTAAAAAGACATATATTTTTTTTCAAATTATATTATCTGTTTTTCTTACATTTACTTCGGTGTCTTAAATTAACTGTAAAACAGAAGCTGTGGAGCGCTCCATCATGGGGCTACTTAGATGAAGTAATGAAAGCATTAAACTCCCTCTGACAAAGGGGCTCAAAGGCCGGACCATCCCAGCCTCTGAAGACCAAGCAGTGTCTTGGTTTTGCGATCTCATTTTATTACTTTGCTGCAGCTGTATGCGTTTCTCCGGCACATTGCATTCACAGTTATTCCCACAAGTGGCATATCACCGTGGCAACATCTCACATCTCTTATTAACATGAATGAGCCTTGTGCCCTTCGTCTGTCTCTGTTTTTGTTGCTCTCTCTCTCCCTCCACCATCCCTAGGTTTTTTTTTTATTCTTCATATCCACTTTTTCAATGAGCTGTGAGGGGCAGTTCAGCCAAATTATAAATTACTAAAGATTTCCAAAGCCATTGAGATCGGCAAGATTGAGCCATAATGGGATGTAACTCCTTAGTTTTGATTTAATGTGGCCCCTGTCTTTTCTGACAGTTACCTCTTTTAAGGTCATCTTGAAGAACTCAGATTTAGACTAAAGTACAGTGAACCAGTTAATGGGAGCAAAAAAATAAATGAATAAAAGAATCACTCATTTGGCCTCGTGTTTTCAAACTACATTTTGACAGAATGAATGCGGATAAGATAATATGAGCCCTTCCTAGGATCCAGTCAGGCCACTTCATGTTTAAGGCAGAAAGAACAAGAAGACTGGGTGTTGCTTTCATACTTCCTATCTGAATTGATTGACACCTACTACAGCTCTAGCCCAAAACCCATTTAAAGTTAGGGATGTATATATGCATGTGCTGGAGACGTGAACGTATAGCAGCTTTATGTGGCGCTTTAAATCATGCTAAAGTCTTGGCTTTGTAAGGGGAGGCGGGAGTCTGGAGTGGTGGATCGTAAAAAGCTCATGTCTGATATTAAACCCATAAAATCCTCAGTCTCAGGAGAACTGACTCTCTTCCAGGCTGCTGGCAGCTAAACTTTTCACTGAGAAGCGTGTTTGATATTGAAAATTCATATGGTTGTCAGTAGTTGACAATCTATCAAACCAATAGACAACATGAAAAAAAGGGTAGAAGTAATGGACAGTGAGGTGGAGTTCATTTCTTTGTAATGAGGGTTAGGGCTCCGTGGGAAACCACACAGAAGGTTTACTGATGTCCGCATGTGTGTTAACAGCTGAAATCATTAATTGACTAATGAGACATTTGCCAATTTATTTGTTTGTTTACTTATACTTATGAAAAGAATGCAAGGCTGGTCAGGACATGAGTAAAACTGTATTTAAAATGGACTTTTTGTAACTGAGAGAGTTCAATTTTAGTTTCTGTTTTTGTCGGATTAGCTTTTTGTTCGGGAGACCTATACTTATCTCCTGTATGAAACACTGTGTGACTACAGTGGAATTAATAATATATACCCCAAAAGAAAAAGGAACAGAAACCATTAGCAAATTACCCTTCTGCTATTCTCTCCCTGCCGTATCTCAAAACCTCAAAAGCACACTGAGGGCCCGTTAAGTAGTACTGAAATTGAATATGAAATATATTGTCTTTGTTTTTAATATTAAATGAGAGAGTTCAGCTCCTTCAAGTCTGCTATCGGTTTGTTTCGGGGAAAGCAGCTGCCAAAGTGTTCACTGTGACACGTTGATCCCTCCTGCTGATGGGTGAAAGTATCTACGACGTGTTAAGGTCATTCATGGCGGGTTCCAGACATCCACCAACCTCACTGACGGAGCTGTACAGCTGTGTGTAGCTCTTGATGTGATGTGGCGGAAGGCAAACAAAGGCGGGATACACCGGGATGCTGCCGCTCTCCATACCGTGCCAATAAACACAGAATACTAATGCAGCTTCTCCCTCTCTACGGATCCGAGTCTCATCTTTCTCCTCGCTGTGAGCGAGCGTTCTACCTTATCAGAAGCCGCTATATTGTTAGCAATTGAAAGTGGGCTTTGACGCGGATGATAAACTTCTCATTAACCTTCAGGAAATTAAACGGAACCTTGATTTAATTAGATAAAGATCATGTCACCGCTGTGTCTCCTCTGAGATGAAACCTATGCGCCCGCAGGGGAATCTCTCAGTGTCATAGCAAGGTGGTTTTAAGATGAGAAAGAGAAAACGGGATGTGGTGCAGCTGTATTGTTTGATCATCCGGATGGTAGTTGATGTAAACATTTTAATTCCATATCTGGCAGGGCCTGGCTGTTCCCCTGGCAGCCAAATGCAGTATGACATTTGTTGGAGAAGGATGAAAGGCTCTGCTGAATTCTGAAATATGCATTAGGCAAAGTAATTGCTCCGCATGCATTGTAATAGAAATTGCACTGGTGTAATAAAGTTTTGATATTATTAACCTTGGCAGGGATGATTTATGCTGTGATTTAGGGTACATAATGGGATTGTGTGGCAGAAACCGGTGTCTTGAACTACTGTGTAGTGACCTGAATATATTATGACCTTCAGACCCCAAGGAGAATAAGACACTCTAAGACGATCTTTTAGTTTTCACACAGCAAACCTGGTTGTGAAAGGTGATTATTTCACATTGTTCTGATGGGAATTTATACCAGTTATGTAAATGCGAAGTTGGCTATTGGTTGATACATGGCACACTTACCTTCCTGACAATACTGAGATTCAAAATCAAGGAGTACACACGTCTCCTCAGTATTTCATCCTTTTACTTATTCTGTTTATTATTAGGTTATGACTGATGATGTGTTTAGAGTTTGAAAATGGAAATGATCCTTTAACCTTTTATCCTTTCAGACCTACTTCTTCCTTTAAAACTTTTTTTTCTCCTTGCTTCTAATGTCTGTCAAACAACGCATGTATTGTTAAACTACATTTATGCAGCTGCAATATCTTGGTTTGAATATTAGAGCTGGGAAGGCATGAATCTAAAGTGCTGACATGTCACATAGTGCTCCTCGACTGCTCCTTACAAACCTAGAAAAATGTCCCCTCGGATTTGCGTTTCATTCATCGGTTATAGTTTGTGAGCAAACACCGGAAAGGTACAGCCGCGCTCTGTGTTGTGTTGTTGGCTTGCAAAGATCCTCTGCATGGCAGAAGTCTGAGGAGAGGTCTATTAGGAGATCAACTATTTTCTTTTTACAGAAGCTTAATAGGATGCAGCGAGGGGAGGAAGGGGTGCAATGAATTACCAGAAATATGGGTCTTATTCAGTGGTGCTGTTTTTCTAAACTGTACTCATAATTCAAAAGGCAGTTAAAAACCCCATCATATATTAAATCTAATGTTGAAATGAGCGCCTCAATTCTTAGAGTTAAAAAAAATTACAGTATTTAATAAAACCCATAGAAGTCTTTAGAAAGTTTGTCTTTTTACATCTCATTGTGATAAAAGTGTTGTGGACGTTCAGGAGTAGTGTGACATTTATTTGGACCAGCTGATTGGCCAGTCAGAATTCCAAACAGGTTGTTACCCCCAAGAAGTCTTTCTTAGTATTTCTATAAGTCTGTTACGTCAGATCTGCTTTGTCCCACTCAGTTGTGAGGTTGCGTTGTAATGAATCAGACTGGGCACTACTTCAGACATGCTTAGTCATGGCAACTACTTTTGTTAATCTGGCAATGTTGTGCTTTGAGTTTGAGTTTTCAGATCCCCCATGAACATAATGTGTGCAAAATAACCAATTACTAATCTAAAAACCACGGGGAATTCTGTTATTGTGTGACTCAGAAAATACTTGACACCATGGCTGATATGAGCAAAAAGGTAACACCTCCTATATAATAGTTTTGGAGGTGTTACTAGAATAGGAAGTGCTGCCTTATATGGCAGGTTCCTCTCAAAATAGCCAGTGCTGGCAATTAAGAGCAGAAGTAATTTAAAATTGTTCCATGAAAAGGAAAAGCCTCTATGATTCACACCTGAAGTAACAGTTTGCATAGTTCAAAAAAAATATTTGGACAATTGCAGAATAACGCAAATTGAGCTGTCTCTTAAAATGCCTTGATAAGGAACTGCGAGAGCACAACTGCTTAGACAGCCAGATTATACACGAAATTACTAGAGCTCCTTGTGACGAGATGCAAACTTCGGCAGATCCTGCTTTGTCTGGACATTGCTTTTTCCTTCAATGGTAAAAATTGTGCCTGTGTGCTGGATCCAGTACTTGCCATGTTATTTTTCCATGCATGCGGCTGCGGCAAATTAAACGTATCTTTTTTCTTTCTTTTTATTATTTGTATAAAATCTCTCATATAAGAAATGCAGCTCAAAGAAAATTACATCCATCCATCCATTATCTATACCCGCTTTATCCCGAACAGGGGGGCTGGAGCCTATCCCAGCTCACTTTGGGCGAAGGCGGAGAACACCCTGGGCAGATCGCCAGTCCATCACAGGGCCTACACATAGACACAAACAGAAACAAAGACCATTCAGACTCTCATTCACACTTAAGGGCAATTTTTTTTTAAGAATCACCAATTAACCTGACATGCATGTATTTGGACGGTGGGAGGAAGCCTTCTTGCTGTGCTAACCACTGCACCACTATTCTGGCCTACATAAAAACATGTTAAAATGCAATAAAAAAAATTTAAAAAAAGAAGAAATAAAATGCATAAGAACAGATAACATTAATAAAATAGAGTTGAAATATAGAATAAATGAAAACACTTTTTATAGACACAGTAGTGCAAAGTGTGGGCAAGTGCAAGAGAGCTTCAGGTGTAGCTAGTTAAAGGCTAAAGTAAAGACATATGTTTTAAGCTTTCTTTTAAAAATATTTACTGAAAGAGCTTCCCTGATATCTACAGGATATCTGACACTCGGTGGTTCCCTGAGGCTCGGGGACAGGTTTGTGGACCTGCGATATCCTGCAGCGAAAAGCCTCAATTGACCCAGAGTACACGCAGTCAGCTTCTGCTGAACTCTTGTTAATTCTTTAATATGTGGCTTACCGGCCTCTCAGTTAGCATTGCTGTAACAGCTGGGCGTTCAAATTTCACTAAAAATAATGTTGCCCTCCAGCTACAATGCATACATATGCATAATGGACATTATGGTAACTCAGTGCAGTGGCAGCAGGTTTTCCATAAATTCCCATTTGATATTCTGCAGATATATCGCAGCTTTCAAGAAGAACCATTTATAAACTCATGTGGTGGATGCAGGCTGATGGTTCGATTTCCCCCTCCGACGCTGTCAGCAGCTCTTTGCAGGCGTTTTCTCATCTTCTCTGCGCTGGCATAATCCCAGTCCTCCCTTCTGTCTCACGGACAAACGCACACACATAGGTTGAACACATTGCGAGGTTAAAGACATACACACAATATATGTGCGCTCAGACACATAGGGGTGAAGACACGTGCGCAGACGCATACACGCTGTGGCATTTAAGCTCTTGCTGTGCCTTAGAGGACATGCTCTAATATTCTCCATCCCTCCACCCCTCTTTCTCGTCAGCTGCTCTCCCTCGCTCTCATTCTGTCTCTGCCACAAGCCATTTTCTGCCACCTCTTAATGCTCCTCATGTCCCACGGGGGTAAGGGACTCGCTCTAATATTCTCTCATCCTTCCATCTCCTGTCATCATCACCGTCGTCTTTTTTTTTTTTTTTTTTAATCTCCTCCCTCTTTTTCTCCTTCTCTCCTTTGTCCTTTTTTTTTTCATCTGCGAACATCCAAGGTCATGGTCACACTTTTAGTCTCTTGAAAAGGCTGCCATTAGACACAGGATGCTGTAGAGGTAGGGTGGCCTGCCCTTCTAGTATCTAGAGCATGCTGTACATCGCATCACATAACTTAATCTCTCTAAGTGTCAGGACAAGCAAGGCAAGCAGTGCTTCACCATTTAAAGCTAAAAATAGAAATCAATTAGAACGGTACCAAAGTGGAAGCAATATCTCTTCTTACGTCTCAGAACAGCGTTCATTGCCATAAAGGATCTGATATTGCCCGTTCTTCTTTCTTTATTTGTTTAAAAAAAAAATTCCCCTCGGGGATTAATAAAGTAAATACCTACCTACCTACCTTACGTAGTTTCATATAATCTATTTTCATAAATGTACTGCCCTCTTGGGGCTGCAGTAGGCTATTGTCTGTAGAAACTAGATCGATAACCAGTAGTTGCATCTATTATTTCTGTCATTTTCGAGGGTGTGGTCCTGTCTCGTTGACGAAGGCTGTGGCTTGGCGAGCAGAGTGGGGAGCAGCATGTGTTTGCGTATGTACATTGTGGATAATTCTCTGATTCTTGATGGGAGAGTTAGGGTTAGGGTTAGGGTTAGGGTTAGGGTTAATCTGTCATTTGTAACTTATGGATAGTTAATGACAAGTGTCCTTGTCAAACTGCCCTTGACTCAACTTCCACCGCTCTGAGATCAGTTGTGATATTGCCTTCGTTATTTCACATGTACAGCAGAGGGTGGAATCTGTACTTGTGCAAAAGAAAATTACTTCCAAAAGTCTTTTTTTCTGAACGTTAAGAGGTTGCAGTAGAAAAGAAAGTCTGATTTATCATCTCAAATAGACTAAATTGTCTCTTAGAGCTTGGGGGGGGTTAATAAATGAATTTATTTTATTCGATTAAATAGACAACCATTTACATTTTTTAGAGAAACAAAACAACATCCAATCTGAGTATATCTATGGCTGAACTGAGTTTAAAACGATAGAGCTTTTAATTTAAAACGAGGGCTTTTAACTTGAAAAAGATACAGGAAGTTGCAGTATTTTGTAGATGAATGGGGACTTCGGTGCTCGCAGTGGCGCTAACCTTAGCTTGTTGCTCCTGGCTTGCATTTAGTACTGGTTGGGGAGGATTTGACTTTCGAAGCTCTGCTGTGTCACGGTGCTCCCTTTGTGACCTTTAGGTTCCAGGTCAGGATTATCGAAAGGGTAATGTAACGTTACTTCGATGAGCCACTGACGGAGAAAAGCTGGCAGGCCAGAATGGGAGTTGAGTGTAGTGCTTTCTGGGTAATGCAGTTTATTTAAGAATATTATGAATCACCCAGATATGCTGATATGGAGAGGGCAGACAAGACTACTGGCAGCTTGTAAGAAGAAAAAGTCACTGTACACCAGAGAGTAAAAAAACACTTTGAGCACTGCCAGAGAAGTGATTTTTTTTTCTCTCTCTCTATTTTTCCTCTTTAATGCTAATTTTATGTTTACTCTCAGTTCAAAAGAATAATCCTTGTGCTTTTCAGCCAGGAAGGAGGGCAGAAAGGGAAGACGTCCAGGTAGAGTGCAGCCAGATATAGGAGAGAGATTTTCATCACAGGAAAGACAGCACCAAATAATGAAATGGCATGTTCTAGTCTGGTCCATTATCCTCGTTGAAGAGCTTAATCCCACAGTGAGAAGATGGTTTGTGGTGGTGGTTGTGGTACGGGAAGTAGTTGGTTCTTCGGCTTTGCTTGCTTATTTGTAAAAGTCTCTGCACAGTAAGTAAGGTTAAATTTGCCGGTTACACATGGCTCTCAGTGCACAAGTACTTACATTTTTTTTTTTTTTTAATGAATTAATGATGCCAAAGAGAAGCTTTTAGAGGAGATTTTTCAGACAGGTTGTCCTGTGCGTCTGTAACAGATCCCCACAGGCCTCCTCTTCATCTCCCACTGACAGATGCTCATTTTAGGAGCTGTCATCCTGTCAGACCTGAGAGGCTTTCCTTCATAATGACCCCCTTCCCACTCTCTCCCCTGTCAATCAGCATTTCTGTTGCCTAGGTACAACAGTATGTGGGCATCTGTCACATAAAGACCATAAAGGTTAAATGGAGCCTATTTCCAGGGTTCAGCATCTGTAGAGGTATTTTCATTTATAAGAATATATTTAGTTTCAGAGATAAAAAAAAAACATTGTGGGGGTGCTGTCATTTTATTTACAGTCATTTCTTGGAGTTATGTAAGATGAAATAATGCCCCATATGCTGTCTGAAGACATGATTATAGGCTCTCTTTTTTTAAAATTTTTTTTAAAATTAAGTTGCTGTTGTTCATATTAAATCCCACACTGAGAATTTGTTGGCTACATACAGATGGCTATTGCTGTATATTTTAAACCTCTTCATGTGCTTCTTTAAATGTCTTAGTTTGTCCAACCAATAGCACAAAACCCCAAAGTAGTTAGTGTACAGTTAACTCCAAGGAAAATATTCAAATGTATGCATCTCATACGAGAGCATTTGTACATTTATATATATATATAAAAAAAAAATGGACTCATGCTAAGTGATGATCAAAATACTCATTGACTTATGACTTATCATTTAATCATTTCAAAATTGCAACTCTGTGTAATATTGCATCTGTGTAATCAGGTATAGCAAAACATGCCAGCAACCCATTAACCACGGCTGTCTGCAATGTGCTGTAGAGAAATTAAGCTCTGCTTGTTGTGCCTTGTTGTCAGTTTGCACCTGTGCTGCCGCTGTTGCCAAAGTTGATTTTAAACAGAGTCAGCGCTCTGAAAGTGTTACATTTCACACCATGTTTGTATTTCCATGCATCAAAATCAGGCACAGTCCTGGTAGTGTCACATTTCTAGTTTTGCTGCATTCAAATAAATAAAAAGCTTTCACCTAAACTTTGCTAAAGACGATCACTTCTATTAGGACTGCGAGTGGCTCTGTACAGTCTGCTGTCCGAAGAACCGCTTCATAATTTTTCAGATGTTTTCATCAATACACCATCCCAAACAATTTAGAGACTTGTCCTGAGGAATATCCTTTTGGTTGGTGCCAACTGTCGCGGACGTCACGGCGGAGTAGTTAGAGAATGAGAGGAAGTTGCTGACGCTGCTAGAATACAAAATTGTGAGGAGAGCGATGTGGCTCCTGTAATACACAAAGCAATCATTAGTCATGGTAGCAGCAACCGTACTGAAGAGGAAAATCTTTAATTTCACTAATGAGTCCCACTGTCTGCAAGGTTTTTTTTCAGTATTGTACCAGGCAGGAATATTTCACTTTTCTACCCCGAAGGTCAAATTTGCAACAGTGTTACACAGTATGTCAGAGTTTCTGTAAATATGAAAATATAATATAAAGTCCTGCCATTCTGATTCTCCTTCTCCCCGAACAGGCAGTTTCATTTATTTGTGAAGCATAGCTCTTTGTCATGGATGATAAAGATGATTGTTGAAGGACAGGTTTGTGTCCTTCTGCCGATCCTCTATTCACTCGGTCCGTACCCAGGAGACTCACTGTCGCTGTATGACCTTGGGCGCAAACACAAAAAGGAGCTGGCGGTGGGAGAGTCAGGCAGGAGGAGATATGAACACCAGAAAAAAGAGACGCAGGACTGTTGCTGTGGGCATCGTTTGGGGCCTACAGGATTTTCCCCCTCCACTCCGACCAGACAAACCAGACATTAACTGAAAAGAAATACATGGCACGGATGACATTTATTGAGCCATCTGGACATTTCATTACAGGAGACTTGCTCAGTACTTATCTCCTTTTTTTTTTTTTTTTTTTCTAACACTGTTCCTCATTAGACCTGAGTCCACAGTGGATTTTAAATGATGAAAACAAGTCTGACACACACCGATGCACAACTTACTCAGGCTGCAGCTTGTTTAATGTCTGTTTTGGTCCTTTGCTCCTCTCATAATTTAAAACTGTAGGGTGGGTAAGTAGGTTGTAATTAAAATCACATAAAGATCAAAAACTATTTATAAAAATAGGCACAATTTTGATGCCACGTTTAATCAGGAGAGTACTTTTGTAACAAAAGTGGCATTCATGTCACTGGAAAGTCTGTTCAGAGGTTAGCTGTCAGCAGACTGAGCCTCAGACAGTCTGAAGCAGACTTTCCAGTACTTTGATAGCCTGAGACTTGTCAAGGTTGTCTCAAAACCAAAGCTCTAAAGTGTCTCGAAAAGTATTTGATTTGATTTCTGTTGTTATTTTGGCCAAAATATTCTTAAATACATGACAGAAAATGCCTATAACAACTGTTGGTTACCTCTTTGTCCTTTGTTTATATTTTGAACACAAAAATGTGTATTCCTCCTATTATTAACAATTACCATCAACTTTTCTGAGCTGTCTGTGTTTGGCTATTCTTCTCCAACTGGTGACAACACTCTGGTATGAATTGGTATGCTTGTGGTACATTTTTTTCAGTCACACAGTGGGAATCTGTGGTCTGGGTTGAGTTATGCAGTGTGTGCCTGGAATATATAGTGTTTTTCTGACAGACTGTCAGATCATACCTACACCTGCGTAGCCGTCGAGAGCCCCTTGCCATTTGAGGCCAAGGGAAAGGGGAGATCAAGACGTGTGCGGATGTATGGATGTATGCCATCAATGTTTCATGGAGGTTTCATTTGTTGACATTCCCCCAGTGAGAGGCTCAGACTCTCACCTCGTGCTCCGACATGTGATTCTGTTTCCTAGTGTGTCTAAATCTGCATTAATGCTGCAGACCCACGAATGAAAATAGGAGTATGTGCTATGAAAGCAAACACTTGGAGTGGATGCAAATGTTTGCTCTGCAGTGCAAACATTGGAACAAGTTGATGGTTGAGTGATAGCTATAGAGTTGCATCTGTTTTCTGTTTCACTGTGATGTAAATTATTTGAAGAATATCTGTATAGAATATGAATTAATATTTACCCACAGCAGCTCTTATTGTTTGTTTGAAATTTGCTCTGAAAACAGATGTACTGTATATTTTTGGGGGATTGAAGCCAGAAAGCAGAAACAGTACGTTGCTTTGGCCCAAACTTTCCTTGGCTGTGGACCACTGAAATCCCTTCTGGCTGAGGCATCAATCAGACATGTTGGAGCTCCTCTTTATGGCTAACCCTGCGAGCCAGGCCGGATTAATGAACATGCTTATCCTGATGCCATGCAGTACTGACGGGCATTCTTGACTTCCCACCGAGGATTTCCACTAGTGTAATCTTGGGGAACCCACCAGGATTCTTAGAAAGTATTTTTTTTTACTACTGTTTGCCAGAAAGAAAACCAGACATAATCAAGTTCACGTTCTTTCTCATTTCTCTCTTAACTGCAATGATATTTGTTTTCCCGTCTTTGATGTTGACCTCTAGAAGCTCTGCAACAACAGCATACAAATCCGCACATCCGCACTGTCTCATTAGCCCCAAGCTTTTATTAATATTAATATACAAGTTTTTTTTTTTGAAATTTTTTTACTTTATAAATGAACTTTAAAAGCATCAGATTAAAACTTCCAAGTTTCTTACATGCACTTTGGACTAAGGTTTTATTGCAAATGATATGTGCCTAGTTGCACATCATTAAGGCTTCTTCGGCTTTGATGAACCGCTCGAGTTGCTGCAGGCAACATCAAGAAATATTGTTTTTGCATCATGATAAAGTACTTCGATTTTTCAGCTGTTTTTAAATAACCAAAAAAATACGACATTCCCATCTGGTTATTATCTGCAAACTGTATAATTAGATATATTTCTGTAAAATTGACTTGTGTGCAGGTGCGACTTCAGGCTCACTCGACTTAACACGGAGAAATGTCGAACTACGTCCTCCATCTTGATTACTTTGAACAGAAATATAGAGACAGGGGGCTTGGAGTCGGAGCGCTCTTGACCTGGGTCCTTGGCCTTAATGCAAAGCGATTATTCTGTACGTTGTCAGGCCACATCACCTGCCTGTGTGAGACTCGGCTGTCTCCTTGTCACAGGGTGCAGTTGAGGGGCAGAGGAAGTCATTAGACAGGATCCCTGTTGGCGCAGGAAGCCGTGTGTGAAATTTCGGCTCCGTTTTAGAGCACTTCTACGGGCAAACCGAGACGAGCGCTTGAAATTCTTTTCACTGACAGATCAACGGAGAACGTCGGACTCACGTGTGTTTATATATGTGCAAGATGGTGTTATTATGTGTTTACAATTCTAATGGTGCCATACGAGAGCTGCCACTTTCAGCCCGCTTGCATTGATGGAAACTGAAACCCAAACACATTGAAGTTCCCTCACACTTCTACGGGCAAACCGAGACGAGCGCTTGAAATTCTTTTCACTGACAGATCAACGGAGAACGTCGGACTCACGTGTTTATATACGTGCAAGATGGTGTTATTATGTGTTTACAATTCTAATGGTGTCATACGAGAGCTGCCACTTTCAGCCCGCTTGCATTGATGGAAACTGAAACCCAAACACATTGAAGTTCCCACACACACACACACACACACACACACACACACACACACACACACACACACACACACACACACACACACACACACACACACACACACACACACACACACACACACACACACACACACACACACACACACACACACACAATTTGTAGCTGCCCTGTTTACACTTCCAGCCTTCCAGTATGGTTGCCAAAGTGTACCTCGGAAAACATCTTGACAGATTTAGCTTTGCACTTTTTAAATATAGAAAGGGATATACCAATGAAAACCTACACGGCTATTAAAGAGAAAACGTAGACATCGCGTCCAAATGCTACTCCTCCTCTTGACATGACGCTGGCATATTCCAGTTGGTAACAAGTGTGACTCACTCATGCTATCTCACCACACGTGAATCATGAAATTGCGTGTACATAAACTGCCCCATCAAATGATTTACAACAATTATAGATGCAGCAGTTATATTGAACAATCCCTCCTTTATTTTTTAATTTTTCAATTTCTTTTGGAGGGGAAAGGAATGCCCCTCTTCCATTACCCTTTTCTAGATTTCCCCCGTGTGTTTATTGCGTTGGTCTTGATTTGCGGTGGCGGTTGCTCGGCTGGCTGTCCATGGTGGATTGTGGGTTTGAGGTCGAGAGCTAGCCCTTGTAGATATTATGTGAGAGATGGGGGGGGGGGAGGGTGGGTGGGTGGGTTGTAGGGGTGGACTGGCTGTCACAGTCGAATAACTGGGTCAGTTTAAGATGATGACGCTTCTTATCTCTTCAGCTCATCGCTCAGTGTTCGCTGTTAACTGCTCAGTTTTTCAGCAACCAAGCACTGCTCAGTCATTCTTCTCTCTGCCCTCTTTATCTCCCTTTCTTAACCCCTGCAGTCGAGGCACTAATAAACTCCAAGAAAGTGTCATTGCCCGTGCGTCTGTATGTACTATATATGTAATTCTATATTTATGTTTGAAATGGTGCATCTCCAAGTTAGGGCGGTTGGCAGTGCCACGTTTAAGAGAAAAAGACTTAAATTTGTGGTCGCGTTTCCTGAGATTTGCTGATGACTATTCAGGTTGTGTAATCCGCTTGGGTGGATTTTCTACTTGCTCTGCAGCCTTAAAAGAGTGTGTGAGCAATTTAGCTTTGCATTCCTAGAGTATTGTCAGGTTCAAAATGTATAGAGAACAGTTTTAAGTATCAAAATGGATGCAGCAGATATTTTATATTTTATTCCATGCACTCTTCTTTGTCAAAATCTGGTGCCTCCATCAGCCATAATGAGTCTTTTATTGTTTGAACAAGCTCCTTCCCATTTTATTATGGCATATTTTCTTTTACCAGAATTTTTTTTTTTACATTTACATGTTTACATTTTTTTTTTCGTTGCTCATAATAATTGTTACTAATTTACTAATTAATTAAGTGTGTGCATTGAAAAAAAAAAAAGAGACGTTCACATGGTGTTGAAATGAAACAAATGTCCTGAAGAGACATTGGACCCTCGAGCAATCCTTTAAAATGATTGATAAACATTCCCATGATGATCTAGACATGTGCTTGTTTCAGGCGGGATACTTTGTCAGATTTCACAAATAATTTCAGAAAATGATTTTTGAGTTTGGTGGTAACTCGGCTCGAGTTATGATTTGGAGCAATCTGAGAGATGTGGTGACACAGATCAAGCTGACTGAATGAACTCTGCCTCAGTTCTGTAGCGCACTTATTGGACTAAGGTCATGAGGGATTGGACAGAAAGGGGCTCGAGATTATAACTCATTAACTGCTGTGAAGCTCCATTATTGGTTATATTTTTATTTAGTTTGATTTGTGTGCGTACTTGTAATCATTGTGAGCGGATTTGGTATCAGACACCGTCATTGACCAGTTTATGACGTGTTTAGGGGTCAGCAGTGTTGGCACACTGCACCACAGAAGTATCTGTCCATACAAGAATAGACATCTATCCTCGTCCGACCGCCCCCGAGCAGAGCTGACTGTTTCAGTCCTCAGATGACCGGATGTATTAACCCGTGTATTTCTTCTCAAAACTCAAGCCACTTTATCAGACTTTACACAGCTCCGTAAGGAGCCAAAAAAAAAAAGCTTTACATTTGGTCCCCTGAAAGATTCAACTGCTCTTGTGTCAGTTTATTCAGTGTTGCCTTGGTGTTTAAAAGTGGCACCTGTAAAACGTACTATAGGCAGGCAATGGCCGTCTCTTGGGAAAAACACACAAGGCATGATTTGAATGAGATAATGCTTTCTAGGGAATGACTTACCTCTCCTAATCAGACCAGTGTAGGTCCTAGCATTTACTAAGCCTGATGTTATCGTAGAGTTTCATATTGAGCCTTCTCCTCGTCTCCTTTGTGTTGGAGCATCATTGATGTCTGTGGGCTTGTAAGGTTATTCCCTCCCTCGACAACTCGGAGCCCAGAATGGCCATCATCCTCTGTTCAAGCGGCATATTATTAAAAATGCAATGGGATGGGGCTGTTTACTTAATACCTCAGCCACAATGCACTGGATCAATACAAAGGACTATCACATAAAAGTAATCAAGCTCCCATCATCAATAATAAATGGCACAATCACCAGGAGCTCAATCCTCTATTGTGAGATGGCTGAATGGGAGAAAGGGGAGGAACAATTATGCATCGCCACATTGGTCAGCTGTTGCGAAGATGATGATTGTGATGACCGTGGCGATGATGGCGATGGGAATGTTTGCGAACACATTTTGCTGCAGGGGATTACTGTGCCACATGTTCCCATTTTCTGTGACAGTGTGGCACAAGAGGAAGCTAATATTTGCTATTAATGATTAATATCCAAACAGATCCTCAATTCTTCATCACCAAATTTGAATATAACTTTTTTGTTTGTCAGTGTTACATAGTATTGCTTTTTTAATTTTTTTAATTTTTTTTTTACAAGATCTGTCTACACATAACTATGATTTTCCAGTGATGCTGTGAGAGATTATGTTATATAAAAGTAATACATTCATTTTGTACATTTACTAATTGTTGCAGTACGGTCTGTGAAGTCTTGCTGTGCCAACAAAATTCTGTTTAAGACTGTAATCTCTTTTAAATAACTTGTTTAAAGGCTGGGCTCTTGCTGCTATTCCTGCTAGGTCCCATAATTTACTTTACCTTACTCATCTTAGACAGTCACTGAAACATTATGCAGACCAGAGTCCAGCAGGGTCACGATTTCACACAATGCAAGCATTGACTCAGCGCAGTAGCAGAGGAGTGCATGTCAACACTTGATAACTGTGCTCCTCTCTAAGCACTTCCTCTCAACACCCTAAACACACGTCGTTGCTGCTCTTCTCGTAAGTTGAACTTCCAAATGTGTTACCTAACTGTGCCTCCTGTAATTGTGCTGGCTTGACTTTAACACTGCCTGTATTTCAATAGGCTGTATTTGCTGACATGAGAGTGAGCATTCATTATTCAGCACATGCTTTTTGAAAATGTCCACCATTCTGCAACCTGCAGGAGGGAAGTCACTGTTTAATTACAGATGCTGTAACTAGTGTTGCCTATTGTGTCCACCTCAGCTGAACACAGCGCTTTGTTTACGATAAAGTACATTAATCAGCGTTGTTGGAAGACTTTTGCCACTCTGTGCATGAAAGTAATTTCTCTTCTGTCTCTGTATTTCCTCAGGTGGTGTTAGTCTTTGCGCTCAGCATCGGGGCCCTTGGAATATACTTTATAGACTCCTCAGAGTAAGTATCAATTTCATGACCCATCTGCTGAATTAAGTTGAATTTTCACTCGTGCTGCAACTGCAGTACTGATGACAAAATATTGACTAAATGAACTTTGTATGAACAGTATTTGTTGCATGCATTTACACTGGCCTTTACATTGTATTTGAATGATAGGTGCGCATGTGTGCTTACTCATCTCCACACAGTGCAATCTCTGAAATGCAAATGCTCATCTTCATACCCCCACAAGATCGCTGAAGCATGCACACATATTGTATGGACACACACACACACACACACACACACACACACACACACACACACACACACACACACACACACACACACACACACACACATCTGCATCTCAGGATTTGTCAATGGGAGGCCTTTTAGTTGCTATGGTAACAGAGATAGGCAGATACTGTGTGTGTTGGGGATCTTGTTCTATGACACGGAGTGTGGGTATTGTCAGTTTATGCGTATCCCTGGCTGGCAGTCACCCAGGGACAGATTGCAGGCCTGGCACCTCTCCGATAACAATTGCAGCCACTTTCACACCATCCATACTCAAACTGTACCTTTGAAGGGATAGTTTAGATAGTCTTTTTTTTTTTTTTAATTTAAATTTTTTTATATTTTTTATATTCATCCTGATAAAGATATTGTTTCACAGTCAGACTAGGGAGTATAAAGGCCACGGTATTAGGTAAACATGAGGCAGCTAACAACATGTTACACAACCTAATGCACTTTGGTGGTGTGGTATTATATATCAAAAGGTACTCCAGTGTGTACAATAGAGATATTTAACTGTTTATTCATGAGAAAAATAATTTTACGATTTATATCACTGCGTACTGTATGTAAGTTTTGGGTTACAGTGTTTTTGTTTTCTGCTTTTGATGCAGACTTTTTTACTTTTTCATATTGATTACTATTCCTTTTGTACATCTCTTTCCCATGCTAGTCAACAATTAAAAAAATAATAAAAAAAGGCAAAACACAACAATCAAATGTCTTTTTTCCCCTCCTCCAGGCTAGTTTAATTTATTGTTATACTTTATATAGACAGCGGTGGCCTGTCATTTCATTTTCAAATAATAACAAAAGTTGGAAATCAAATCACCAAAAATGCTTGACAGTGCCCTGCACACTAACTCTGTGTGCCTTTCACTATTTCAAGTGCCATTGATTTACCAAAATAAAGCTTGAAATATTTACTGCAGTGTCTGGGGTTATGGACTGTTGATTGTAAAGGGACCACAACATATTGTCCATACATATAATATACTGTGTGGTACATTGTCATCAAATGAATTATTTTCTTGGCTGCTGTGCGCAGTGTTATCGTTAGCTAACGTCTGTAGTTTGTTTTTGCTTTAATACAGTGTCTGTTAACTGTGAAATTATGTTCCTGAGGGAACCGAGAGTCTGAAACAGGGAAACAGGGTTAGAGATGTAAAATTCGCAAAAGAAGTAAATCCAAAATGCAATCCCTCTTGTGCAGTCTTATCTCCTAACAGCAGTGGAAAATTATTCCTGGCATGACTCCAATCACCCATTTGTACCTCAGGATAAAAACCTTTACGTCCTCCTCCTCCTCATGTCTGTCTCTCGCTGCTTTCCACTGTTGTCCCCTTTTAGTTTTCCTCTCAGCCTCTGGCATATTTTTTAAAGAGGGGAGATCAAGGCACAAATTTTAACATTATTTGTATAATCTTCTTCAATAAAATGGTGATTACTAGGGATTCTAAAAAAAAAAATGCACTCAAACCACTTAATGGCCATGTTAATGATCGAATAATCAGTGATGAATCATTCAACTTATAACAATCACAGAGAACCTTTTGGGTGCAGACAACACGACTTACTGCAGTTATGGTGAAATTTGGCCTCAAATATGCCATCAGCAGCTTTGTCAGGATCAGGAGATGCTAAATATTGCAGCACATATCAAAATTGATGTGCATATATATTTTACATGCTACATTGCACTGTGCTCATTACATTGTGAGAAGTCATGATAGATCCATAAAAGATGTCTGGAAAAGAGGTCTAGAAAGAATATGAAATGATCCACAGGTGTCAGGCGAACCTCACATCAGTACTCCTCCTTAAATGAGAAACATTGATAAGCTATGAGACAACAACGGTGGAAGGTTGAAAACATGAGGTTTTCAGAAATGTACTGTGCCAAAACTTCAAACCCCCGGGGTAAAACAAAAAAAAAAAAAAAAAGGGAGTATAGTCAAAGCATATTTAAAGCGCTGTTTGGTTTAGCTGCAGAGCTGTAAATTCTCTTTGTAGTGTTTCCTCATTGCATCGAGTATGTTACAGTGCACACTTTCGAGTGTATTTCGATGTGAGTTGGCTTCCCCAGGGCATTGCCCTGATCTCTGTGTGCTCCCATTAAGCAAAGGCCCTCATCACCGTGATTAGCTCAAGCTTGTCACTTGAGTGTGTACATCCTCTCAGGGGGGCTACTGATCAAACCAAAGCAGGTCCATGCAACTCTGGAGGTTTTGACATCCTAAAGAGGGCCGGGCTTGTGCTACAGCGATGCTTTCACTACAGCAGCCGAAGCCTCTTGTGTGCTCTACACCAAGTGTTACTTGTCAGAGAGCCGAACTGATACTAGATCTTATTCAATTATGTTTTGCTATTTGCTGTAACATCTAATAGAAAAAGTTGCCAACGTCAAAATAATCTAGGTCATCTTGGGCAAATGGTTATCAATTTGTCCACACTTTCCGACACAGGTAAACAATTTTAATCTCTGTTTTTGAATTTGTGAAGCCCATTTGATCCAAGAACAAACTGTGCAGGGACACAAATATTGACATACACTCTTCTTCTGATTATCTCCTTGTGTGTAGTGTTGCAAATGCATGCATCCATACACTACAGTGAACTGACTCCCGTTCTTTACCCCGTGCTCACATGCTAAAAGTGCTCTAGAGACGTCCTTCTACTCCAGCCAGCTTTTTTGCCACTAAATGTTAATGACTGAGGAATGAACAAGCGCAGACTTATAGGTCACCCCTTTAATGGTGTGCAATTACTCTACCAAATATCGAGGGTCTTATGGTACAGAGTCATGAACTATTCAGGGCTCAGTGGTTTGCTCTCCACCCCTCCCCCCCTCCTTCCCTTACAATCTACTGTTTTGGCCATCGGATGAAGTGAACATCATTCTGAAATTGTCTGTGAAAAAGGCAACAGTAATGGGGAGGATTATGGTTCAGTCCCTGTGGTGACAGCGAGAAGAGACATGTGGTGGAATAAGTGCATGTGGGTTGGACCTCGGGAGGCTGGAGCTGCATGATGAGCTTTTATGTCCACTTCTGTGATGCACGGTAGCCCCTTGGGGCAGGGACACACTTACACGCTGGGTAAAACGCCTCGGAAAACGTACCTTTCTGGAGGCCGGGCACCGGTCTCCTAGGAGCTGTTTTGTCTCTACCTCTCTGCAGGTGGGATTTTCCTGGCATGAGTTTTGTTGGCCGATAGTCCGCAGCAAAAATCCACAGAAAAACACAGCAGAGCCTTCCGTGGAAGCAGGGAGACAGAGTTTGAAAGGAGGGAATTGTTAATTGGATGCCCTCCCAGTTGAGCACAGAGATTACTTGTCATTGACTTGGCAACCATGATGTTGTTAAGAGGACTGTTTTTTTTTTTTTTTTTTTTTTGAATGAATATGTAGCTTCACTGAAAATGACTGTCCATCTGTTTGTTTTCACAAAGTGGTTGTTTACCACAGAGCACACGATAATGCATGATGAGGCACTGCCTTTTCTGTTCCTCTGCAGCAGACTTTACTTGCCAAAGTAATGCTATTTTGGTGATGTTTTCAATGGGAGGATACTGCGTCCTCTCCCGCCCACATCTGAATCTGCTTTAATACCTTGGCTCATCCCTCATCCTTCATCCCTTCTTTTTCCTCCTCTGTGCTCCCATGAAACAAAGAGGAATGTAGGACAAAGTCTCTGCAGGCTGCTCTTAAAGGGATGCCCTTGTTCCTGCTCCACTTCTGTTTCTATTTCGCTCCTCTCTCGATCCATCCATGTCACCCATGCAGACTTTTGCATGCGCACGCTTGCATAGTCACGTTAACTTTGCTAAAGCGCACGTGCACACGGACGCACAAACGCGATTTTGACTCGGTCTGAGAGGCCTCATAAGCAGCATCTTGTCCCTGTAACTCTATCATTAGTGTGAGATCAATGACAGCACTGAAAAAAGAAACAGTGCCTGATGACTAATTAATGGGGTAAGGTGAGAAATATGGCTGAGCTGAGAGACAGACTTGGCAGACTTTGTAGCGATGAAGGGTGGCCTATAGAAGGACCTCTCCTTCTGAGGGTGTTGACAGTACCTGCCTGGTTGCTGTGTCTGGATAGAAGACTTCAGTCTCATCTTAGATCAGAGAAGACCGTCTAACAATATAGTTGAAAATATTCCCGAGGGGCTTTGGATTTAATCCACAAACTGCAGCAGTAAAAAAAAAAAAAAAAAGACTCATTTCAAAAGCTAATTTTCACTAATTTTCAAAAATCTAGCCTACTTGAGATTAAATACCATTTTATTACTTTTACCCACACTTGCAGAGGGATTTTCACTCACTCTGGAAAACGAGAGAATCTTAAATGTCAACATCACATTTAGAGATGATAAGCTCTGTGAATGTTGTGGAACTTTACCTAAGGACTTTTATCATTATGCGCTAAAATGAAACTTTTTAATTGCTTTTGATGTCTGAGCATGACCTGAGAACATTTCACGCCCCCAGAGTCTTGCTTAGCTTGCATGTGGAGAAGCCATACATTAATGTGATGGTATAACATGTTGGCCCTAAAGTGTCAGTCTAATGAGAGAGGAGTTTACCCTCTGATGCAGTGCATGAAACACTGATTAAGGTCTAATGAAATAAATTACTTGAGACATGATTAGTAGAGTCACTGCAATTTGTTTATCTCTTTGTTGATCAAAGTTACCATGGTAAATTGCTGTTGCAAAGGGCCTTTATATTACCATGGTGACTTTGAAAAACAATTTTTTTTTCCCCCTTCTTTTTCTAATATCCCGCAGTGCCGGGTTATTTTTAGACCACAGCGGGAGCCACTTCAAAACGCTCAGTTAATTTAACAAAGCCGGGATGATACTGAAATGTTTTAAGTGCCTTTGTGACGTTTTTAGGAATTTGTAGCCACAATGTCAGTTCAGGTCTTTCAGCTTGTGATCCCCTTTAGTATTTTAGAAAAAGGGAAAAAAAAGAAATTAATGGATGTTGTTACCAAATGCTCCTGAGTGAGTTTATATCACTTTTACTTCATTCCAGAATTTACTATATGCCACTTTTAATATTTTATTATATCAACTGGACTTCACATGCAGCCAGAAAAAACAAAAACAAGAAAACATGCAATTTTGATTATAGTGACCAAATTATTTTGCATAATCACATAGATCATAAATGATCAACACATGGATCGTGCACATTAACACAGTATTTTAGCCTCTACTTTACTATCACACAATTGTTCCATTGATTGAGTTTGCATTGCCACCACAAATGTACCGGACCGACAGGCCGAGACCCACGGTCAAGTTCAACTGTTGGGCTCATAATGAAAGACCCAAAAGCACAACACAAAACAGGCAGGGAAGAGTAAGAGAGGCAGGTCTGAAAGAACATGAGAATCATACAGTGGGAACAGAGACGACAACAGTAGGAATGAATGGCAAAATGGCAAACCGTGACATCAACAATTTTCACACCAGAAATGTTTTTGTGAAACACCCTTAAATCACAATTTATTTATTTTGTATCATCCGGGTTTGATTTCCAATTATTTTTCATCAATTTTTAATGTCTCAATGCTGTGATGAACCAAGAAGCCAGCTTGTGATGCTTCAAAATGTGAGAACTACTTTTAGATAAGGATTTAAATTAAAGCAGCATTTCTGTAGAATAAATTCTTTGAAATGTATCTACAATTTCTGAGTCCTCGGGGGTGAATTTCTTTTCTTTATGAGGGGAGTTTGGTGATTTGTTTAATAATTACTTGATTAATGCATTATTTTCCTACTGCCTGAAGGTTATTTTACTTGAGGAGATCAAAATGCATTGATTAAATGACCTGAAAATAGACCAAATAAAACCTAGCACCACCAACTTCATTCGCTTGACAACATTTAACCAGTGTGTTGATAAGGACGTTCACTTTTGGCACCACAGCATTTTATCTCTTAATTTGTTTGTCTTCAAAAGAGGAGTGTTGTGATGCGTGTAATTTAGCGGTAACAGTGGCTTTGGAATAATTTAACCATACACACATTTCAGTGGGGTTCCTTTTTTTTTTTTTTTTTTTTTTTTTTTTTACCTTATTGTCCTTATTATACTATCATTTACTCTTTTTTCTCTCTAACTGAATTCACTACATTTTATTGTATGAAACTGTGTTTTCTCTTAGTGATGGGCTGTTTTCATTCACATACAGCTTCAGACTAAAATAGATAACGTGTTTGTAGAGGAGATGCCTGAAGCGGAGTGCAAGTCATTTGCATTCAGATGAAAAAAATTTAGTTCTGTATTTTTAGCTTCCCAGGAGAGGTTTTATTTGCCCATTGCCCTTGTAGGTACGGAAGTATTTCTAATTTTAGTAATGGTGCCTTGACCTTAAATCAATCATAAAGGTACAAACCTTCTTTCTACTTTACCGCCCCCGCCCTGCATGTACGTGTCCCTTGTATGTATATGCAGTACTCTCCGGAGGAATACTGCATTTAAAGTCGGACATTCAAATATCATCCTCAATGCATTACTATTTTTCTGTTTGATTGTACGCATTGATTGAAAGTGTTGTTTTGCATACTAAATAATCGGACTATGAATATGTAACAATCCAAGATGCCTATGAGCTTACAAGAGCGGTAAGACATTTCTGAGAAGAATGACTCAGATTTGGTGTGTGTTGCACTGCGATTGTGAGCATTAGTCAAGCTGGCAGCAGTGTGTTGATGCTGTTTTCTCAGGGGGGAAACCTTGCTGTTGTTCCTGCAGTTAGCCAAGGTCATGTGCAGGCTAACGAAGGACTGGCTCGTGCTGACTGACTGTAGGTGCACAGGACTATTTTTAGGACATCATCATCAACACACTCTGTTGCCCTTGAGAACAAATTAGTTCTGGTTGTGTTTTTTTCAGAGGCAGAGTTCCTGGTCAGAGGAGGTTGAAGGTGGGCAAGTATTTGATGTCCTGAAATAGACTTACATGCTCTGCAGGTCTCCCCTTAAGCGATCGTGGCTCTGCCCTGTGTGTAGACATGTATGTACGTTAGTGCGAGCTTAGCTAATAAGCAGAGGACTAGTGGGATGCGGGCATTCACCAAGTGACACATAAGAGGCCAAGAGTTTAAACTCAGGAATTTCAGAGCAATTTCACTGTGAGTTTGAAGAACAAAACATGTTTACACGTAGGTCCTCCACCCTTTCTCTCTCTAGCTTTTTGTATCTTCCGCTCTTCTTCCTATGTCACTACCTGTCTTCTTTCCTTATCTAAACTCTACATTTCCTTCTTTCTTTCTTTCTTTCTTTCTTTCTTTCTTTCTTTCTTTCTTTCTTTCTTTCTTTCTTTCTTTCTTTCTTTCTTTCTTTCTTTCTTTCTTTCTTTCTTTCTTTCTTTCTCTCTCTGTCCCTCTCTTGTCTTCTCTTCCTGTCAGGCAGGATGGTGTAACCCCAGGCAGTGCCTGGGCTTAAGGAGTAATAAGAACTGTAGTGGGCAGATCTATTTTCTGCGGGACACTTGACTGCATGTGACCAGGAATCCCTTGTGATTGCAGAGTGTGAAGTGACATTGAAAGCAGGAATCAGGATTTTGTCTTGTCTTACATGCTCTTGGTGAAGGAAGGCGACACAGATAGTGGGACTCAATAAGAGAAAGATCTTCACAGTACAATGAAATCCAATACAAAAGCTGTGCAAAGCATAACACATTACACAAAGCGTATTATGCTTTTTGTTCAGTTGTTCAGATTTTGCATGAAGTTATTCGCTACTTCATTTCGGATGTAAAAGTCAGAAGTGCCACACTCGGACATTCACACCGGCCTTGTTAGTTGCTGCAATGACACCGGACTTTGCTAATGAATTATCCAAAGTGATTTATGTTAGGATTTATTTATTAAGACCATGGTTTTTGCAAATGTATTGTGTTATATATAATTGGGCAGCACAATGGTGCAGTGGTTAACGCTGTCAGGTTTTGGCTTTGAACGTTAGTTGGCATTTGAAGACGGAGCCTGTTGCATTAGCTCCGCCCACCCTCTCAGTGAAACAGCCACTGCTAGGTGAAGAAAAATTGCTTCACTAACTGTGCGTTGTTTGTGATTTTTCCCAGGTACGGCGTCACTAACACCCAGACTGTTCAGATCTTCATACCGCAAATTCAGGGACTTTTATCAGCGGGCCACAGGCTCAAACACTGTTGTGTTACCTCATTCGGCGATAGATAAGACATTTTGTTTGAGATTATTTAAATTTTTTAACCTGCATGCATTTATTTTTTTTAAAGCTACTTTAGAGAAGTTTGACAAGCTGTTAACACAACATTGGCATACAGTATTATCACCTTTTATAATTGTCAGGAAAACTAGCCGGCCCTTGAGCCGCTAAATACTCCACAAAGTTCACCAAGTAATTCCTCGCTTTGTCGGCCTTTCCCTGGTGCTGGCAGGTAGTGTACTGTCAGCTTTTTAGCTGAAAACAGCTACCTGCCGTGGCTGGAAATGAGGTTGATGTGAGCTGTGTTATTGATTAGTGCAGCTTTAAATTAAATACAAATGCTTTCAAATTTTGCTTTCAAATTAACAGGTGAAAGATGTCTCACTATTAAGCGATCTGAGTGTAGGTGATGCTCTACGTATACAGTACATGTAAATCCATGTATTTGCTCATCTGTGTGTGGGATTTTGTCTGAGAAAGTGCTTATCTTGATGCAGGTATGACTTGCCGTAGTCAACTCTTTATTTTTTTCTTTCACTGCTTGGGAAGCTCTCCCATGCTGTACCGATGTAGCCGTTAAGTAAGTGAGGTTTATTTGTATGTCACCTTTCACAGATATAAAATCACAGAGTGCTTCGCAATAATAAAACAGCCCACAAACAGCACGACTAAAAATGACTAAATTCAAGTTCTTGGAGTGTAGCCATTGTGTTGTCTTATCAAGCCAAATCAAGCCAAATTCAGTGACCCACACTGGCCCTGCTGTGCGCCGCCATGTTCCCTCTCTGTTATCGAGAACGCTGTGGGTCACATGACTGTAGATGAGCGGTTGTTTAGAATTAGGCCAGAGCTGAGCCCAAGGGGAAATACCACAGTGACCACTCCAAATGGTGTCTTCAGTATGCACCATCTGTGTGTGTGTGTGTGTGTGTGTGTGTGTGTGTGTGTGTGTGTGTGTGTGTGTGTGTGTGTGTGTGTGTGTGTGTGTGTGTGTGTGTGTGTGTGTGTGTGTGTGTGTCTGTCTGTCTGTGGGTGTTTAGGCTTATGTGCTTGTGCATCGACTTGCACGGCGGTTCATAAGCGTCAGCTGAGGTTTCTAATCAGTTTTTGAAGTGAGGGGAGATGAGTGCAGCGTTTAAATGCGTGCGATTCAATTGTGTGTGTGTGTGTGTGTGTGTGTGTGTGTGTGTGTGTGTGTGTGTGTGTGTGTGTGTGTGTGTGTGTGTGTGTGTGTGTGTGTGTGTGTGTGTGTGTCTGTGTCTGTGTCTGGCCTGGTTCAACCTGGCGGCCATATCTAGAGAAAAAAAAATTACCGCAGGAATATTGTGCATACTTAGGCTGGATGTATGATTCATGACAGGGTTGTAAGCTTGTTTAGTTTGATGCTCATAGACTCACATAGAGACTCTTTTCTGGTGGCTAAATAATTGAGCATTTTCCCCAGATCGATGTGAAGTCCTTTGAAGGGTGAGAGGCGAGTTAACGTCTGTCCAGAGGCTGATGGCACATTATCAGTAAATGCCTTTGAGACAAATAAAATCATTTTTTAAAAACAATTGCTGCATAATCCAGCCTCATTCTGTTCATCTTGGCACCGGGACGGAGTTTTATATCATCTTAATCACATCAGTCCTTAGGATATGCTCAAGACAGGCCACACACTCATGAATTATAAGTTGGATCATCCTCTTCGAGCAATATGTATTCTCTGGGATGTCTGTACTCAGTCAACCGTTATAACGGAGCGTCATGTGATGAAATGTCTGATGTTAACTGAAAGATGATTAAGCCTCAATCCCCTCAACCTCTGGAGGTTCTCATTATGCAGGAAACTCTATTCTGAATCTCACACTGCGTCCCTATGCGCTCCGTGCATACAGATGTATACTTTAACGTTTAATTTGATCGTATAGGACTTGTAACTGTATACTCTTGTAATAGCGTTGTGCGTGTGTGTGTGTGTTCCCTTGCCAGTCTATAAATTCCCAAAGGGTGCCTATAGGCAGCCAAACCACTATACATATTTATGCTTTTCCCACACTGGGATTTCCTTATTATTCTGGGAGCAAAATGATATAGGCCCTTGACCAAGTGAAGAATGGGGTGTGCACACTGCCTGTTATTGTTTTTGTTGTGAGCACCCACTTGCTAATGGTTCATCATCACATGGTAAATATGAAGATGGATGATGTGACAGACCAGACAGATCACAGCTCATTTATCATCATCTGCCTCTTTTTTTTTTTTTTTAAAGCAACACCAGGGGAGCTATTGCATTCTCTTTGCAGTCTCTTCATATGAAGGGATAACTTTTGGAATATTTGTGTTTGACAGACTCTGAATAATGTATGCATGCTGAAAGTGCTGTCACATCAAAGCAACTACCAGTTTCATTTTATTTTCAGCTGTTTCATCTGTATGTGACTGACTTCACAGCTTTCATCTCACCCTATGGCCCCCTAGGGATCGGTGGAGGAACTGCAGGGTGTCATTGAAACTCAAACTGGTATCAGTAAATTGGTATTAATGAATAATCTCATTTAAAGACAATGTTTCTAAGTCCATATTTTGATCAAATTATTTTACATTCTGGTGGTGTCTCCGTATCTGTAAAAGTATTACTGGCAAGCATTGGTCAGTTTAGTCTGCTGTCATTGGTCAGCGTCATTTGACCTTGACAGCTTCAAGCTGGCTGTTGTTACCAAAGCAGTTTCCCATCAGTCCTGTGAGCTGAGCTGAGGAACCGAGGTGATCAGAATCAGGCCATATATGGCTAAAGAACAAAAAAAAGACAATTTATAGCAACAACTTCAGATTATCCTGGTATTTAAAGGTGAAAGATAAACCATAATCTTTTGGTGAAATCATATTTTGATATGATCAGTTTTTTTGTTTTACCAAATTATGTTGGTTCATTTTAACTAAATAAATATTGATTGAAAACTGAATAAAGTGAAATTTCACTCATATTTTTGTTTTATATGCTCTGACTGATATAATGCATTTCCATTTAATACAGGTTGTCACATTGAGCAGGAGTCTGATGTTATTTTGCATATATTACACATATATTACGCATATTGTGACAAATATGCAAAATATTGTTTTTAATATTGATTTCACCCATATTACTTGCTCATTAACCTGCTGGAAAAAACAAACAAAGAAAAGATGTCAAGAAATGACATTCTTTTAATGGAAATAATGGAAAGGTCTGCAGTATTTACCACTTGTGTGTTTAGAATAGGAAAAGAGATGGAAGAACCTTCTCTACTGTAACAGTTCAAGAGTCTTTCCCCTCGTAATAATGTTCTTTTCTCTCCTTCTGTCTCTGCTCTCCAGTCCTATAGAATCCTGCCAGAACTTCTACAAAGATTTCACGTTACAGATCGATATGGCCTTCAACGTCTTCTTCCTTCTTTACTTTGGCCTGCGGGTAAGCTGGCACACGTGCATGCATGCTCAGTCATGCACACAAGCATACACTCAGTCATACATGCATAATGCTGTGCACACTTATGGCCAATACATACTATTAAATGCAGTGGCACGAACAATATGCACAGTTATGTGGGCATTGTTTTACATACTGATCATTAAAATCTGCAGCATCCGACAGAAAGATCCTCTATGCTTGTTGTTCTCATTAATGCACAACACCCCAGTTTAATGATTTTCTTTTCCTAATTTACCATAAACAATAAAATATTTTCATTTTCAAATTTTTGTAGAAAAATAATAATTTGAGGCTCAACATTCTTAAAGGTCAACTAACTATACTTATACATAAGCAGTCACCCAACTAAGTTGTCTACGAATTCTCCCATAGCATGCCTTTGGTTTAGGCTGACACTGTTGTAATGATGTTGCTAGCATGGCTGTCATGCTACAGCAGCATTGCAGTGGCGCAAACGCAAGTTGACATCCTGAATAAATGAATAAATAAACTCATAAGCTGCTTACACCACTAACTGTTTGCATGACTCAGCAAGTGGGGTGAAGCGTTTGTCATTTTATATAGGATGTCAGCGTTGACAAAGGGAGACACAGCAGTTTTGCATGTCGGAGTGATGGTGTCTTCGTCTAACATTAAAATTCAGTTGTCATTTTGAATGCCATCTTTGTTTTTTGTTTCTTTTTCTTGATAGTTTATAGCAGCCAATGACAAACTGTGGTTCTGGCTGGAGGTCAACTCAGTGGTCGACTTCTTCACCGTTCCTCCTGTGTTTGTCTCCGTCTACCTAAACAGAAGCTGGCTTGGTAAGTTTGCTTTGTGCTCTTTCTTTCTGTGACTTCCACACTCCGTTTCATGAATCCGTTGTTTAGCTCAAACTGTATAGCCTTGTCACTTCTTGCTTTCTTTCACCATTTTTAAAATTTTCTCACTCCTGGTTTTTTTTTTTTTTTTAAAAGAAAAGATTTTGCCCTCTATCTTTGCATGTCACCCCTCCTTTTATCACTCCCCATCTCTCTATTTGCCTCCCTGTCCCACCCCTCTATTTCCCCATTACTGGGAGCATGTCTCTGAGGCCCTCTTGCTTGGGGCTGCAGTCAACTTTCATTCATCATTGAAAGTGACAGGGCTGGGTTCCTCTGATGTTTCAGGGAACACAGACACAGCTGAGTGGATGGACTAATGATAGTCAAAGTGACTCAGAATGAGGCTGTGGTTCTGTCTGTCTGTCTGTCTGTCTCTGTGTGTGTGTTTTTGTGCTTTAGATTCATTAGTAATCGCTGTGTTGAGGCGTTGCACCTGGAATACCTCACAGCGGTCCATAACTGCCATCTAATGAGCTTATTCACACCCATGCAAAAAATGCACACACAAATGCATGCGTTATGCCTATACACACTTCTACACACACACACACACACACACACACACACACACACACACACACACACACACACACACACACACACACACACACACACACACACACACACACACACACACACACACACACACACACACACACACACACACACACACACACACACACACACACTCTTGCATGAGCAAACTGGAAAACACCCTAACCTGCATTACATAACGACCTACTTTTCTCACTGTGTTCAGAGTGTTGTGACCTAAATTACACTGCAGTAAAAAGAGTTTCTTTGTAGGTGTGTTCTTTTTTGGGTGCACTGCCACTCTACTTTTAAAACCCGTATAGAGGAAGCAGCGTTTGTGAGTGTGTCGTTGGACCACTAAGACTGTTAAGTCAGAATGCAACGCCATAGTAGAAGTTGATAAAACACTCCATAATAAACAGAAATATAAACTTCTATGAAGCTAAACACTGACATCTAGCTTTCCTTTAAGATACGTTTAAATTCAATTGCTGTTACTTTTCCTTTTTTTTTTTTTTTTCAACAACCTCCAACTTAATGCTGTAATTTTTGCCAAACAGTCCTATTGGCAATAGGCTGATATCACAGGTAAATATTTAAAATCAATCATAGGTTAATTCAGTTTAGCAGCATCAGTATCAGGTTCCTCATCTGGTGCTCAAACAGAGCAGAGCCATTGATATTACTATTTGGAACATCTGTTCTTTTTGCCAAAACATCTGTAACAGTCTGATGGGGAAGGAAACATGAGCAATTAGTTGACCACACAGATTTTCTTCTTGTTTTTCCATTTCGAATCACTAAATCTGTGAAGTAGTGCTAAACTGTGAATGTCTGATCTCCGAGTTGATGAAGGCTTCTTAAGAAGCTCACAGTGGCCCATGAATTTCACAGGGAACAAGCTGTGTAATGAATTAGATATGGTTGAGTCAAGTAATCTGGCTTCTGCTATTCATGACGCAAGGTGTCCTCATCTCATCCCATGAAAAACTGTCAGTGTTGGGGCCTTGATGAGGATGATGAAAGACTGAGAAATGGGGGTCTGTCTGCCGCCCGATATTCTGCAGCGAATAATTACCTGTGATTATTAAATATCATGCATTTGGACTTGATGTAGAAAGCAAAGACACCTTCATATACAAACCAGCTGCAGTGAGTTGTTGTGTATAAACAAAATATGAATATATTGTTTTTGAGAGATGCCCTAGATTCCAGAGCTGTTCATTTGCATTTCTGTATTTATTATTTTGAAAAGGGTGGAATCTTGACGACTATTTTTGCAACGATGACATATCAGGTGGCATTACCTTTTAAACATTTGAGCGTGTTTATTTTTTGCATTGGACATATATAACCACAGTATAGAAACAGAACTCCCACGGGCACAAGTTAAATTTGCTGGTCATGTTCTTGTCAGTGTTTTAAAGGCTACGTAAAGTGCTGCAAAGCCTCAGTTATAAAATTAACAGTGTGAAGATGGATGGATATGTTGTACCCTAACAGGCTTTTGATAGCTTTCAGAATACTGATGGTGCACTGCAAGTGTCTGTTAAAATTCAGGCTCGGACTAGGAGAGAAATCATGATTAGCTGCTTGTATCCTGTGTTATTATGGGAATTAAGCCTTATGGTAGGATTTTGCGACGGGGAAAATAAGTTTAATTGACATACGAGTCCGAAAATAAAAGGTGTAGTGCTCTGCTTTCAGATGGTAACCTACACTTGCCCCCTATATCTGTCTTCAAGCCTGACAGGGACCATAATGGACTAATCCATAATTGGTGCTACTTTCATTTAGTTAAATGTATATACAGTTCCTTAACAGGCTTTGTCAGAGGAAACCAGGGTGGTTGTTAAGAATGTGTATTGTCCTCTTCACTCCCAATGGATTAGTTCATCTTTTCTTTCCATTCACAGCTCGGGAATACACACCAGACGCAGTGTAATACATCATAATTACACTACCTCTCGTTTCACTCCATAAGCTGTGGTCCTGCATGAGGAGGCCGTCGCAGATCCAGTGGAAGCCCGCTCAGTTAATAAAAAAGACCACTAATAGGAGTTCTGCCCTGTGCTGGGTGGTATGAGTACTCGCCCACTCTGCAGCCAAGGGACTGTATGCTGTGTGCATTTCAAGTCATGTTCTCTCTGCTTCTACAAATTGGACATTGATTAAGAGGAGGAGAAGACTGCGTGGCTAATGTGAGAGTGCATGTAGCGTTCTTCCCTGGAAAAAGGAATTAATCTCCTTTAACTACTTGAATTTATAGCATCTCTCCCAGGAGAGGCCTCGCAGTGTGCTTTAGCATGTTTTCTGTTCGAAAGACGCTCGTAGATCTTGTGGCCACTGAGCCTCAACTTTCACACCCTTCGAGTTAACCCCACGTCTTCCGACAGTCATTTCAAACCACAGAGAAACGCATTGTTGCTTTGGATTCTTTCAATAATAAAAGTAAGCTAATTGTTAAAAATTTGATTATTGCGAGTTGTATCAATCAGTGGAACAGAATGACAACCTAAATGTTGTTGAAGCTGCACTGGTGTTGAGAGTGTGGTAGCCCTCAGGCACGACTTTTTTATACCAACCTGCTACTGCCTCCTGGTGGTAGATTAGTATATGGTTTGTGGATCCCTTGTGTTTTCCTGCTGAAAGAGGCTTACAGTACCTGACATGGGCATGAGAGCATGGGCCTTATATGGCCCTCCGGCCGCTGGCAAGAACCCTACGTGTACATTCAGTGGAGGGACACTAATTTGTGGGAGGTTTAAGCCTCTTTGCTATAGCCTGGCTGTGTTGCGATGTATTGCATGTTGCATTACTGAACAGGCAGCGAGTGACCAGTTCGGTCAAAATGCGTAGTTGGGGTTAAATGTACGTATCGATTTGTTTGTGCCGCCCATGCTGCTATTACTGAATGAGCAGTAAGTAAGAGTGGTCTGGACGCTAGCTGAGTGTCTGTGTGCTTAGAGCAGTGTAGCATCATATAATCTAATCCTGGCTCGGTTGACTCTCAGTATTATCCCAGATGAACCTTCCCAGACCCCTGATTGATAAAAGGTCCCAGTAGGCTGCCCTGCCAGAACATGTGACAGAGAGGCCATACTCTGGCTTGCAAAGCCTCAATGAAGTAAGAGTGGGCACTGAACCAGGAAAACCCTTTTTGAATGAGCATCTGGCGAGCTGACACGTGTGTATGTGATTGTGTGTGTGTGTGTGTGTGTGTGTGTGTGTGTGTGTGTGTGTGTGTGTGTGTGTGTGTGTGTGTGTGTGTGTGTGTGTGTGTGTGTGTGTGTGCATGTGTGTGTGTGAGAGAGATAGTTATGTGTGCAGGAGGTTTTGGCATGTGTGGGAAATATATTTTCTCATACATGAACACGTGCTAAAGAGACCAGAGTTTCAGTGAGAGCTTGTAAACACATGCAAACACAAGCACACATTACTATGCACGTGAGGACGAAGAGTATATTTCTTCTTTGTAGGCAAATAAGTGTTTTATGTCATAGGGCCAATTCTTTTGCCTCCTTTTGGGAGGTGAGGCCTCAGATGTGATGGTGTGAACAGATATTTGTCCAACAAAATGTTGAACGCAAGACACACAACGACACACACAAATGTTCAGTATCACCCAAACACAAACGCTTCACAGTATCACTGTGTTTGGTGGGTATTTGTGCTCCGAATGCCAGATTTGCAGATTAGATGTTGATGTTATTTTATTTTTCTGTCAAAACAAACAACCTTCCATCCACTGCTTTTTTTTTTCTCATTTCTAAATGATTTATGTTGTAAGTCCAACACAAAATTGCACACAAAATATCCACCGCAATCGACCAAACATACATGTTCAATGACTGAAAAGGAGCTAGGAGAAGAAAAGATTTACTGTTTGTTACTTGCCTTTTCTCAAAATTAAACACACGCACACACACACACACACACACACACACACACACACACACACACACACACACACACACACACACACACACACACACACACACACACACACACACACACACACACACACACACACACAGTAAATGTTTAGCTTTTCTTTCTTACTTACGTTTTGCTATAAAATATTAGCGCAGAAAACATACACATACATTATTAATAAAGTCCCCTAAATAAATATCCATCATGTTTTGATGTTGGAAAGATGTGTGCGTGTTTGAGTGGAGATTTAGATGCTGTTTGATGATCTGATGAGCTCTTTGTTTGAAGCTTACTGAGGCCTTTACCTTTCACTCGCTCTATTTTGTTTCTTCTACTAATTTTGTATGAATATATACAAGCACCACAGATTCAAACATGCTACCTACCAAAGAGTGGATCCCTAATCTGAGTTGTTTGAACATTCCCTGTGAAAACAGGACACTCATTTTAAAGAGAGGATTATTGTTTTTTTGTTCAGCATTATTTTCATCTCTACTAATCCGTGGCAGGTTTCATACACTTTTGAAAATTTAGTTTAACACTGCTGTGTGTTGATGGGGACAAAGCTTTACAAAGGGTTAATATTAAAGCACCAAAAGGGGTGGGAGAAAGGTAAATCTGTTTAGGTTGCAGGGATTAAAGGCACCTTATCACAAATGAGAAAAAAACACCTATATTAGAGCTGACATTTTGCTCACAGAGACACTCTCTGATATGACTGACATGATGAGAAAACCTATTCAACTCTAGCTGTTTTCTTCGAGCTCTTCTCGCTGCAGTGCGACCACTGATTCAAACGTATTTAGAGGTGTTTGCTTTACAAGGGGCCTTCAACTTTGGATGTGGACTATTAAGGACGATTTGCTGTCTTCAGAAAAGTAGAATCTCGCTTGCTTTGTCATTGTACAAGGAATCATCGCTGAATTTTCGAATACTAGATCTTAAATATTTTGGATTGGAAAAAATTGTATTCCCGGCTCGATCAGAAAGGAATTCCTTGGACAGGATTTAGTCTAAAACAATGATTCCTCCGAAGTTGCTTGTGTACCGTCATACACAGCGTGCGGCCAGTGACATTAATTTGGACCCTCACCAAGGAACGTGGCGGCGAAAGAAGTCCTGTGGCGAACTTTTTCAGAATGGGTACAGGGTGAGGCAGGGCCACCATGGGCAGGAGGAAAAGGAGAGGCAGACTGGGTTTTACCATTCAGTTTGGTCCTGCTTACACATCCTCTCCAACTGGGGTAAGAACATTAGTTTCGAATCTACATACATGAATTTGTTCAGTGGTCCGAATGGCCTGTTTCGTGACAAGCATATGGCCACTACGTGCATATGGCAGGTAGTAATCTGACTGTAGAGATCATCTCAGGAGGAATTTGCTTCAGTTTTGTCACACAAGGCAGAGACACGAGTACACACATGTTCAGTAGGATCAGGCGTGTTATGTAAAGTGACAATGAGGCAGGTTTCACATTGTTCTATAATCCTTCAGAGAGCTGCTTTTGGATCCAGATGGAGTATCGTGCCACATAATGCTCCTGTAACTTGTTTGAATGCATCAATAAATCCTGAACTAAAGTGTATTGTTTTTTTGTGTTATTGTGTATTACAGGATAACAAGTGCATTGTATGTTGCAGGGCTTTGCCTAAATGCTGTAGAAAATGTGTGCCATATTGCCCAACTGACAGATTTTTTTTCCCCCACAGGTTACATTTCTCTGTCTGCCGTAGTACGTCACCTGCTGATCCTCACCTTCTCTCTCTCTCTTTCTGTTTTTTCTTTCACTCAGGTTTAAGATTCCTGAGAGCGCTAAGATTGATACAGTTCTCAGAAATTTTACAGTTCTTGAATATCTTGAAAACAAGGTAAGAATAATTTTGCCCACACAACAGCAGCATCTTCACTATTATAATCATCCCAGTAACTAACAATGTGGCTGATTTGCTCCACAAAAACTGTAGGAACACTTCATTTTAAGCTCTGTATATAAAGTCGTATTAACCATATCAATTCATATTAATCCTCATGTTTTAAGTGAATTTTATGAGGTACAATAGTTATTTTTATACAATAAACATTATATACTAAAGATTTAGTCCCAGTCTGTGTAACGCTGAGCTTTTATGTTCCTTTTCTTCATTTTATAGTGCACTTTTCTTATGTTTTTGTTTATTTATACGCCCGCTATCTACTCATGTCTTTTCTCAACCACCCTAGCTGTAAAGGTTATTGTCAGTCAGGCCGTAGCGGATCCTGTTGTTACTTTCATGAGCTCACAAATCTCTGGGTTTCTGCCAGCGTGGTCTTTGGGAGTTTTATGATTCTTCTTCTTCTACCCAGCAACTCCATCAAGCTGGTGAACCTATGTTCCATCTTCATAAGCACATGGCTCACAGCTGCTGGATTCATACATTTGGTAAGTGGATAGATGTGAGGGCCAGTGGGGTCCATCGATTACTGAACCTGAAAGGAAGGTATTGCAAATAACTGACCGATACATCACATATGTGACACCCAGTACCCTCCTGAGTCTCATGGTCCACTCTTATTATTTTGTCGAAGAATTATTTGACTATACAATAAATTGCAATTAGGGATGCACGGAGCAAATTATTTCTCTCCCAATAATACCTATTTAACTAATGGTATCTGCCGACATCAAGCACTGATCTGATACATCTGATTTGTTTTTTAAAATCACAAATCTGTATACGTCATTACATGAAACCTATTTTAATCATTTTTATGTAATGTGAGTCCAGGGCACTAAAACTAAGTACGATTTTGTACATGATTGAAAAGTTGACTGCAAAAACACAGAATTTTAACAGATGTTAATGCAGAAACTTAAAGTTTACTTAAAGTTACTCCCATATGCAACTAAATCCTACAAACTGCTACTTTAATGCGCATGAGTCATTTTATGACCAAACGATCGGTGTATCCCAATTATGTAGTCGTAAAAACAAGGAGGGTAAAATGTAACCAGCTGTAAGAAGGCAAACAACTACCAGTTTATGTGTGCATGAATCAACTGCAACGAAATGCAGAGATCAATTCAGATTTTAATACCGAATTTCGACCTAGTATTTCTATGTGATCTTTACCAGGATACGTTATTTGGATTGTGACATCTGACTCATGAGTCTACCCACTCACACCTGGTATTAAAATACATTTTAGTTATTTTGATTGAGCCCACACTTTGATTCAGTTTCAATATTCAAATTAAGTCGGTATGTCTGGCTGACTTGTCAACAAACATGTCACATCTCAGTTCAAGGAAAGCAATGCTGCTATACGGGCTCTGGTTTTTTTTTTCTTTTGTTCCACATTACTTCTACTACCTGTAGTTATTGTCAAGTTTACTTGTGACAGCAGGAAACCCGGGGTTAAATAACCTTTCAATTTATGGGACTGATATTTTTTACTCATAATATAGTCATGCCGTATGGATCGCATTTACATCAAGCTGAGAACATTAACAGCTTAAATTAACATCCTATTTATCTAAGCATATAAATTATCCAGAAACAGATCACAGGTTGATACTACAATGTGTGTAAATATAATTACAAATTTGTTGGACTTCATATGACCCCATTTAAAAAAAAATTATTTAAAAGAAATTAAATTGAAGATCATTAGAAAGTAACATCGTCATATAAAAACATAGGGTGGATCTCCTTCTGTACTGATCCTGGACTTAAGGACACATTAAATGCAACTTCATTATTTCTGGCCGGAGACCTTTCCTCCTTTGTGTTTTTGTAGCCCTTCCGAACAGCTCATCAAGCATTAAACTGTTTTACCACTAGGTGGTAGTCAAAGCTCAATATTTAAAGAGTACTGGAATGAATACACAAACACTTGTAGCTGGATTTAATCAAATTTGAGGGACACTGTTTCTTTTTCCAAAACCCTGTTTATAAATTGGTGGTGAGAGTCCTGTCTAATCATCATTCTCTACTTCTCCTGTCTCTATTTAAGGTGGAAAACTCAGGGGATCCTTGGGAAAACTTCCAAAATTCCCAGTCACTATCCTATTGGGAATGTGTCTATCTGCTGATGGTGACGATGTCTACAGTGGGCTACGGGGATGTCTATGCAAAAACCACCTTGGGGCGGCTGTTTATGGTCTTCTTCATCCTGGGCGGTTTGGTAAAATCTGTCTTTTCTTTCTCCCTTATTCCTATTTTTTTTCCCCCTTTAAATCCTGCCTGTACCCATCAATAGATTGTGTGAGCCTTTTGTAAACTATTAGAAAAAGTACAAATGATTAAAGATTAATGTAAATGCTTATAGTTATGTACACTGTATTATAGGTTAGTATATTATTTTGAAATTGTTAGAGCAATGTTGCCTGTACCAGTACATACTATCTCTTTGTCACAGTGTAGTTGTATCCTTTTGTTTAGCCTACTGTATCTTGTCTACCGTAGTTACAGTTCTATGTGCTCCTCTGTCCTCTCCCCTACTGTGTCACTCCTGTATATGTTTGATTAGAGTATAAGCTTTTTGTCTGATAATGTTGTTATTGTTCTCTTAAAAGCAGTTGCGGTTTCAGGACACCCCTCCTTTCGTGTCTCCTCCCACAATTCCAACAAACACAGGGGCAGGGAGATGAGGCTTAGGCCGGCCTGACTGTTACCATAGCAACAGCAGCCTCCCACTTCCCTCCCTCTCACCCTCCTCTGATCTAGCGTCCTGTTGGGCTGCCACTAGTAGAGTAACTTAGCACACGAGCATGCATGGGTGCACACACCTGTAAGCACTCACACGCAGGACTGTACCTCCTTCATCTTCTCTTACAAAGAATGGAGGATTTAGCCAAATCACTGTCACTGTATTCTGTATTTGGACAGCTATCAGTATGCACTGATGACCTACAGCTGTGTGGATGTGTACCATATTGTGGCCATGGTGATGGATGGTGTGTTTTTCTCAGTGCTGAGAGCTCTGGAAGTCTTTAGGCTAGTACCTTATAGCCTGCTTCCTATCAGCAGCAGTGGCTAAATAATGACTCCAGGCTGGAGGTATTTTAAAGCCAGGGATCACATCAAACTCACATAATGTCACATTATTCCCCGTAATGTATCAGTACATTTTTCCAAGCATGATTTAAGTGCGTAAGCTGAGATGAATGACGTCAGTGAGTATCCCAGCGTTAGTTGGTAAACTTAAACACAACCCTGTGCTTGGATAACCGGCTGTGAAACTTTGCAAAATGCATCCAGCTCATTTTCCAGCCCAACAAATGAGTCTTAATGTGTTTTGCAGCTGTGGACCATCAGGTGGGCCTATTCAAATCAACCTGCCAGATCATCTGTGTTTGTTGGACAAAACATGGCACATAGGTTTTTATACTCCCTCAGCTCAATTCTGCTCTCTTGAAAGGTTTTGGGTGCAATCACAGACTGACTATTCATCAGCTGTGACAAAATTCTTACCCGCTGACCAGACCTATTTCTAAAGCTTTATCGTTAAACACTGGGGCTATTTTTTCTCAATAGCAAATACACTATTTTTTTTTTTTTTTTATAAAGATCTCCCTCATTTTTCTGAAGTTCATCAAGTCTCTCCAGACAATGAGGGAGATTTTTCACTTGATTTCTAAAGCAAAGTAACATTTTCTTCTCTCCGAAATCTGGATTCATGCGGCAGTTTACCTACAACCCACTCTGCGGCGTATTAGTCTCTTTTTTAGTCTCTTCTTCTGTCTCCTATCTTCTCCTTAGGCCATGTTTGCCAGCTACGTCCCTGAAATCATAGAGTTAATAGGAAACCGCAAGAAATATGGTGGTTCCTATAGTGCGGTTAATGGGAGAAAGTAAGTATTCCAGATGGTTCTGCTGTTTTTCTGTGTGCGGTAGAACCCTCTCTGCATGCCTTTTTCTTTTTTCTGTTCCATGCATGTAGGCCATGTTTGCTCGCTACGTGCCAGAAATTGCTGCTCTCATCCTTAATCGGAAGAAATACGGAGGGAGTTATAACTCGACACGAGGCAGAAAGTAAGTTGAAATCCAGACAAGGTGTGGTTGTGTGACTCAAGTGCAACCCCTGACGTTTATAGTTTACTGGGGGTTAGTTTACCTTTTAGAGCTGTAATGTTTAAGTACAGTTAACGTAAAGTTACATTATGCCAAGTCACACTGCGTGACTGGAGACCTTGGCCATTAGGACACATGTCCATGCCCCTTTACTGTCACTCTTTCTCGCTCTGTCTTATTTTCTGTCTTTGTTCTAGATCTGCCTCTATCTGTCCTTCATTCAGAGCTTTCCCTGAAGTCATTTGTGTGCAGTTCATTTTCTTTCTTTGTCCTCCTTGAAACATCCTGTGTTGCGCTTTAATTTCATTTGGAAAATAGAGCTTTCATGACTACCAGACTTTAGACTCGCAGCATACCAACCTGTGGTGCTTCTATGCAAGATACCTGTGCCCAATGCGTCTCAAGAAAACAGTCTTGCCAATAGGGATGAATTAGAATCCATCAAAATGAAATAGTCATGAAATCCCTACTATCCGCTTTTAAAGGATTTTCCCACAAGAAAATAGAACGAATAAACATCTGCAAGTGCATTATTATTGGTGGTCTTTTTAAGCATCATCAATCTCAATGACCATTGCAGGATACTATTTCTTTTTCTCTTGTTCATTTTTTTTGCATGTTTTATGGAGTTAATTTTCTTAAACAGCATCATATCTGGCATGTTCTCTATGACTGGCAGTCTTGTGGCTTTTTCATTGATTGCAAATACCTGATGAAAAAGTCATCCTTCCGCTGTCTGTCACCGCTAGCACATCGCATCATCAATGCTTGACATTACTCTGGCCCTGATCTTCAGTCAGCTCCCACACCCTGAATGCTGGATGCCTCGCTCCCATTGGAGGCTCTCAATTGCTTTTGGCTTGCTTTGCCTGCTTGGTTCTCGGTGCTCGCCTAGTTCTTGTGTTTGTGTGGTGGTGATGGTGGTGGAGTTTGTCTCCAGAGGCTCTCGTATTTATGAATATGTGTGATATGCCTTTCACAGCAGAGGCCCCTGTGTATTGTGAAGTACTGTATGTGTGACACTGTGGTCTTTTTACTGTGTGTACACAAGTATACCACAGTACTTACTGTTCAGTACTCTTCTCCTCCCCTCATGGCTCAAACCTTACAGATATTCAGCACACAGACTTCTTTTAATCCAGATCAGGTGTATCCAGAACAGGGAGGGTCGTCTTCTTCTCTTTCCTTCTTCTCTTTTCTTGTCATTTTCTGCAGCACTCAGCATCTGCTACTACATTTTCTTCTCTTTCTCACTCTGTTTTCTCTTTTCTAATCTTATTACTATCAGTTTCAGTCATTCTGTTCAAGGGGGCAGATTCTAGGGAGTCAGCAGCAGAACGAGGCATTAGAAAAAAAAAAAGCCTTTGTTCAATAATGTTTGCCTGTCATAGAGATAAGATTGATGAAATGTTATGTTTGGCCAGTGACCTCAGCCCAGACTCACAGATGGGTGCTGAGAGAAGCCCTTGTCAAAACCGAGAATAGTTTCTCTCACACACTTTATTTTCTCCTTCCACACTCGCTTCCATCTCTCTTTCTGGTCAGGCATACAGTGCAAACATATGGTAACAATCAGAAGATACCCTCTGAACACAGGCTTTGAATGGCACCCGACTTTTGCGCAATCATTCCGATATGTATATGTAGGATCTGACACATATTTAAAACTGCTTTGTCGTGTGGGTTTAGGATTTTCATTGGTGTTTGGTGCATTATCATTTCGGAGCTGTCAGGACACAAAAATAGTCTATCATGGAAATTAGATTAGGAGATTACAAGTATCTGACTGATTACAGCGCTTACAAACAATGAGGTCATAATACATTGTGAAGTACTTTACATGTAACCCTTATTTCGTCTCTATGCCTGGCTGCTGTCATTTAAAACAGGCTTTGAAGGTTATTTGGAAGTGAGAGGTACTCGCATCGGGTCCACGCTGGATTTCTGTTTCATGCTAGTGTTGCCTGTAGTATTCTGTGCAGTGTAGCATACACCCATGAGTGCAGTGACAGCCCTCGGCCTGCGTATGCTGATATAATAATGACAAGTGTTGCGTTCTGTTGGCGCCCACTGCACTTGGGGCTCTGTGGTTTCCATTATGAGTCTATGGTTTCCATTAGTCCCAACCCTCAACAGAGGGGGTTGGCACAGAAACTGACTTCAACCCTGGCTGAACTCTGACACACACCTCTTTGAAAATCCTCTGTGAGGACTCCCAACTCGAAGCGTGCAGACCCAGAGACTCCTACACTATCAGGAATACACACATGCATATATTTGCATAATGGTAAAATATACACCTGGTTAAGTTTCCAAAGGACTTGCATATTATAGCAGAGTAAAGACAAAGCGCATTATATATTTGTTTAGCTTGTAACAGCTACTCATGGCCTTGTTAATTCTTGACATGAATTAAAATCAAAGTACCATCGATTACAACATCTTGTTGATGATTCTTTCACTAAGTTTCATCACTGACCTAAGGATTAGAGCAGTACAAAGTGAGTGACCTCTGTTGCTGATGTTTGAGCTCTCTGTTTGTTCATTTTGTATTCAGTGTGTCCCTGATGACATCCATGGATGTCTCCTTACTGCATGTTTTGTGTGCACGATCTGTAATACCCCTTTGCATTTAATGTGACTCTCTGCCACACTTTTTTTTGTTTTTGTTTTCTGGGTCGTTGTGTTTGGTTTTCTTGGAAAAGATCAGTACCCTTAAAGTGCTCTACTTTTTTGTTTTCATTTGATTTTTTTTTTTAAATTATATCTATCCAGTTTAAACTGTACTGTATAAGTTGACTAGAGGGGAGGAATATTGTTCTTGAAGCAATTATAAATGGTTGAATTACCTATGACATCCGTTGCCCATTTCCTGTTTAACAAGCTAATGATCTCAGTATTTAATTTAATGCCACTATTGGCCCTCAAGAAGGGGGAAAACTCAGTCGAGGCAGGACACATTTAATGATGTCTATCAAGTGAATATATATGTTCTAACTACAGAGACTGAAATTAGTGGTTGATCAGAGGAAGAAATAAAGTTTAATAGCGAATGGTTTGCTTGGCTAATAAAACCTATTCCGAGAAGCACAGCATCACGTGTGGACGCTGTGTGTGTGCACATGTTCTTTGGACATACCATGCACAAGGATTTACACTTTCAGATTTGTGCTTTAGTGTATGCGCGTTTGACAGTCATAACCTAATGTTGAACCCACACAAACTATAACACGCCTTATAAATCTGTATATCCCCTCTACCCTTGGCGAGGGGCATCTGGATACTCAAATAGGAAAACATGAAATGAGAGACGTCTTGTGCCAAATACTGCTAGCTGCCCACAGACATCCCAGCTCATCAGTTTGTAAGACCACATGGCCCTTCGCTCGACTCTGGCCAACCATGCAATCACGTCTGCTCATTAGATTCTCTTAAAGGACAGAGGCAACATCTGTGAAGACCATTATATCCTCCAACATCCACAAACTGTCATTCCCTCAATATGTCTGTCATATTACTTTGCCAAGTCCACTTCAGTTCAGCCCTACCCGGTCCATCTGGTACAGGGTGGGAGAACACTCAGTGATCTGGACTATGGTTCTCATCTAACGTCAATAAATATCTGTTTCCTTTAAACCTGCCAACCTGAGTCAGATTTCACTAATGTTCTATATACCATTTTAGATATAAACTTTTAAAGGTTAATGTGTTTGCCAGAGCTTCCTTTGGATGTATAAGATCATGATAATGGATAATCATCCATTATCATGATCGTATACATGACAGAAACCCTGTCATAACAAATCTGGTTGGATGATAAGAATTCACACAGTGAACAAGTAAGACAAAATCCTTTTTTTATTTTAGGAAAAAGTAACTTAATACGCAGCGTTAATTGCAAAGTCAGCCAGTACCCGGGCACTCAAAACTTAAGTGGTTCGATTGTCTCCTGGCAAGTCAAGTTGTGAATATGACTATTGTCATTACACAGATTGCCTTCCAGGTCTCCATACGGTAATTAGAGTGTCTACCAAGTGTCCAGACTAATCCATGTCAATATAAGAGCTGGATTCTACTGAGCAGGGTTTGACAATAAGACTTAACCCCAGCAGGGTCGCTCAGTTTACCGCAGTGCAAATTATGCTTGTGTAATTCAATTAAATCATACCCATTGAATGGTGATACTTAACGTGTTTTTTAATGACAGTAACTATTGCTACGTTTTATTGTATATATATTGTATAACAGTGATACAATAATCCTAAACAATTAAGATAACCAAAAAATAGTAAAGAAATAGTAAGGAAATGCAATATTTTCATTAACAGCTACTGGTACATAATGTGGGACGTAAAAGTATAACTCTCTGGTCCGGGACACAAAAATATGAAATTTACAGAAGCACCACAACTTTTTTGTTGAAACATGGCAGACATTTTGAATTGTCACAGTAGGGACAGCACAGGTGGATTAATGATGACTCGGTTCCATTAAGTGTCCCAGTAAGCCATGACAGTAAACCAGCATGCACAAAATCGGGACCTCCCCAAAGTGGAATGCAGCCATCATTAACAGACCTGTGCTTTCCCTACAATGACAAGACAAAATGTCTGCTGTGAAAAAGGTCCGTGACCCTCCAAACTGCCCAAAGTGAGCCTCATCTCAATGACATAAATATGAAGCTGACCTTTGAACTTCATTACTCCACAGCGAACTCAGAGGACAAACAGGGACGCATCCTCAAGCTCAAAACCGTTCCAAACTAACCTCTTACTTCCTTGCGGCAGTAATCAGCCCCGTGCAGCGTCTGACAGATCCCGCTGCTGTTATGCACCACTGAATCCTGCCATGGACCTGTCAGATCTGCTGAGGTCCTGTTTAGAATTTTTGTCAACCACAGGCCTCCAAATCATTTTGAGAGTTTTAGTAATGCTCTGTAAAAAAGCATGAGCATATTGATGTACATGTCTTTGTCAACATCCATTCAGCTCACAAAGGGGGTGGTTTGGCCAAAGGGACAATTTTTATATTGAGAACGGATGACAATCCAACCAGTGTGGGCTGTATGATTATATCTTAGATTTTCTAAAGTGGTTCAGAGTTGAGTGTTTGATTGCACTTGTCGTGCAGAATTTAACCACTTTCATTACATGGGGGGAAAATATTCACTTTTATGGCAAAAAAGTTATAATTCAGTTACTTGTTTGCTTTGAAAAGACATTTCTTGACATGTATATAGACTTTTTTCAGTCGATATTTGAGTTAGATGTTAGAGTGCTTTGGTCTGACTGATTATCTTTGGGAGACATGCCAGTGTCTGCAGTGATTTATGTTGCCCACTCAAGATGATTTCTTCCCCCCTTCCAGGCATATTGTGGTCTGTGGTCATATTACCCTCGAAAGTGTCTCCAACTTCCTCAAAGACTTCCTACACAAGGACAGGGATGATGTCAATGTTGAAATTGTTTTTCTCCATAAGTAAGTTAATTTTTTTTTCTTTCTCACCACTTGTAGGTTAGCGGTCAACAACATAAAGTCTATGAAGTTATCCATACATGTGCTTACCCTTCTCCTTTTTTCTCTTTCTGCTAGTATTTCCCCTAATCTTGAGCTGGAAGCCTTGTTCAAGCGTCATTTTACTCAAGTAGAGTTCTACCAGGGATCTGTTCTCAACCCTCACGATCTAGCCCGTGTGAAGGTACCATTGGTGATGGAGTCCTAGCGAGATATCACATAAAATGACAGACAGCCATTGTTGACTTGAAGTTTATATAAAATGTAACCGATCAGGAACAAAATTTTGCTTTAGCTCATTTACATTTAAGAAAATAATTTTAGTTGGTAAAGAGAGCCGAGGAAAAATGACTGGGAAGACAATTCGAGGTGCAATCAAAAAAGTTCAGAAGAGATATATAGAAGTCTGCGTTGTATTTGGTTGAGTTAAACCGACTAATTTATTTAGTCTGATATGAGAAAGACAATTTTGTTGGAAGCACTCAGTCGTGTTACTATGTACTGCCATGTACTTTAATGAATACTTGTTTTACAATTGTTTCCTGGGTCCTTTACACCTAGATCGAGTCAGCAGATGCCTGCTTAATACTGGCCAACAAATATTGTGCAGACCCTGATGCTGAAGATGCCTCCAACATCATGAGGTATTGCAACCCGCGGGACTTAGAAAACAGTGGTGACTGACGAGATGACGTGTTACATTTCCTTGTTCGATGTCTCTGCCTGTTTTTCAAGGGTCATTTCCATCAAGAATTACCATCCCAAGATCAGAATAATCACGCAGATGCTACAATATCACAATAAGGTAAGATGTCCTGTGATATGTGAGATTGCTTCACCTCATCTTGACTGCTCTCAAAACTCCCTCACAAGGCTGAAAGATAATGACAGCGGTTAATCCACAATGCTGCCCACTTAAGAGCTATGTGGTGCATTTAAGTACTTGGTTTTATTATCAGGTAATTCATAGAAACGCATCAATTGAGCGACCTCTTGAAGGGTCCACTCACTCTATTGCTCGCATGCTCCTTAAGTATGAACCTCAGTGAGAAATATTAGATCAGTACTTAAGATAGCAGCAGGTATTCCTTGAGAAAAACCTGAGAGCTGGATATTGTAAGACACTTTCCAACGTGCGTGTGCATCATGGTATCTGTGCATTTCATATAACATGATACCTTGTACAAATATGGATTTATTTAAAAAAATTTTTTTATTGCTAACATTGACGTCTGTCATGAAAATTAAATAAGTTACTATGTGGCTTAACTTTGACTTTGAATTGTTACACTCATTGATACTTGCACTGGAGCACCAATTGACACTATAACTGACCAATGTAGGGTTTTTATGTTTTATACGAGAGATTTTGCAAAATATTCCTTTTCTAAAAACGTAATCAAGTCTCCACTGTTGCCTGACAACTGCCCAGAGTTCATCTTGAAATGTATGTATGTCACCTGGCAACTTAGTAAATCAATCCAGGCCAGCTGGCTGTTTCCACTGGTATTTCCGTCTTTGCGCGACCATAAGCTAAGGTAACCAGCTGCTGGTTGTAGCGTTTTATTTAACGGAGATACAAAAGTATTATTGATCCTCCAATTTGCACTTCCTTTTTAAATTGAAACAAATGTGTTAATTAATGAATTTTGGATAGGTTGCTCGCCGGGTTTTGATACCGTTGAACACAGCCAGGCTAGCTCGCCGTGTATCTGTTTTGTATCCGTATCCAGTGTCTGTGCCACCCTGCTAACTCTACCGATATGAGCATGGTATCAACCTTTGTATTTCCCATAATGTTGACTTATTCCTTTACCAGCTCAGCGTGTAGGATTCTTGGGGATCCTTTGGCAGAAATGAAATATGATACTCATAATTATGTTTTAATTAGTATTTAATTACATGAAACTAAGGTGTTTTCATGACCTTAGAATGAGGCCCTCAAATCTACGTAGGAGGCAGTGCATCATGCTGCACCGCCATTTTTCTACAGTACCCAGAAGGGACAAACCAAACTCTGGCTCGATTGGACCTTTTGCGTTATTGTTTTTTTTGTTTTTTTGTTTTTCTGCCCCTGTAGATTCTCTTACATGCTTGGAATGAAAGAGTGAGTTTAGGGGTGTTTAGTTGGCTCACCACTAGATGCCAGTAAATCCCACACGCTGCTACTTTAAGAAACACCACTCCTGTGCAGAGTTTTCTGTGTTTTGTGACCTCTCTGTTTGTCATGTGATGAAGGCCCATCTGCTGAACATTCCGAGCTGGAACTGGAAGGAAGGTGACGATGCTATCTGCCTGGCGGAGCTGAAAGCGGGCTTCATTGCCCAGAGTTGTCTGGCCCAGGGCCTGTCCACCATGCTAGCCAACCTCTTCTCCATGAGGTCCTTCATTGAGGTAACACAGAGGACAAGATTAACTGTCTGAGTCTGTCTTTCTGAACAGACTGAAGTAATATGGACGAATTAATTCTCACATTGCATTTTTGTACGAGATGATATATTAAGGGATTAGAGGAGAAGTTAACACAAGTGGATGTAGTAGGTTCTCTGCTGACAGATGGACCAGATCTATCAAACTGTACATTCCCTGGGAAATGTTGACATCTTTGTCCAGAGAAAGACTTCCATTAGTGTGTTTTCAGTCATTCTGGCATGTCATATTTTATTGTGACATTTCATGTGGAATCTGTTCAGTGTTTCTGTGGCTCAGAATTGAAGAGGTGCTTGCCTCTATCAAAGAACTGTTCTCATGTCATAAAGATGATGGAGCAGCTTATAATGACCAGACTGATGTTGTGCGGTGGAACATCTGCAGACCACATTGGGCCGCATTTGGAAGTTGGCTTTTTTTCGACTTTTTTTTATCCTGACATGTGACATTTCCATGCTTGTTTTTTGTCAGATTGAGGAGGACACATGGCAGAAGTATTACCTTGAAGGAGTGGCTAATGAGATGTACACAGAGTATTTGTCCAGTGCCTTTGTAGGCCTCTCCTTCCCCACCATCTGCGAGTAAGTATCACTCTTCCCACACTCAGCAAGCCCACTGTTAATGGTAGGTAGTTATGAATTTTGAAGTGAAGATAGAAAGACTAAAAGAAGGACTGTGGGGACGTTAGGATGTGAATTTCAAAGTGTTTGAACACATCAGTCTTCTGCTTATACACTGCTCTTCTCTAATGAGTGCACTTGTCTTACAGGCTGTGTTACGTGAAGCTGAAGCTGTTGCTTATTGCCATTGAATACAAGTCTGAGCAGAGAGAGAGCAGGTTTGTATAGTGGACCTTTCTTCCTGTAACATCAAGTACAACTGTGCTAACAGTGAGCTACTGTGTGATTTGCTTGAAGTGGATCTTCCAATGAATATCTGATATTTTCTCCTCAAGTCCTTTTTGCTGCTATGATCACAGTTGATATTCATAACATGTTTGATATCATGAACTTGATGCACATTTGATGGATAGCATGCCTGTACGAGTAACCTTTTAAAGTTGATACTCTAAAGACGACATTTCTTTCTTGATTGCACAAAGGCTTAGGACACACAAATAGAAAACACTTACAGAGCACATACAGTATCTCTTCCAGTGTCATCTCGATTTTTGCATTTACATAGTAGAAGAGTTTTAGAAATGTTTTTGTCTGCATTTTAGTTTGCCGTAACATCTAAAATGAGCAGAAATATTCCCAAAATCGCCATGTTAATAAATGCGAGGTAACTACGCACTCTTTCATCAGATACTTTTACTAAACCTTGCAATTTTGCTGGAATATTGTCATGTCATGTCTTTCCTCAACTTGATTCTACCGTGTCCCTGTTCAGTCTGTATGGTTACCACTAACTGCACATCAGTGTTGGGTCTATCACCAATAACAACGCAAAGCACTATTTTTTCAGTGATCTTTATTGCCAAATCCAACCCACCCTTCCCCATTCACGTGTGTCAGATGTTTCTGTGTACTGCCAAAGCTGCATGGTAAATTACATTTTCAGATAGTCAATTTGATTTTAGTTCCTGAAATAGCTTTATATTAACAAAGTAATATTTTGACTTGATGTAAATTCAAGTTAATGTTAATTTACTGTACCTTATCTTTCCAAGTGGGCAAATTTTATATTTGTCTTTGTGTTATCGTTGTCTTATATCTGTCAATCAAATTGATTATTTTGGCTGACTTTTAATGTATTGCTACAGAATTCTATGCCATCTTATGCACATGTCAAAGATGAACTACTTTTGCAAACCTTTTAATACTATAACCTTTGTAGTAGTCGTATAACAATCATTTTTAGGTGCAAGGACCTCAGCATCAGACACGCTGTGTTGTATGTCTGCGCAGAATTGCATCACATGCTGCCATATAAGGTGTAGCTTGTAAATAGGCAGAGAAACATTAGCAAAAGTTATATTCTCCACTTCTTTTATGTTCATGATGACTGTTTGATTTGAGATTTTTTTCTTGTTGTTTGCAGAAGCCGAAAGCGGTATGCCCTCTACCTAATCTTACTTCCAAAGTTCCACCCAATCTCCACCGCTTTAAAGCTTCTGACTTTGGGAGTTTCCCCAAGGATATTTTTCCAAACACTATCTCAAAGGCCTCCTTTTTTCTAACTTGTTTTTTTTATGGTGTCCCTTGTGCTTAATGCACTAACTTCTTTGCAGGCAGAGAGAGGAAAGATAAATTGGACTTGTTTGTAGAAGTGCTGTTTCTTTGTCTTTGCTGTTGTCGGTGTACCAAGGCCAAACACTCACCCTCTCCATATCTACCTCTTATTTGATCTTTTCAGTTTTGTCCTTAACCAAATCCTTTGCTTAGTTTATTTCTCTCACTTTCAGTTCTTTTTCAGTGTTGCGCAGTTGTTACTCGACTGTATGTTAGCTTTGACAAGCTACGTATTCCACTCATTGATGTTTTTAAATCATTGCCAGAGCAGTACTCGGTGGTTCTTTGCCTCAGAATCATTGCGGAGTTTGTATATCTTTGACATCAGATGTGGTGTCTTCAAACACTGATAATCTGTTGGTCTACATTTTGGATTTGATCTTGAAATAAATTGACTGATTATCTGCCAGTGCTGTAGGCAGTGGCTGCTATAACAGCATGTTTTTTCTCCATGGTTTTATGGCACCTCACCAATCTTTGTTTTTTCTAATCATTTCACACACTAGGAAAGGCATGGAGCTGTTAAATTTGGATAGATTCATCCAAACTGAAGTTTACTTTACGTGGCCCACATTTCACTTTTGCATTCCATCACCCTTTCATGTACTCAGTGCTAAATGTGTTATCCATCTGTGCATGTATGTGCGTCTGCGTACGTGTGATTACCTTCAGAGAGAGAGTTGTGCGTGAATGTGTGTGTGCATTTTTGTGTGTTTCAACCACCACGTACAGTCATGCTCGTTCGTCTCTCGAGTAGATGTTCTTAAGTGAGGTCACTTCCTGTCAGTTTGGTGTTTGAGAAACAATCCAACTGCACAGAAGTTACTGCAACCGTCTGCATCTACGTATCTGTCCCTATACCTGTACTGCGGTGGCTATGCCTTTCTGTTCTGATTATTGTCCTCTTCATGCTGTTTGGTAACTGCATGCTATGACACTATCACCGAAGGTGTTTGATGCTTGCCTTGTTGCTCACAATATGAGGTTTTTGATGCATTTGAAGCTTCTATTCACCAGTTTGCACCCGACTGAAGAAAAATGTCTTGGATAGACACACCTGTAAAATCTCAGATTTGGGCAGCAATGTGTGTGTCTTAATTTGATTGGTTTCTTTCTTTTTTTATTTTCTCTAAAGAGCATGCCAGGTGTGATGCCTGTTTAATTCTCTGGGGGCCATTCAATCTGAGTGAATGTTACATGCTATTTTACTTCTTGCAGTGTGGAAAGAAAAAAATCTGATCTGCATGACTGGTGCAATTTGATCACATGCTAATATGGATTCAATTGCTCCCTTAATATTTTTCTTTATTTTCTCCAATGTAACCTTTTGCAGAGCTCAGAGGAAAGATGTAGCATGATAGATGCTCTCTTTCTTAGAAGTACTACCTCACTTCTGCCCTGAGATTAGTCAGATAACATACTCTTTCAAAATGAAGTCCTAAAATGCCAAAGAATGGTTATTTTAAATACGCAGATTTCAATCAAGTTGCCAAGAAGTCATTGCCCAAACCCTGATTGTATTTTTCTTTTTAATTATTGTCACAAATTTAGGAAAGTATTAATTTGCAATTAATTAGAAAAAAAAAAAAAGTATCCAAATCATCTTCCATCTGGACTTGTATTCTGAAGGAGTGTGACTCTTTAAGGTCTGTGGGTTCAGTGTTTTGTTATCTTAGTTCACACTCACATCATTGATGATTGTTGCCCACAGGTAACCATTAATGACCAGGGTGTGTGTGCGTGTGTATGTGCATACAGTATATATATATATATGCGTGTTGTGTCCACACTTTGTCTTAGTCTAATTAATGGGGAATGATACAGCCAATCGCTTAAAGTGATTAAGGTATTAAACTGATTCCCGGTAATCACAAAAATGGTCGAGTAATATATCCTGCAATGAAGTAACAGACTGTACAAACTAATATGATTAAGATAATATAAGTCAATATGGACCTTGCTAGACATTCATTCTAATTATTTCTAGTGAAACTGAGTCACTACTGCTTTTTAGGGGCGTTATCCCACTGTTGGACTTTCTTCCGCCGATTTTATTTTTCATAGAGCCGTCCCTTATAGATTATATAATCGAGTCACTTATAAGAATCGGCCCAGTATTGACACGAAAAAGAGCTGTTCATTCCCTTGCATCCCACTGTCAAATACTAACTGAGATAACAACACTTGCTGCACATCCGCTGTACTACAGCCATGTCTCAGTGGCCATCACGACATTTGTTTTGACTAGATGACTGTATTTGAGTGCTGAGACTAAAACCACTCCATGGCCATCATTTTAATTCTTTCTGCCCTTTACTTGTACCTCTCTGTCCCTCTTCTCACCCCCCTCCCCCGTCTCCCAGGGCAACGCCAAACCCATTCTGTAAAGCAAAGAATTAAAATTCAATGTGCGATCATACTGTTGTACATTTTGTCCATTCATGTGAGTATCGCATCAGCAAATTGCCCAAAATCAGAGGAGCAGGTGTGTTTATGGTAACTGACAAGACACACGTATGATGACACAACATAGAAATGTTCGCAGGGATAATGTGTTGAAAATGATGCAAAACAAAAAAAAAAAACACTCCAGAAAAGCTCAGTCCAGGTCCGATTAAAGGCTACAAGTGTGTGTACCATTCCTCTTGATTAGCATGTCGTGTGCATGAGCTGACTGTTGTCTGGATGTTAATGAGCATTATGTGTCTATATGTCTCTGATTACCCAGCATCCTCATCAACCCGGGTAACCACGTCAAGATGCAGGAGGGAACACTGGGATTCTTTATCGCTAGCGATGCCAAAGAAGTAAAGAGGTAACCTGGTCGTCCTGATGAACATCTGCCCACTAATAATGTAAAATGTTCAGTTTGAAGTCTTCAACACTTTTACTGTGTCACTTTTAGAGCATTTTTCTACTGCAAAGCTTGTCACGATGACATCACAGACCCCAAACGGATCAAAAAGTGTGGCTGCAAACGACGTGAGTAGCTGCGCTTTTATTTTGCCCCACTGGCACCTTTTCTTCCCTTCCTCTCACTCCAAAAAAACTCCCTGTGGGTCTGTCTGTCTCTTTAAACTTGAGGTTTTACACTGATATTATGCTTTTCGTGTTGTCATTGTTTTTCTGTACTGTGGAACTGTGTTTTTAAACGTAATATATGTGGTCATACCATTATACTTAGGAAAATGTTTGGGTCCCGTTTGAACCTCCATAACATCCATTATGGTATGAACATAAGCCAAAACAATTTTTTTTTTAAGATGTAGGTGCTGTCATCTTGAAATGTGTTTGTTTTGGTTTAACCATTAAATATATATTTTTGATTTTATTGACGCAAACTGAGAATGTATAGTTGAGAGGCTGCTCAGACAAAAACGAAAACAAATATCCTAATACTCCATTAATGTTTGCATTATTTACAATAACGCATTGACAGCAGCTCCTTATCCAGCTTCTGCATGAGGAAACTTGGAGTACAAATGTATGCAGCAAAAGCCATAATATTGAGATTTGGATAATTGAATGTTTTTTCTGTGTGAGGCAATTAGCTTTTCTCTTTAACATTTGAAATGTTACTGGATATGACTTACTGTGTTTAATTCTTTTTACATGTAAATACTCCTGATGAGAGTATCGAGCTCTTCTCAGGGCTTTTAAGGTCTCACACATGTTCTGAATAGTCCTAGACATGATGTGCAGCTAACTGTTCACTCCAATACTTTTCAAAATACGCAAATGCCCCTGTCAAATTAATAATTTGCCCCCTTTTTATGCAGACATAGCATTACCATTAAGGCAGGAATGGCACATGAATATAACCTGACCTATGTACAGTAGTCACTTGTCAGGACGTGTTAGCCAGTGCATAAATAATGCAGGTGAATAGTCCAGATTTCTAGAAAAGGTCACAGGCAGTTACAGTAAGCAGCATGTCACAGACAAATCCAGTTTTAAAATAGAGGCCCTTCTTTTGTCTGTCATTTTAATTATTCATAAACTTAATCATTTTTAATTTTTTTGGTTGTCGCTGTGGCTTTGCCAGCTTAACAGAATCAACAGGCCGTTCACAGTTAAACTGTTAAATTCTGTGCTCTCTTAATATCTTCATGTCTCAGACTGCGGTGACAGACGTGGCATTATGTTTTATCTTATTACAGTTGTTGCCAACGAGAGAGTTGCATTTAGAAAGGTGACAGTTCCATTACTGCAATAGAATCCTATCCTGTATGTTCTGTTCTATCATGTTTTGTTCTCTTCTGTTGTGTTTTCCCATGTTTCTTTATGACCAGTGACACACTTTTGATGTATTTCCTTCCCTGCTGCCATTGGAAAACGCCACTTTATTTTAACTACTCACTGGTAGTGATTTATTGTGAGTAAAAAAAGAAAAGAAAATGGGTGTCCTATTACCCAGAGTGCAGTGCAAGTGTTTGTTTTTTTCCCCTCTTCAGCAAATAGTATATATTGTATCGATGTTGCATGTACCAGTGTAGCTTCTGCATCCCTCTCCTCGCCTCTCATTTCTACACTGTGCTCAGACCAGACCAAATCCAAAACAGCAGAAATCAAACTCACACCAGCATCAGGCCTCGTCCTAAGTGGCCCAGTCAGCTGATGCTGTAGTTGGAAATTACTTTTGAAGATTGTGTGTCTTAATTGGATGCGGACGATGAACTGTGCAGTTGTTGCTCACTCTTTGATCATCAAACCGAACTTATATTTGGCCTTTAGAAGCCAGTGGGGTAAAACTCTCGTCATTACCTCGGATTAACCTCCTTATGCTCCACGAAAGTATAGAAGAGACGAAGTAAAAATCGGAGATGTCACCCAGTAATCATAGATTTAGAGGAGCTAACACAAGGGGGAGAAAATTAACAACTACTGAGATTTAAATTGATCTGCTTTCTGTCAAATGACGTTTTATGTGGCTGTGTTTTTCCAGCGAGCAGAAAATGTCCTTGTAAGAATTTCTTCAAATCCTAATGAGCTAGGTTGCCAAAACACAATCAAAACAATCTGGTCTCCCCTCTGCCCCGCTTTGCTGTGATCTCAGCCCCTTACTAAACTCTGGGCCCTCGCCCAGCTCGGGCCGAGGTTTCATAGCTCATCAGTTCCTCTCAGAATTGAAATGTCACTGCGCACCAGGCTCGTGCATTTCAAGTCTGTACAGTCGTTGGGACCTATTGTTTAGCTCGCTGCACTGGGGGAAAAGTCCACTAGTAGCATACTAGTAGCATTAATTGTCATAGTATGCGATTGCCACTAGGTGGTGGTGCCATGGCAGGGTACTGTGCAATAACTAATGTAAATATGGAAATAGTGATGTCTGTAGAGGAAACTCAAATCCCCTGAAATCTGTTCAGCAAAAATGCAAGGACCAGCTGGGTGCGTCTCTGTTAATTGGGATAATTAATTTTTTATAAAAAATGGAGGGTAGAGTTTTACAAATTTAGCGTCTTTTAACGTTGTCCTCGTCTTATGTTTACATGATATGGTGTACCGGGGTTGATGGGTGTGTGTTTGTGTTCTACGGTGCGTTGTTAATTATTGCTCAAAAGTTAAACTCATGAGTCAACAGTGTAATTTTCCTTGCATTCTTGCTGAATAAGGAAGCTGTAGGGGGATGAAAATGAAAATGGTGCTTTCTTTGGGACATCCGTCATATTCAACATAACACCCTGATAGCTTCTGTTGGAGTGTACTGTGCCTTGGTGGATTACAGGAGGTAGTGACTGATCACACCCATGCAGACAGTTTATCAGGGAAGCCGTCATGTTGAATCTTCAATTAGGAATGCCCTCAAATGGACACCTTATAATCCTAGGCTCGAATCAGGGTATTTGTGAAGTCAGAAGTAAAAGACATTGTCAGTGTGTGTGTGTGTGTGTGTGTGTCTGTCTTGTGTCTTCCATTGCTCCCCTTCCACATGTCCGAGATCTACATTGTAACATATATATATACACACTGTGGTCCAAAGTGCCCAAGCTAAAACTCTGAAGTTAAGACATAACAGCATGATCTGATAGCCTCACTGCACTTGTCTGCCATGCCCCCCTAAAACTGCTTCATTACTGTGAACAGTTATCTCTATACCCCTACCTGTTGCTGAGACCAAAACGACATTTTCTGCATGCCCCTTCACATGCTCATGAGGCACATGTGCATGTCACAGGATACAGCGGTCCCTGATGCCTGCATCCTCTATGGGTTATGAAACTGTGTTCCCATTCTTTCCTTGGCCACGAGCTAAAACGCATTGCTTCATTCAAGATCCTATATTTCCAATGCGAGTCAATGCTGAAAGTGTCTGTGTAAAGGTGCCAGACAGTATGAGTCGGCTGCCTGTTTGCACCTTGGCAATGAGAGAATGGGGACCAGGGACTGTTTCTGCCCAGAGTCACAGCAATCTAGAGATTCTACTCTGGGGACTTTCACTCCTGCTTCCCTCAGGGTTCAGGGCTTCACACACATAACCACAAAAAAAAACCCCACACATATAGAAAAGAAATCGGCTGCTTATAGTACTTTGGCTGGAGGCTAACTAGTAAAGTTTTATGTCGTGTAATACCAATTTCACATCCATTCTTGGCCCTGAATGAGGGCACCTAGTCTTCAAATTGCCAGTTTTGTACGATAACTGAAAAGGAAATTTGAAAAAAGGAATGTGGATGATAGAGAATGTTAAAAATGATATGCATATGCAATGGCGAAAACAGTAATTGTAAGACTTTATAATTTTGAGGCATAGAACATTTAAATATAGATTGAAAAATGAGCTCCTCAGCTAACATATGCTGCATACTAAACAGATTAAGGAATAGAGCAAAAGCACTCAGTATATTAAATTAAGCGTTGGTCAGTCTTATTTCACATTACATATGCTGCGTTAAAATGGAACTCATGAGCTGTGATTACAGCATGGGAAGTCGTATGCTTCCTGTTCAAGTGCTTAAAAGGCTAACGCAGAGGCTAACAATTTAGCAAGATAGCAGGCGGGGAACGTAATGAGAAAATGCAAAGGCATAATGACAGACGGAGAAGACGAGAATATCAACATTATCCTAAAATGTACAGTATTATAAAATTTTGAAAAAAAAAAAAAAAAAAAAAAAACTCCATACAAACTCGAAACAATGACACTATTTCTGAAAACGCCAGCAAACACATCACAACTTGTAAACTCTGAGCTTTCATTGTGTAGCGAGGCCGGAGATCACGAACGCTAAGAGTCGGGTGTTCATGTGGACTCTCCTTGTTAACATGGTAAACATTGACCCCATTTGAAGACGGCGATAGTCTCACTTTGAATTGACACAAAATCACAGATGCATCACATATTTAAACATGTCAGCAAACATCTACATCTGTATGTTCAGTAGGACGACACGTTCTTCTCCGAGTCACACCATTTATACACACACGCACGTGGCAGTGAAGTTCCCTTGGGGAGCAGAGCAGTGAAATAGCAGATTTGAATATAGCATGAATCGGCCAGTCTGGCTGGTAGAATAGTGCGATGCCTTGGACAGAGCCTGCTGCAGCTGCATGATGGGATACAGGTACGTGATCCACTCCTTTAGCTAAATGGATAGAGGATGTACAAATGTATGAAACTTTGTATGAGGTTTGCTGCTGAAGACATTGCTCATGCCTTTCTTCCCTGAATGCCTCCCTCTCCCCTTTCTCCTTACCCCTCTCTTTCCTACTGTTATAATTTTGCCTTTTGACCTGTTACAGCCTTAGCACACAGCTTGACCTCTCCAGACAATGTCTATATGTCGAGTAAAGCACCGGCATATGATTGTAAAAATTTTTTTTAATAGTGTTATTCATATTATAGCACTGATAATGTGTCCAATTTAGCGATATATTGTCAGATTAGAAAATTCTGAAAATGAAATATATTTGACGACTTGTAACTAATCGGATATTGAAACAAATCTTCACGCTTCAAGTGTATTCATGTAAGTTGGGGCTCAAGTCTGTGGGAGCAGGTGGCTAAGGCTTGCACTTTCTGATGAAGTTACCTTCCGACTTCCCCTCGATGAGTATTTCTCCTTTTGCCATTAACCTGCTGCTTTTCCTCTCCTCTCATCCCAAAACATGACTGTAGCCAAGATGTCCGTCTACAAACGAATGAAACTGGCATGTTGTTTTGATTGCGGCCGTTCAGAGCAAGACTGCTCTTGCATGTCAGGCAGTGTACATAGTAACATGGACACCCTTCAGAGGGCCTACCCACTTTCCTCTGTCTCTGTTCATGATTGCGCAACCACTTTACGTGCCTGTAAGTTACACCGCCCAACACATGCTGTTACGTGTCTGTGGTGTGTGCTCCATGTATTGTACCATGCAGAGGTACTGTACGTGTACGTGTGTGTCTGTGATGTCGTCTATGTGGTGTGAAATGATTATCGTGACTCCATGGATCGTGTAGCTGTGGCCTACGTTTTTATATTTATTCTTTATTAACTTTTTTTTCATCTATCTATCTATCTATCTATCTATCTATCTATCTATCTATCTATCTATCTATCTATCTATCTATCTATCTATCTATCTATCTATCTATCTATCTATCTATCTATCTATCTATCTATCTATCTATCTATCTATCTATCTATCTATCTATCTATCTATCTATCTATCTATCTATCTATCTATCCATCTATCCATCCATCCATCCATCCATCCATCCATCCATCCATCCATCCATCCATCCATCTATATCATATCTCTTCTATCATTGGATTTTCTTTATTTTAAGGCTATTTTTTTATGATTTAACATTATTGTTTAATAGGTGTACAATGTGTGGTAGATAAGTGGTGGTGTGGCTCTGTGGTGCTGCTGTACAGTACTGTAGGTGTTAGACATGTGGCTACCGCATGCTGCATCAATCATGCAGTTGTGTGATAATGTCACTATTGGAGCGTGGTGTTTGATGTGTTTTTAACTGTCAAAGGTAAGATGTCTGCATATACAAAACAATGGAACACGTTTAACTGTCAAGGTTTTACACTGCAAATTTACTGCTAACTGTTGTTATGTTATGTTTACTTTGATGAGCCTTCTGAACCTGAGTTAACACTTTTCAGTTTGTACAATTTTCATTTAAAATGTTTTTTTTTCCCCTTTGTTTCACATTTTCTTTTACCTTTGACTTAAACTCACTGAGCAGCTGTGCTAAGAACTTAACTCTATTTTGATGAAGATCAGAGAAAATCACACATGAAATGCAGTTTTGAAGCTTCATACCAGTAGTCCTGCCAAGCCGTATAGGTGAGGAGCAGGGCACGTATTAATATGTGTTTTTACTGGTGATACCGGGACAGGAAAGTAAGATTTTAATATCCAAAGAAGCTGAAAAGGCCTTTTACACGTTAATGTAATTACTAAAAAGAACAGATAACATTTTTCCCACAGTTATTTTGACAGAAGATATTAAATTTATCTTTTTTTTTTTTTTTTTTTTTCAAATGTCCTGCTCACACTCTAATGGTAATTCTTCAGCATCGTAGTGTATCTTTCCTGCATTCCTTAATAGTTTATGACATATTTATAGAGTAGGAGTGAATAAGAAGGTAGGAGAAAAAAAGAATTGGGAAGAAAGAGAGTTTATTATTTTTTTTACAGCAAGGGAAGAGGAGACAAAAATAGATAAGGGGAAAGCAACGAAGAGAATAAAAATAAGTACAAGAAAGTGATGGCTTGATAAAAGAAGAAAAGAGGACTGAGGCTCCTGAAGATCCCCTCTTCTCTGTTCTCCCTTTGAGTGGATAGGAAATACTAAATTGTCTGTCAATTAGACATGGCAGCAGTAGGCCTAGCTATCAAAGCCTTGGGTTCAGACATACAGATCTGATTTCCTCCTCAACATTCTCCCACCGTCTGCCGACTCAGCATAGATTAGTGTCAAACATGCCATGATGAGTTTGGCTTGGCCTCTTGTAGTTGGGCCTGCGCTGATATCCCTCGGTACCAATTACTGGCCATTACATGGTTACTGATCTCACTTCTCCCTCAACCCCCTGTAGGATTTCAGGAAAGCCTCCTCTGTCTTAGATTTCTTTCCCTTTTTAACTCTGACTTTGTCTGAACAAAGTGAGTCTAGTGAAGGAGTGCATTGGGCTTTGTCAGTCAGGGATTGTTGGGATTTCCTCTCCCCATTTCCTCTTTTTTTTCCCACCAGACTGAGGGGATAAGACATTTATATCCTCGATGACTTCATACTCTTGTGCACCTGAACCTGATTGTCCGAGTACTTTAATTGATTTCATGGATAGCACTCCTTCATTTAATCCATATTGTCTTCTGATGCAAGTCAAATTCAGACCACACAGAAACCTCTTTAATGCATATAAATACGGCATAAACCTCTGACCTGCTTTATGCACTACTTTATACAATATTTATTTCATATCCATTTTAACTCACAGTCATTCAAGTAGTTAAGTGAGTAATATTTGATGAAATAGGTAAAGCCTTGAAACAGCAAACTGAATGAATTAACTAAATTATTGCAGCGTTCTATTACTACAGATTATAAATATACATAAGAAAGTTAGATATTCAAAAGTTAAGATAAGCAATCATCTTGAAAGAGTGAGGGACACTTGCAAATGAAGAGGTGCAGACAGTGGACAGAAACGTAAATTATAATTGGGTACAAAATATACAGCAGTTCCTCATTGTGAGGCTGTTTATACCAATTATTGTCAATTTAACTTTTAACATCTTACCTCAGAAATGATCTTGAGTTCTTTGGCTGGCTCGGAAGTTTGTTTTTAGTCTCTAAATGACTTACGTGTGGTCTTTCCTTGTGACCTGACCATCACCACTTTGGAAATGCTTCAGTCAGTGAAGTAAACTGGGTTTATATAATGGAGAGGCTGAGGTTTTTATGAAGCAGGGCCATGGACAAGGGTAGGGGACTTGGGGCTAGGGCGATGCTTTTGGCGAGTCCACAACCTTCTGGTGTGTGTGTGTGTGTGTGTGTGTGTGTGTGTGTGTGTGTGTGTGTGTGTGTGTGTGTGCGTGTGCGTGTGTGTGCGCGCGCGTGTACACATCTTGTGTGCGTAACAACATGCACTTCTATCTCTGTGTCTATGCATGTGTGAATCTGCATCTCATTGCTGGGGACCTTATCTATCCTGACACAGAAATTATGTTTGCATTTTCATTTTCCCAGCCCTGCTGGTCCGTCACCAAACTTGCCCTGACAGCTCCTGTCCACCAGGCAGGCATGGTCCCCCCCTCCCTACCCTTTGTCCTATGCCGCCTTGCTACGCCCCAGATGCTAGCCAGTTAGTCTGCCGCCTCTGCGGTGCGGGCAGATTGCTAGAGACAGATGCCAGGGCCACTGTGGGTCCCTTTTTGAGGATCTGTGTCATAGGCCGGCCCTGGGCCCTCACTGTGACCTTTACTGCTGGAAGAGACTCTGGGAAAGAGTGGGGAGTGTCAGCAGCTCAGAGCTGAGTTCAAGTGCCCACTGCATCAGTAGTTATAGTAGTACCAGTCTTTAATATCTACTCGGTCAAGGTCATAAACTGTAATTCCTAGATAATTAACAGCCCTGGCATAAGTGGAGACCTTGGTCGACCCTTAAAAAAAAAAAAAAAAAAAAAAAACGCCCCCGAGATTTTTAAAGTGCAGCATTAAACCCACATTTGGAAAATTCCCAATTTTTGAAATCTCCGTTTGTACAAGACATCTGGACTGCATGTGAAGATCACGTCACTTTGCATTGGTACTCTGTTAGCGTGGCTGTTTTGAGCAGCGATTGTCTGCTGTCTCCGTTTTGGATATATACATGCACTCAAGTATGTAGTTGTTGTCTTTGTTTCCCATGGTGGCTTTACTTGTCCTGTCTACAGACCTCACAATGCCCATCATATTTAAATACAGATGCATAAACTCAAAACATTTCCAGAATGTCTGAATGAGAAACCTGACATTGTTGAAACTGTGTTACTTTCATTTTAGCTCTTTGGAGAAATGTAATCAAATCAGCCATTAGTCCATTACGTCTCATTACAGGTTTAGCACACATTCCTAAAAGCATGGTTCACTTTGAGAATGGACAGCTCATTCACTCATTCATTCATTCATTCATTCATTCATCCGTCTGCCTTCTCTTGTGCCAGCATACCATACTTTAAGCAGCTTCACCATTAGGGTTTTACCATTACTTTAATTATTTATACCTTTTATTTTTGGTTTATGCCCTTATGCCTTTCAATGAAAGCACATCAGAGTTACATTTGATTAATTTCCATCTACCGCTCTTATGTTGATGTCTCTATTTCCTAATGTGTCTGTTTCATTACATCCTTTCTCCCTCTGTGTGACCTGCACCTTGTCTTTGCATTCTCCTCAGCCAAATATAAGTATAATGGATATGTCAGATCACGTAAGTGTGTTTCTCTGTCCTTTTCCATTTTGCTCCAGCTCTGTGTTTAGACTGTAGCCCCCACTTTGTCATGTAACATAACTAGTACTGATGCTCTGCTTTAGTATTTGCCTTGTTGTCCCTCATTCCTTTAGAATATAATGCTGTTGTCTTGTGTCTTACAAGGAAACAAAATGTCAACGTAATCTCACAGTTGAACTCAGTGTTTAATTTAATGTTTTATTCAAAGAGAGACTTTATTCTAACTTAACTATCATAAAATAATTTACGTTGATGAGCAACTAAATTAAGGAGTTTCTGGTATTTGTAGAAACTGAAAAGGATTTATTTTGTGTTTGATAATACCATGTAGTTCCATGAAATATTCTTTTTGTATTGTGCTGCATGTAGCAGCAGATGGCGCTACAACACCAGGGAACAGTGGAAGCCAAAAAGAGGCTGGCGTTCGATTCAAAGCCGATTGCAATATAGGTAAATCTTTGGTAAATAATTGTTAAATGCATTACTCTCTACACTACTGGTTAAGAATACATTTTAGTTTTGAAATGCTATCTGTCACCGCTAATATTTTATGTGTATATTTTGATTTAAATGTATTTGTTCTTACTAAGCGTTTTGATACTGAAGACATTTTTTTTGTTTCCCCTTTGAAATAATGGCTGCCTTTTTTTTTTTAATTTTTTTTTTTAGCAAAACTAAAAGGGATCACAGTGATCATAATATCAGTTTTATTTTTTAAGTGTAACAACACAACTGTGCATGGCCCATAAAGCTATTTCATGCAGCTGCGGTGCAGTTGAAGAACAAAGCTTGCTCATGCAGCAAACACTGTAAAGGCACAGCCAGCTTAGCTCACATACAAAAGTAAACATTCTTAGTTGTTCCTCTGCCTCATCATCTAGTTTACATTGGGTCATGGCAATCTGATAAGGCTTGCATGCAGGACAGTACCATCATGTGATTAGCATTTCAAGAAGGGACAGTTGCCGTCTGGGCTGTTCAGGATGCACAGTGGACCTGCCAGGGCGGGTGAATGCTCTGTAACGCTGCACGTGTTTGACAAGGGCCAGATGAATCCAGGAGCTATCGGTGGCGCCCTGTAAATCAAGGAGGCAGCTGACGGCTGGGATAAACGTCTGTTTATCGCCCAGGGCCACCCAAGCATGCTCTCTCCTCCAAACAACCAACCAACCACCCTTCTACCAAAGGGAGGAAAAGGGCTCCGCCTCTCCCAGTCAACTTTACGACCAGATATTTTACTCCTCTCCCTCTGTTGTCTTCCTGCTTTCTGCCGTGACCCCTTCAGTGCATACAAACATACGGGTGACTCTGCAGCCACAGTCAGGTTGGTTGGGTGTGTTTGGGTTTGGTGGGGCAGCTGGGTGAACATCAGCTGTATATACAGAGTATTTATGCTCATATTAGATACAGCAGTTTGTCAATGGACATGCTGTTGCAGGAATACATGTACTGTTTCAGACTAGTGACAGCATTTTATGTCTGGAATTAAACCACAAATCTCCCAAGTAATCCACATTGAATTCAATAAGTGTTTAATGAATAATGGTTATTAATTAGTAATATTATTGTATTATTAGCTGTAGTTCTATATTTGTTGAAATGAAAGTGTTGTGCTACACAATAGGCTTCAAATGACAACATCTGATTGGATTTGACTGGCTCCAGCCGAGCCGTGTCTCCTTGCTTTGTTCTACCAGAAAGTGTAGCACTAATGAGAAATAAAACTGCAATGCTTCTAATTAATTCATGTTTGTCACAAATGCAAAGTAAATGTCACTGTGAACATTCAGTTGGAATTTTAACACCAGCTTTAGAGAAATGTTAGATGATTTCTACTTTTATAGCATGATTTTTTTTTTTTTTTTTACTTTCAATTACTTCATTCAGAACGGTAGTGAGAACAATAACAATTTATGTTTGATTTGTGCAGTTTATTCAACAAATATGATTGAATTTATTTCAAGTTAGTCAAATTTGTTCCTATTTTCCTATAAAATGATGACTTCTGTTTTGTGGAATTAATTTACCCTGAAATATAAAATTTAAATAAACATGGGATAATTAACACCATAGATTTTTCAGCAGTTTAGCTTTAGTTTAACAATAACTAACTTATTTATGAGCATTAATACAGGATTTCTCACACTTTTTATTCTCCACTGTTTGACAGTAATGGATGAAGTTAGACCATCTTTTCAAAAGCGATCAGTTAAAGCCACCGGCTGCATCTCCACCTCCATCACCTCAAATGCATTCCCTCCCAACGCCCTGCACCCCAACCAGGACCCCCTGGTCAATCTGGGCTCAATCAACATCCCCCTTGTTAATAACCGTAGAGGAAGCCTGCTCCCCATGGGGCCGGGGCCCGGGACTGACCGCTCGCAATTGCGCCTCAGTATCTCCGGTCCAGGAGACGTGGTGGCCAGATCGCTGGCTGAGAGTCGACTGAACCGGGCCCGCAGTCTGCCGGTGAAATACCGCTACCACCCCAGTAATGCCATGCTGCTCAGTCACAGTAGGCACTGTAGGTTGCCCCCTTAGTGGGATGCATCAGTCAGTATCCCCCGCCTGTCCTGTCCCTTCATTTTGTCTTGTTTGCTGCATGGCGGTTCACTCTGCTGGAGCTGCTGCTGTTGTTGCTTCTGCTGCTTTGCACGGATTTGCCTGCTGGTGGCTGTCTACATCGGGTGACTTAGGAGTAATAAAATGTGGATTTAGAGTTGACACAAAAAAAAATCTTTATCAGTATTTATTTTCAGAAATGTTGTAGGATTTGTGAGGATTTTTATATATATATCTGGTATATCTATAAAAAAGCTTTTATTACACAGTGGCTGAAAAGTATTTCATTGTATAGTCGTGGATGTTAGTGAGAAGTGGTGTGTTTTTACAGTCAGAAAATGAAGTTTAAACCAGGAGGAGCCTGTCAAACAATACAGAGAGGAATGCATATTTTCTGATGTGGTATTTTCAAAGTAAATTAGGGAGAGAATTATTTGTAAAGTGGAAAGTGCTTGTGATATTAGCTTTTCCGAATGCCCAATTGCCTAAAGGAAATGTCAGAGAATGACATTTTATTAGAAGGCAAAGTCATATTTCTTATCTTTTATTAGCAGAATTAGGTGACAACCTCGAATGGGTGCTCAGACAATAATGAAATTCCACATGCTTGGAATAGTCACGGCTTGCGGTGTGCACATTGATTTGCACTAATATCACGCTGTGTTATTGATTCTAACCAAAGGACTAATATGGGTTTGAAGTGACGGTGCACTCGGCATTTGCGCAGGGACAGCGTAGATTGGATACGACTATCTGGGTGCCTGTCTGAAAGCTCTTGAAACTCACAGACAGTAGTGAAGATCAGACTCCTGTTAGCTCGACTGAAATCTTCAGACGACCGGGCCCGGCCCCACTCTGGCTGCTCTCTCTCATTCTCTCTGTCTGACTGGGACTCAAGCAAACTTTGAGAAATAGTTTTTTTTTTTTTTTTTTAAATGTCCCAACATAGCAAAGCATAGTTGACAGGAAACTGAACTTAAATGTGATCAAATAATCGTAAAAAAAACAACCATTGTGACTGTGGTTCACTGTCCTGCGAACGCTTAACACCAAAGATTCAAACACAGAAATTGAATATTTAATCTTACATAAATCATTTATTTTTCATTTAAACTTGCACGACTAGTCCTGACCTTCTTCGAGTGGAAGACGGTGCGCTTTTACAAGCTGCTTTGAATATTTATCGTCCACTAATTCGTACCCTGTTAATGTGCCCTGACCTTCATGACGTGTGTCGAGTGCTAAATGTTCTCTTGGCATGGAGGTAGACCTGTAGAAGAGCCATTGTGCACTTTAGTAGGAACTGTAATAATGGGGTGGGGTTCAGATAGTTGTATTAAAAAAAAAAAAAAAAAACACTCAAGATCCATCTCCATAACCTTTATTTATCTCATTGTCATTGCTTTTGCCTGTGCCCCACTGACAATGATATTCTATACCATCACATGACAATTAATGGTGTAGGTAAGCGTGGTCATTCTGGTGCAGACTGCTCGAGGTCCAACCACCTGCACAGACGCAAAAATGTATCACTGAATGCCCTTAGAAGAGCCAAAAATATGGGGGTTTTGGGATGTGAGCCTTCCATGACGTTTTCAGGTCATAAATTGGTTTTTCTCCGTGGTTTTCTCCTGCCTTTCTCAGATTTACCATTGTCTGTTACTAATGCTTTCTCTATATTTTCTCAATTTGACACTGAATTATTAATTTTCCTTTTCTTGTGTTCAGTTTTTATTTTATTTTATTTTTTTTAAATTTTTTTTATTGTTTGCAATGATTGATTGATTGTTGGCTATTTTTTCATGTCAGGTCCAGCACACTTTCTCAACCATCTGTCTCTATTCTGACACGTTGCGCATGTGTTTGCAGTTGAAGACGAGCATCCATCAACTCTCTCGCCCAAAAAAAAGCAGCGCAATGGAGGGATGCGAAACTCACCCAACTGCTCGCCCAAAATGATGAGGTAAGAGACGCTGATTTTATTCCCCTTCCAGCCTTCAAACGGGGAGTGAGAGGAAGTCAGATACGGGGAAGGAGGGAGGGAGGGAAGGGAAGAAGAGATGTGTCGGAGAGATACTTCAGAGGCGTATGCTGCTGATGGTGAGATGGTGGGAGTTGGGATGGATAGGAGGGGGCAAATTAGGGGTGGCAGAGGAGGGAGGTGAGAAACTCTGTGAGAGAAAAAGAGGGGAGAAATGCCCTGTTAAGCTCTGGCTGTTTAGGATGGCATGCTGTCAGCTGTTAATGACAGAGCCGAAATAATATTTCTGTCATGAGAAGCGGCTGCGAGGAGCCGTTTGAAAACTCCTCTGGCTTTAAAGTCCCAGCTGTCACCTCCTCCGGTCTGGTCCACATGTACTACTTAAACAATGCTGGCACTAATGACACCGGCAACCAATCAGCGGGACCTGCACGGTTACTTTCCCCTTAGGCTACTCCTCTATTGTGGGAACCCCTGTGAGTAGTGTTTCTGGTACTTAAGGCCATATGCGAGCTGTATCATCACAATCAAATATGAATTCAAATATTACCTTCCTTTTATCCCGTCCCGTGGAATTAAATTGCTGTTAATTGATTTTGAAAGATAAAAGGGGGTAGGTTTCTGTGCTCCTCTGGCTGGCGAGGCGGGGTTAGACACACAACAGTGTGCAAAATACAGACAGGCCGAGCTGTGCGGATTGGGACGGCGGGATAAAGGCACGGTGGAGAAGATTTAACAGGACAGAAACACTCATAGCTACATCGCTTGTCTCTTAACCAGAGTGAGTGTTATGGCCGTCATCTTTGTGACTGTACATTAGGAAAACCCAAAGAGAGGCCTGTGTTTTTTTTCTTTTGTTTTTGTCACGCGCACTTGTCACTGTTTGTATTTAGGCAGTAAAGCTGCAGTTAGTGAAACATATTTTATAATCTTAATTAGGTAATGAATCAAAATCATATTTTCCATCTGGACTTTAAATCCCTAAAAACTAAAGAACACACTTTTACAACAGAATCTTTGAGTTTTGGAAATAAAAACAATATATAAATGTGTAATATGAATTAGTTTTGAGCCGGTCTCTGTTTTAATATGATGTCTTCTGTTTTTGGTGTGTGTTTTTCTGACATTCTGCTGGAGTTATTTGTATGTTAGTCCTGCTAGGTTCCCTTAGGCAGCAATCCTCTTACTGCACTGGCATGCCTGTGTGATTTTGTCCAGTATACTTCTCGGCCTCCCCCTCAGTTCTCAACAAAACAAACACTTAATAAGCCTTCACACTCGCCAAACCATTAGCTCGACACAGAGTCGTACCCTTCAGTCTAGTTTGCAACAGAGCATCATTTTAGATACCCTTGCTCAGAGGGAGAAAACCGCTACAAAAACAACCAGACATTGGCACATTTCCAGCTAACTGCTTGTTTAAAAGGCTGTTTAGTTTGCCGAACTTAAAGCACAAAACCTTTTCTTCTCTTCCTTTTCTGCTTAGGAGATGGTCCCTGTTTGCCATGTAATATATGCATCTTTGCTTTGATCTCGCAGTGATAATAATCCTTGCGAGTTATTTACTCAGTTTTGAAAACGCTTCAAAGCGGTGTCAAAGTTTTCTCTGCTTTAGGGTTGCTTCTGTATTCTGCTGGCTCTTGGGTACTGGGATGACAGGTCCTCTGTTATAGGTGTATATTTTTTTCCTCGTCTTAGCCTTTAGCAGAACATCAAATTACCCATCAGAGTCTACAGCCCCCCTTCACAGCTGCCCGTCTACGTATAACATCATATATATTAAACAGTTGTGCTTCACAAGGTGGATTTTATGCACAATGAAAAGTGATTGTTTGAGGTAGCCTTAGGGATACTTTATTCTACAAGCAAGAAGGGGGAAAACACAGTAGAGAGCTAGCAAGAGAGCGAACATACGTACCAAGTATGTTTTTTACAGGACTTGCAGCCTGAAGGCCTTTGTAAATAAATAATGATCAACAGATTGGCTGTGGGCTTTTGAAAAGCATGCCTTTGTCAGTTTGCATGATGGGGAAAATTTTCAAAGCAAGAGGCTGCCTTCGTAGTCTGGCAGAGAGGGATTGGGGGAGCACGCCCATCCCCAGCTTGTGACTGCAGAGTGATACACTGGAATAACTCAAACTCTGTTTGAAAATATATACTGAGGGAGAGAGTTCGAAAGAAAGAGAGGGGGTGAGGCACCGGAGTGAGACATGCTGTAAGGGAGATGCTGTTTGTCCTACATAAAAGTGCATCTGAGAAAATATTGTGTCTCACACAAAGAAAATATTTGGTCTGCAATGTGATGCACTTTTCAAAATGTATTCGATTTACAAATTTAATGAAAACTATTTTGGTTGGTAAAAATTCTCTACAATAATTCTACATATTCCCACCGTTTATTTATTCGACGACTGTATATTTTGGGGTGACATTTAGCGTGGCCACGTTGTTTATTGCGTAGTTGCCAATTCGACACGTCACCGAGCTAATGAGCTGCATTCCCACCCTGACATTAACACCACTCCCACAAACATTTGACAGGTCATGACTGACAACACGCATGCAGTTGCAAAGGATGTCACGGTATCATCCGCAGCTGATATCCCTTGGGCGTGGCCCTGTAGCACAGACGTCATATCTGCTCTCCCTGAGCCTTGTGGTAGGTTCAACCCAAGGCACGGAGAAGGAAGAGGGAGGAGGAGGAGGTGTGCGGAGCCTGTGACAGGCTGCCAGTCACACTGCTGACAGCTCTGTGAAAGATAGCTGTCTTGGCAGAGAGAGGTGGAGCGGCAGCCCGCCTGCATGCGCCAGTCAGCCCCTGTGTGGAGGCGAGCAGAGCTGAGCAGATTGAAGTGACGGGGGGGGGGGCTCCGTAGAGTTGATTGGCGCAACACGCGGCTCTGGATGAAAGATTCAGGCTGAGTGTAAAAACACTAAATGCTGTCAGTGTTATTATCACCTGCTCTAACTGATAGAGGGAAGAAGGGGAAAGAGAGGTGGAGAGAGAGGGTGGCTAATTGACAGCTTTTTTTTTTTTTTTTTTTTTTTTTTTTACTTTTACTTTTCCTGCGATGGCATGCAATCCAAATGCAGGTTGAAGGAAGAGATGACATCAAAGCCTTGTCAGTGAATGACAGTGTTGATGAAGGATAGGGAGAATGATACTGAGAGGGATGTATGTCAAATTCTTGAGATGTTTTCTCCCATATTACTCGCATGTCTATCTCTCTGCAGTTCCCTGTTTTTAGGAGTCTGCATAGTGCTGTTTTAAGCAGGCGTTTCACTACTTGGGTTAAATTGTTTACAAATTACATTTTTATTGCTGTTGATCATGCAACGTTTGATGAGGAGCAGCACTAAATCTTTGCAGTTTATCGTGACTTTTGATGAAATTTTCTGGATTGTGTTGGGAGGAACTGTGAGCACATGTCTTGTAGAATAAGTGCAAGAACAGGAGAGGCGGTATAACAGGACTGACAGTAGCTCCTTCATGGTCAGTGTTACACTGGATAAAACTCAGCAGCCCACTGCTGTGGATTAGCCTGTTTGGTTGTGACACGCTGTTGAAACATTAATGGCCATCAGTTGGGAAAGCAAAATGTGATTGGGCAAATTCCTGAAATATTTAAAGTGGGAGCCTGTCGGAGCTTTTTCTATTTGCGCCACATGGCGTCAGGAACTGGAAGAGAGGGTAAAAGCTGGTAATTGGCCTTGTGTTGTCATGCCATTCAGTCACTAGCACTCAAGTCTTGCTGTTCTCCTTTGTGCCATTGTGAGCACCCGGGTCTTTCAGTTTCCTGATGCCTTGGCATCAAGGAAGGAATGGTGGAAGGATATTGCAGTTATGGGACGTACAGCATGTAGAAAGTTTAGCACTGAGAATGGGATGAACTTTTAATATGTTGAGTGAATAGACAGTGTAGATCTCAAGAAACGCCAGTTGTCTTCCTGGAGTTCACAAGACTGCAGCCACAAAATAGTCTAACATAAATTTATTCTGCTTTTCTCAGTCGACACGACCCCCTTCTAATTCCTGGAAATGAACAAATTGAGAATATGGACATGAACGTGAAGAGGTATGACTCGACAGGGATGTTTCACTGGTGCCCTTCGAAAGACATCGAAAAAGTCATCCTGGTAAGTGGGGCAAGAGCTTTGTAACTGCAACCCAGTAAAAAAAAAAAAAAAAAAAAAAAAAAAAAAAAATTATAGAATATACCCCAAAAAAAGAAGTTAAGTAAGTATGCTCAGGAGCAAACGTTTGCCCTCAGTACTGCAGTAACACAATCACATACTAATGTGTATTGAAATTTCTCTCACTGCCTCTGTTGTTTCAAGGTGAGTTTGTGTTTTTTTTTTAATATATATATACACCAAGGATCTGTGATGAGCATTTTAACACTCCACGCATGAGTTTGGTCAGATGTTTCAACAAGGCAGTTTGTAAGCATTTAGCATAGTGTGTAATTTGTTTGGGGGGGTTAACCCCATCAAAATCAAATGGAAAATAGAAGGCACAGTTACCTTAACATATAATAGATTTGTTGCTTTTGTTTGACTAATACATTAGTGACCCCGTTGGTCTTGAAAGTTTTAACTTGACTAAACTTTAATTCTCAATTAGTTCAAGGGAGTCTGAAGGATATTTCTCCATAAATGTTCCAGTAATTGGCAAAAAAAAAAACCATTTTAATCCACCAGATCAGGCAACCAGCTGAAAGTATGAGCCAATTTGCTGCAGTGGTTTCTTGATGCCTGACCAATGCCTCCAATAAACAAAGATAGCGCCGTACTGTAGATTCACACCACCTACTAGCGATTGATTTACTTAACATGCACCCAAACATGCAATCAAAGCCACATGAAGCTGGTGTGACAGATCTTTTTTTTTTTCAGTATGAAATAATACAATCAAAGAACTAATTTTTTTATTTCTATGTATTATTTATGATAGTGTCCTAGTCATACATACTGAATGTGCTTTAAATCTTACAAACTGCATTTTTCAGCCTGGTTGGATCAGCTGTGCTTTGAAAACACAATGTTTTGTTTTTGTTCTGTAAAATGACTTTTTTTGATGATCCAATAAACTGCTTATAAACAGAATAGTGGTTAACCAAACTTCTGTTTATGTAAATGTTCCAGTGCAATGTACAGTTTAAAAGATATCAAACTAAATGTTTGGTTAACAAACTATTATTTGTGCATTTATAACAGTTTATAATATCATTTTAAGCTCCGGTAAAATGTAGAAATTGTTACCTCCGGTTAACGGCATTTGTTTCTTTTCTGTAAATCTGTGTTTTTCTCTGTGCATCTCATCCTGTGTTGTCTGTTTACACTTGTTCTCATTCCTTTTTCTGCTTTTCTCCCCCTTCCCTGTGTTTCTGTGTTCCCTGCAGACCCGGAGTGAAGCCTCCATGACAGTACTGAGCGGCCATGTAGTGGTCTGTATATTTGGGGATGTCACGTCCGCTTTAGTGGGGCTGCGAAACTTGGTGATGCCTTTAAGAGCCAGCAACTTCCATTACCATGAGCTAAAGCCTATTGTTTTTGTGGGCTCGCTGGAATACCTTCGGAGAGAGTGGGAAACCTTACACAACTTCCCCAAGGTGTCCATCCTACCTGTGAGTGTACTAGTTCATCCGCAACGAAAGCAAATTTAAATCTCAGTTCAGCTAACGAAGCGTTGACATTTAGGACTACGCGCACACTGAAATCTTGAGAGGGATTGTCATTTTGATTTGATCACACATTACTCAATTGAATGATCATTCCACGAGAGCTCAGTGAACCCTGCCCCCTCCCCCACCCCCACACACAACCCACCCCATCCTCTACCCCACCTCCCCCATCTCCCATCCAGAGCAGTGACACATCCTGCATATCTAAACTGGAGTTTATGAGTGTTGCAGCTGCAGTACCCATCACAGATGGCGTGGCTTGCTGCCTTAGAGCTTGTTAGGCCTGGCTTGACTGATGATCAGAGGAGAATCCCAAACACAGCCCTCAGCAGAGGCTAGCCTTTAGATTGGTCCATGTCTCTGAATCTCCAATGCCCAGTTAGATCAGTGGAATGTCATCGCCTCAAAACACGAATACTTGTTAACTAATTTCCCAAAGCTCCACTCCGCTCACTTCTTAAATTTGTTTTTCTCTCCCCCATGTCTGTCTGCTCTCTGTGTTTTGCTTTCTCTCTCGCTGTCTCTCTCTCTCTCTCTCTCTCTCTCTCTCTCCCTCTCTCTCTCTGTCTCTCTCTCTGTGTTCTCCTCACCCTGAAGGGTACACCATTAAGTCGGGCAGATTTAAGGGCTGTCAACATCAACCTCTGCGACATGTGCGTAATACTGTCAGCCAATCAGAACAATATCGAAGATGCCTCACTGCAGGATAAAGAATGCATCTTGGCATCACTCAACATCAAATCTATGCAGTTTGATGACAGCATCGGGGTCTTACAGGCTAATTCCCAAGGTAAGAAGCGTCCTATTAGACTCCATGTACACTGCTGCCCAAAGGGGACAGGTTATGGCAGGGAGGGAAGACAGCAGTCAAAAATGGAAAAAGAAAAGAGGAAAAGACGGTGGTGAGAGGCCACACAGGGGGATGGATGTACTCTGTCAAGCGCAGAGTCTGCTAAATGCTCTTAATCGGAATTCTCTGCGAGTCTGCTTTGAGTAGTATGTATACACTGACATTAGTATAACTCCTGAAGATGAACGCACACAAAACATTGTGTTGATTGCTCCATCAAGCCTTTGAAAAGTGTTTACTCCACATAATTTTCTGATGATTTCGGTCTTGTCCCTGGTAATTAGATGCTGGTAAACCTCTTTGATAATACTTTTTAATGATGTAATCAACATGACTGTGTCATTTGATGTTGCTCCCCCTGATCGGGAGTCTGGCAGATCGTCTCGAACAGATTGTTGATGTTTGCAGACAAACATACGAACCTGGCATCCCATCAGGCCTCATCATCATTAAGCAGCTAGTACAAATCACCAGGCAGGCCAATTCAGCTGCTCCTCATTAGTCACAACAAAACAACGACACATGCACGCACACATTTTTCCTGTTTGAATGCGTGCGCATGTGTTTGCACACACACCACACGCAGACAGTCATGTCAAGGCAATCTATCCACAAACAGGTAATCCTCAGTTTATGATTAGCTTGAAAGGCATGGCATGCCTTGAGCTCAGCACTATTTAGAGCCACCAGTGACTGTTGTAAATACAAATCAAAGTTGAAGGTTCAAGAGGCCATTATTTTTTTTGTGTGCAGAGCACTTCCACATGTTTTAGGAGAATGCCAATGCTGTTATTTCTCCAGCCTTGAGTGAGTGATATGCTGTCGATAGCAGTGCCACCAAGCAACAGTAAGCCGGAGTAAATCTGAGAGCGCGTCGCTCTGGGGAGCAGTCCTCGCAGAAAGCCACCTCAATAAAAAGAAAAAAAAAAAGCCCACCGGTCGACATCCTTTCCTCTGGATCGATGGATGAAGCCTTGTGCTATCAATACTTGGGCTTTACATTGACCACCCATTTAAGAAAACACACATTCACAGTGACATGCAATCATGCATATGCAAGAAAATGCACACGCATACACAAACACGGCTATTGCATCGTAAATATTGCTGTGGGGATTCCTTCCTCTTAGCGATGCTCCCATTCAGACACTGTCTGTGGAATTCAGAAGGTGCGAATGAATAAGTAAACATGCGCTTTCCTGGGGGAGAGCTTCTCACGGCTGCTTGTAGCATGTAGTCAACCACAGAGCATAGCTGTGCCCGCGGGGCGACAGGGATAAGGGGGTATGTAACCCAGATCTCACATGTCTATTGTTCATTGTAGCTGAACAGACTAAGTTACAGTCTTACAGTAGCAACAGCCAGCCAGGAGAGGCTGCGTGTGATCGGGCTGCTTTTAAGAGTCTGGCTTCCCTATTTTGGGCAGAAAATTTGGTTACGTTAATTTCATAAAATGTTAGCATATACAGATTATGACATATGTCTATAAAATAGAAAAAGAAAACCGTTATTCAATGTAATGAAAATGATTCAAGAAGCTTAAATGTTATTATTTCATACACAAATACTTACTGTGAGGTTTAACTGTATATATAGATACAATATTATCTCATTTGTTGTATAGGTGAGTGTTTTCATGTTGGAATTAAATTCTTGCCGGAGCTCAGAAGAAGAATGCCGCGATCGGGCTGATAAACGCATTTCAGTTCCCCTGTTGTTTCCGTGCTCTGAGAAAGACATACAGCTCTCTGTTTGGAGCTCACTAACTCACATTGCATCGCAACTTTTGAGCCGTTTGTAAGCTAACAGGTTTTGAAAGCTGCTCAGCAGCAGGCCTCATGTATCCCTGTTCTCACCAACATGACTTTCTGGTGTATGCACTGCGCTGAACGGAAGCCGTTCTCCCACATCTCCGCGCGGTCTTCATGTTCACTATGATACAATAAGAGCAGCGTTTTAGAGGCAGAACCCAAAAACTTCCTGTCACTCTCCAGCCGAGTAAACATCATCCTTTATGGACATCGACAAAATGATGCTCGCACTATCTGAGCTTGTGCTCCCTGCTTGACTCCAAGTGTCAAATCTCTGCTATTTCCCAGTTCAATAATTGGTGTAACAAAAGTTATGATTATCCATGCTTCAGTTCAGTGTGTGCTTCCTGCTGTGCACTAAACTATTTGGTGTCTTTTCTGTTGCAAAAAGCTGAAAGATCTCTTTTGTAATGTAAGCAGCTCATTGAGTTTCTTGACAGGGAAGGCACGCACACACACACACACACACACACACACACACACACACACACACACACACACACACACACACACACACACACACACACACACACACACAGAATTTGCAATCCTTTTAAAACTTTGTGACCTGAATATATTCCGTGCATTATGTTTCCTTGGTGGTGGCACTATAAGCTGACATTTTGCTGTAGTCAGCACTAAATGATGGATGTCAAAACACAGTTGATGCATTATGCATATAGCATTACAGATTTAAGGTGTTTACTTGTCACGTTGAGGAAATGCAAAAATGTGAAGTCATGTGAATTCATACTCCTGTCACTTGCACTTGTATTTCATGGTTCTGTGCCACACCATAAAAGGTTTTCAGGATCCACTTCACCAATTTTATCGTAACAAAATGAACAACATATAAAATTTATGTGTGGCCATTGATGGAGGGACGTGAATGCTAAATATGTCTTAGCTGACCCCTAAAAGCTCAATGTCTGTATTGCAGTTTTTAGGCAGGCGCCTTGTTCACTTAGCCTTCTCCTCTGTCTTTCTGCTTCTTTTTTTCTCTGTCTATCCACACATTTGAATGACACAGAAAGCGCACATCAACAAATTCATGCTGAGTGAGCTGACATGCGCTATGTATAAATGTATTGATACAGAGTTCCAGGTGTATGTCCTCATGCATGTGATACTTCTGAGGATAAGATGTGCATTCTTTTGCTTTGACAACATTTTTCCGAAAATAATGTCATAGACGGTACTACCCCAAAAAACAGTTAGAAATAAGACTGGAGTCAGCTTTAATTATAATTAAGTAGGACAATTATTACGCCTTAAAATGTAGCATTTCCAAGAAACAGCAGGTCATAATTGCAGTAGGTACTACAAAAAAACTACAAAGTTTCAAAATGGAAATGTGTGCGTAAGACAACCAAAGCAAGAGAACTATATAATATTAAATCACGTAACTGGACAACAAAAAGTTTAGTGAAGTGCAGCATGATGGAAAATAAAACCCAACTAAACCCCTGATCTCATATATAAAGTTATCTCATGTGAGTTAGCATTCTTAAATGTAATACATTTGTATTTGTTCTTTTGATTTCACCATAAATACTGTAGTAATAGTAGAAAGACAAACACAGAAGAAATACACAGATCAATCCATTATCTTTAATAATAAAACTTAAGTTAATCATTTTTAACAAGCTATTTGCAGAAAATATATTAGAAAGCTGAACAATGGCATTTTGTTGATTTGTATTATTCCCTGCACATTCCCTGAAGCTTTGCCAGTAGCACAATCGTAGTATTGTATCAGTATATTTATGTTTTATGTGTGCTCAATGCTTTTGTGAGATCTAAAACGAGATCTCTTAACACAACCCCCGTTACAAATTTGATTTGCTGATGTGTTCTCTAGCTTATGTCTGTGTTTCTTGCTGTGTTCAGGTTTCACGCCTCCTGGAATGGACAGGTCATCTCCAGACAGCAGTCCAGTACATGGCTTTGTGCGTCAGGCTTCTGTCACCACCGGATCCAACATCCCCATCATCACAGAACTAGGTAAAACGGTTTCCACCCGCCCTCACATGCAAACATCGCACGCCATGCCCAATAACCTCAGATCAACTCACTATTCATTTACAGACATAGATACACTGCGCTGATAATCCAAGACTTCATTCTGCTACCAAAAGTTCCAACTCATTCAAGGTCAAGTGGACTAAGGAATGTGTGGTGTGGAATTTTTTGATGTCGATAGCTTTGCCCAACTCAAGTCTCATATTGGTATGTGAATTATTGGATCTGGCTCGCTGTTGTCAAACGGTGACTCAATTTGAAGATGTCAGATGGGCACTTTAAGGACAAAAGCTACATCTTCAGCAATTTGTTCCCTAATGGACAAGAGAAACTCAGTCCGATGGAGACGGTGAGAGAGGGAGAAAAAGAGAGAGCGCGAAGGTAGAGGGGGAAAAAAAGTGCCTTGGTTGCAAAATGGGTCCATTTATTAATAACAATGCCAGTGGTTGTATTCCCACTGGTGATGGGGACTCATGAAACTTTCAGATCTCTGAGGGGCCTTCTAAAGCACCAGAGACCAGCTACTCTGTCTCCCCTGACCCAATTAGGGAGCAATGGAGCATGAGGCCAGCTAAGAAAAGGCCAGAAAGAGAAAGGCGGTACCTAATGTTACTTATAGCCGGGCCAGCCATTACCTGAACAGAGGCTCTCCCATTACACTGCTGACCGTATATGTAATCATCAAAACTGGATCTTCCATGTTGGAGTCATTGGTTTGTGCCTGGGACTCAAATGCTAGCAGCTCCATTGTTGTTCCTCTGCATGCTCTTTGCTAACAAATTTCACAGCTGCAGCAACACAAGATGCGATAACATTGTCTCTCAGAAAAGGAAGGCGGAAGAGCATCTCGAGGAGAGTGGCTGCATGTCTCACTGGAACCATATACTGAAATCACACTGTCACATGCTCGGGTTACAGTGCCAGGGGCAGATTAAAGTCAAGTTAAAACATAAAAACACGCCTCATCCGAGTTGCATGATCAATTTTGTTTGCATGGCGCGTGAAGTAGGTGTTTTTATGGATAAGACCTTGTTTATCCCTTTCACTGTTTTACCATGAAATAATCTATTGTTGTATAGCACCGCGACACCTCTGGCTTTGTATCTACTGGGCGCTCTAATCCAGGCGGCTTTACTTTTCGACACGGGACAACCATGAATGTTTCCGAGTAATTCCGGAGTTGACAAGAGTAGTCTGAGACAGCGAAAATGCCTTTCTTGCAGTCTTTGAAACTGTTTCAATAACGACAACATTTCTCCCCACCACCCCACCCCCCCGCCATCACCATTAGCTAAACCTGGCAAACTACTGCCATTGGTTTCACTCAGTCAGGAAAAAAAATGTGGAACCAACATACAAATGATAACAGAGCTGGGTAAGCTGAGCCTTTGTCCTCTGCTGCCGCTCGTTCTCTCGCTCTGCCGCTCGGCTCCTCATCAGCTTGTCTTGATTTATCTGGCTGCAGTCAAGGCCCTCGCTGCTCCCATGGCTTCACTTTGAACACATTTTTATTCTTCATTCTGGTTGAAATTGACTGTCTTGTTTCGGCCCCTATTTTAATGATTTTACTTTTTCTCTTTTTGGGATGTTTTTTTTTTTTTTCCTTTCTCCAGTTGCGTTTGCAGAGCCTCACTAGGCCTTTGATCATGCTCAGTCTGTCCTTGTGGCTGTTTTCATAGCAACACCCCCTCGCCCCCTCCTCCAAACACTCTCACACATACTCAGCCGCACCCCCACCCCCCACCCCTCCGCCCCCCTCTCTCCCCGAGCCCCGTTCACTCCTTTGGCCCGGGATCGTTTGCATCAGCCCCTTGTCTTGACAAGCGCCTTGACTGACGTTTCTGTTCCACAGCTCACAGGGAGCCAGGGAAGAAATCAGATTTCCAAAAAACAAAAAACTCATGTTCAATCCGTCTTTTCCGCTATTTATTTTTTAAATTCATTTTCCACTTTTTTTCTTTTTTTCTCTCCCATATCTCTGAAGCGCAGATATTGCTCAAGTCAAACAACAATGTTTTTCAAGTATTGTTGTTTTTTAGACCCTTTTGCTGCCCACTGCTGCTAGACATACAATTTAAGAGAAAAGAGATGCACTGCAGGGAGGACTCTATACATTTGTTACAAATGAGAGATGAAAAAAATATCCTTTTTCTTTCATTATTTGGTTATGTTCATTCACACCGTGCCATTTAATTAATTTAGCAGACCTGATTTATTGTTGATCATGACGTGAACAAGTGTGTTGTTACCTGGCTTTGATTTGACTTTCAGGGCACAGGTAAATATGTGAGAAGTAGTTCTCCAAAGGTGATGATGATGTGACAAACACATCCATCAAGGAAAACTCTGTAAAACATTGCATGACTTTATAAGTGCATGATTTTGTTCTGTGAGATAGTAGCCATTGTTGAAGTCTCAATTTTTTACTATGTTTACTGAATACATCAATAAATACCTATATACTGTTTTTCTTTAAAAAATGTACATATATTATAATCTATGCATGTAACACTACCCTAAGACTGAGAATTCATCTGTTTGAGTATTGCAATATATACAATATGTGGTTTTCTGTTAAAAACAAAGATAAAGTTGCAACTGAGATTGGGGACTTCTGCAATGGTTATCACTGTGTATGCATTATATGCTCTTAATATATTTTTTCCTGAAGTTGTTTCTCGAAATGTATGAACTGCACCTTGCATGTTATAGACGTTAACTATATATAATATTCAAGATGAAGAATAATTTTTACTCAAAAAGTCAAAAACACTTTTTTTCACATTCCAAACAATTATAAAATACATGGTCAAAAAAAATAAACCAGAGGTAACATATTTAGCTTATTTTTTTTTAGCATGTCTGGTAATTCAGACAAGTCGATCAAAATCATGTCAATTGTTTGGAGAAGAAATTACGTTTTTGTTTGAGTTTTGTGGTTAAAACTTTAATGCAGCTGTACACATTTTAAGTGTAGACGCAAAATCTAGTGTGCGCCTGATGTTGCATTATATTGTAAGTTCCAACCCTCCATCAATACCTATATACCTGAGACTTTTCTCTCACAGTATCAATATACATTTTTTTATCTTTTCAAATATAACTCAAATAAAAAAGAAGTCCTAAACTCTCAGGTGTGTTGGTGTCAATGTTCAAGTGTGTGCATCTCACAGTGCCCTCCTCTAACTCAGCTTCGTTTCCCCTCTCGCAGTGAACGACTCCAACGTTCAGTTCCTGGACCAAGATGATGATGACGACCCAGACACAGAGCTGTACCTCACTCAGCCCTTCGCCTGCGGCACCGCCTTCGCTGTCAGTGTACTCGACTCCCTGATGAGTGCGGTGAGTTCTCAAACACACTGTAAACCCACTGGGTTGGAGTGGTTTTTTTTTTTTTTTTTTAAATCTGTTTTTCAAAATCTCACATTTTACTACACATTTTATAATTTTTTTTTTTTTTCGAAATTATTCTGGGTTTGAATGTTTTAAATGAGTAATATTCAGACTTTCAAAAAAATTAAATGAAAAAATGACACAAAGTGCATGGTGATGTTGAAGCCACGGTTGCATGCTGTTGCACTGATAGAAACTACATGATAAAGGAAAGAGGTGAGCCTCCAAGTTAATCACAAAAGATGGACCAAAGAAAACTATAGAAGTTAGTGGCACCACAATGCAGTATTTTTGTCATGTTCATTTCCTTCATCTGTGGTCATGTCTGTACTGTTTGCTAAATAATTTTGTCATTTTACCATGAATTTAAATTAGAAAGCTATTTTCAAATTACTTGAACAATTTTTTTTTTTCAGATGTATTATCTTGGGCTTGGTCATAATTTTCCAAAAGTCCTTATAAGTTTGAAAAAAAAAAGAGAAAACTTTATTCAACTACTCTCTTAGTTTCCTTGTTTTTACTGTTGCATGTTGGTGATGCTTCACTACCTCCAAAGGGTGGCGGTAAAGCACCTAAAAGCTTTTTGCCAACCGCCAATAAACAACAAAAGGTGCAGAAGACCAAGTACTGGCACCAGTATCAATGGCTAGCTTTGTTCAACTGAAGTTTGTTGTTAACGTGCAGAGCAAACAACAGCCCTCATCTCAAAGATGAAGCTAAAGAAATGCTTCTCATCAACTTTGTACCAAGCGAGCAGAGTTTACGGTGTGTGTGTGAGTGAGTCTCTCTCTCTTTTGCAGCTGGTGTCAATAAAAACTTCTGCGGGTTAAGTGTAACGATAAGTTTCAGTCGATGCACAGTTTTGGCATTTCAAGAAGGCAGCAGTTGGCAAATGAAACGGTAGAGAACATTGATCACATATGCCTGCCAACTCCACTGATATCAAAAGAAAAATTGTTGGTATCAGTCCTGATCTTAAGTATTATGAATTTAACTTTCAAGAGCCTTATCAGATCTTTTAACAATGGAAGTGTAGAAGGTCAGTAAATGGCGATGACATAAGAAAAACACTTTCATCTCTTGACAATGTCATCACTGTACTAGAGATAAGATAAAGGAGGAGATGGGGGGGAATTATATTCGACAAATAATGCCAACCCCCACACCCCTTCCCCTCCTCCTCTTCCTCCCAGCGCTCTTTCATGGCTAACTGTGTTTTTTTTCCCCCCTCTGGTGCTGTGATGGCTTAATTCCAGCAGTCCTCTCTGTGAATGAGGGGTTAGAGAAGCGTGCAGAGCTGAGCTGAGCAGGGAGTAGAGCAGGCGTCAGCTGTAGTCTGGCACTGGTCAGAGGTGAAGCCAGCTAATGGACACTGCTCATCCATCATGAGCCTCTGCAGGCCTGTCAGGGGCCCAGTGAGAGGCGCTGCCACTCTGGCCCGGCTGCCGAGTGACATCGGCTGTCTTCACACGTGGCAAAAGCAGGTCCTGATCGGCTTGAAGGACAAGAGAACCTGACACCCACAGAGCGCAGTCAAACCGTTGCTTCAGAAGGGAAAGCAGACATCATACAGTGTGTAGTGTTCACAGAGGACAGAATAGTGCTTTGTGACGATCATGTTGACCATGTCTCCCTCAAATTTGAAAAATTCCTGTATCTTCTTTAAAGAGAATACATATTCACCAATAAATCACAGTATATATTTGCACTGATAAATAGTGGTGTCTAGTCACATAGATAGTTTTATTTTAGTTTTTTTTATTATTATTAATCTCCAATTTTTCCCCTCCACGAAAATGTGGAGGTGAACTGAATTTTACTTTTGGTGCTCAAAACTTTGAAAAATGCCATTCAAAAATTGCAATATCTTTTTTCAAAACGTGTCCTTGATACTTCATGTAACAGAAAGTTGCCTGCACTTTTCTTAGGGACTATTTTGTCGACCTAAAGTAGGTAAAAATGTACAGTAAACTGTGATATCTGTGGATTATCCACAGAAACAGGGACATTGATTATGACTATCTGATTGAGACATATTGCTGTTGAATTTTAACAGGGAATTTGCCAAAATCGAAATCTCAAACGTATATAACCTAAGTAAAACAACAACAACAACAACAACAAAAAAACAACCTATATTCATGGTGAGATGACACTGGATGGAAGTGAGAAAATCAGTTTGAAGTGATATGATGAACCGGACCTTTAAAGCTGTTGAAAATAATGCTATAATGGGACTGGAACACAATCTTCCACAGCCTGTCTCCTCATCTCAGGCAGTTCGATGTTAGAAGGTAGTCTGAGGTTGTACATAACGGGCTGTGCTTTTTTTTTCCCACCTTGTGACTCTAATGGCGTCTGCTTACAGAGATCCCCTCTCTCTTCTTCCCAGACATACTTCAATGATAATATCCTTACACTGATTCGAACGCTGGTCACAGGGGGAGCTACGCCGGAGCTGGAGGCCCTGTTGGCTGAAGAAAACGCTCTCAGAGGAGGCTACAGCACACCGCAGACACTGGCCAACAGAGACAGGTGTCGCGTCGCCCAGCTAGCCCTCTACGACGGGCCATTTGCTGACTTGGGGGTAAGTGGATGTTTAAGTGGAGATGACGCGTTTTGGCACAACCCAGCAGCACACATCTGGCCGTCTCCGCTCCTTGCGGTTCTTAATTCGATGTGAAGAACAGTGATCACGCAAAGCTGGCCATATTTGGTGGGGAGGCAAGAGCGCTTCGGAGATAACAATGAACACCACCAAGGACATACCAGGACCATTTGGTTCCAATTGTATTTTGTTTACTGTCAAACAGAACTTTCAATTTTGAACTGATTTATTCTTTTCTAGAAATAATTATGGCATAATAGCTAGGAAGAACTGATGCAGAACATTGCAGAACACATGAACTTCAACGACAACTTTGCAGAGAATTAATTTTTCCTGCCAATAAACAAGATCGTCACGATAACCTGAAACACACTGATGGTGCCTTTGCTCTGTTGTTCATCAGGATGGCGGCTGCTATGGGGATTTGTTCTGCAAAGCGTTGAAGACATACAACATGCTGTGTTTTGGAATCTACAGATTAAGAGATGCTCATCTCAATGCACCAAGCCCGTGCACAAAACGGTACAGTATCAGCTTTTGCTCATTGTCAAAAGGAATATTTTGATGTAATAAAATGAGTGATAAGGATCATAGATAGACTTTAGTCCTTCCAAAGGCAGAATTGAAGTGTGCGAGCAGTTATTTCACAAACATCACAAAAACAAATGAGTACAGTGAGAAATAAGTGAAATTAAAAGGCCAAGGTATATGATCACTAAATTACACCACCTTAACGGCATGCTAGCTAGCTAGCCAGGTAGATAACAGTTATAACTGTAACAGGTTGTGTCTTCTGTTTGGAAAGTTTTGGAGTTTAAAAAAAAATCCATTGTAAACAGTAAAGACTATCCATTGTAAAGTTTGGTGAGCCACTGTTGTTCCCAGTGGTGGTAAAACTGGTAGCTTACTCCATCAATTCAGCAGAAAATATGTTGAAATACTCAGAGTGTATGCGATTACTTTGAATTTAAGGTATAGAATATATACATGATAACATTGTAATGTTTTTTTTAAAATATTTTACGTACTTCTCACATTAGAATAAGCCACTGTAAACCAATATAAAGGTCCAGTCATTCAAGAAAAAAAAGAATTGCTGTGATATACTGTGAAAACACGACGTTGATCGTTGTTGTTGTTCAGTAAACTAAACAACACTCTCCTTTATAGTTCAACAATTCTTGTCTTTCTTTGATGTATGAAAGTTTAATCCTTTCTAACTTTTGTTTTCTGCATAGATATGTGATCACAAACCCTCCATACGAGTTTGAGCTGGTGCCCACAGACCTGATCTTCTGCCTCATGCAGTTCGACCACAACGCTGGCCAGTCGCGGACAAGCTTATCCCACTCTTCCCACTCCTCCCATTCCTCCAGCAAAAAGAGCTCCTCCGTGCACTCCATCCCCCCCTCCAACCGGCAGAACCGCAGCAGCAAGACCCGGGAGGCCCGCGACAAACAGAAGTACGTGCACTCCCATGTCCTGTGCAGTTTTACAGTGCATGTTTGTAGTGTTTTATACCCGACTTTTATCTGATATAGGTGCGTGTGTGTTTGTGTGCAGACCGTGATGACACATGCACTGATGATTACTGTGTGTTGTGTGTTTGTGCTGTGTCCATGCCCAGTGTTTGTGTGTGTTTCTTTCATAATCATCTGCATGTGGTCTTCACTCTCACATCACAGCAATCATAACATGACATTAGCAAATTGGTAAACTCACTTTGTGGAAAGCTGGACTCATTTATTATACTCAAAGACTGTTGAGAATCTTTCCTTCCAAGTTAAATTTTTTGGCATTGTAAACATTAAAATCACTTGTTTGGATGGCACAGCCTTTGTGGTTGGAAACTAGCTTACAGTAAAGGCCTCAACCACAACACACTCAGTATGTTGTTTGGTAGACCAAACAACATACTGACAGAGGATTATCAGAGGATTATCTGTCTTAATATTTAGCTGTTTTGTGTCTAACTCGTAGTATTTGTGGAGTAAATAACTGTTGTTTGTTGGATATTTGTGCACATGATCAGTACGCCTGGATCATGGATGTAATGTATTGTGATTTGCCTACTAGAGCTGATATTGATTATAAAGCAAATTTGGTTTGACATTACTGATCATCCTTCAGCAGTGTTGATATTTTGTTATTCATGGTGCATCTGTACTGCTTTACTGCATGTCCATGTTGGTAGCCCTCTTGAGCAGGCTTTTATTTCCTGTTATGTTTATCATACTATTATAAGATTATTTTGAATTTGGTGAAATATTTTGACCTACATGTTATATATTCCTTCTTCTCTCCCCGATAAATTTTGAATCTATCTATGATCTGGAAAAATTAAGTAATTTTGAAATCGTGACATATTCTAAAAGCATGCAGATTTGTTACGATCGTACTCAAGAATTATTAAATGGTAGACGATAAGCCCTCAGTACATCTTACAATTAAGATGTATTATATAGTCCAAATACTGTAGTTACCATATGTAAGCATTAGGTGGACTGGTAGTCATTTTTCAGTTGTGTATTGACTGTAAATACTACTTACTTACAGTAGATTACTTACCTCTCTTTCTGAAGTGCAACAAGGATGAATAGAATGGGCCAAGGTATGCAAGTTAACGATTCTGCATGACTTAGCAACCTTTACCTGGGGTTCTGATCATAACTATGTCCTCTGAGGATATTGTTATGACGAGGGGAGTTTGTTTTATTTATCACATTCTTCAAATGTTAAGTAAACCATGCCTCAGTTTAAGTTTTGCTTTCATCTGGAAAGCAAAATGTCTGCTGCTGCTCCTGCCTCCTCCCTGCCATGATCAGGACCATCTCCACATTGCATGAGGTTGAGACAAAACCCTCCTTCCCCCCCCCCCTCTTTCTTTGTGCCTTTACCTCACTTATTTACTTGATGATATGAGTTTTTCTTTTCCTCCAGAACAATCCTTTTTCACATTGTTTCTTTCCATTATTTATCATGCCTTTTTATGATTTATTTGAACTTGAGATGGTTTGCATTGTGTGAGAGGTCTGTGTGTTTGCGCATCTTCCCTCCTATTGAATCCTATCAGATGACTGTAGCAGACTGTCATATTTATGCTCCCATTGAGGACAGTAGGTTACTATTATAGCTGCATCAGCATAAAATACAACATGTTTTCCAACTGTACAAGCCTACACCATAGCTCACATGTAGGTCAGACTGATTCAAATCCCCCTGATGCAGCCAAATTGCTTACTTCTTCACAGAACTTTAAGAAAGTGTGTCCAGCCCTGTGCCATCAGTCACACCAAGAAAGTGGGAGGTGTGACCAATTTAAAGTTTAAATTGAAGGGGGATATGAGTCTCTAAGTTTCCCTCCTTGTAACCATGCACACCTGATATGGTGGTTTGAGGCGACATCACTAAGTTCACCGTATCAGCAGCAGACTCTGGAGAGAGATGGCAGACATCTTGCTTCACCTCAGGCACAATTCTACACATCAAATGGCGGTGCTGTAACACACAGCCCTGCAGCCTTAAGCTTGCTGACACACACACACACACACACACACACACACACACACACACACACACACACACACACACACACACACACACACACACACACACACACACACACACACACACACACACAAGCGTGCACAAATGAATCTCCACATATGGAAGCCTGCATTTAGACCAACATATGCACACACACACACACACACACACACACACACACACACACACACACACACACACACACACACACACACACACACACACACACACACACACACACACACACACACAAGCTCTCAAGGTTTGCTCCACATAGCAAAGTTAAAAATTTGATATTACAACTTCACCCAAAAGGAAGTGACATATTGAATGGCATTGGAGACGCCTGTGAAGTGCTGGGAGAGAGTTTACAAACTTCTGACAGCTGGCATACTCTGAAATGGTGCTCTCATAGCCTACTTAAACATTAAGAGATTGTTTCCAAAATGACACATCCAACTCTTTCAAACCTTACAAAGCTTACTATGAAATGTGACTGCGTAGGATATTGTATACTTTGCACATTATTAGCTTAAGAACAAAATCATCCAAATTGCATTCCTTACATACAGTAACAATACTGCAAAACAGCCATAAAGACAGTTTAAGGTTTTCGTTGAGCAGGCTTACACGTATCCATTTCTATGATTTCTGCAACCACTCAAATGTAATGGAAGGGAATGGAATTTAATTTGTTGTCCTCACAGCACAGGCCTTGGGAGTGTTTAATTATTTACCACAATCCTGCAAGGATTAAACCCATTTGACTTAAATTATAATGTAGCCTTTGCAATTTAAAAAAAAAATGCCTTTAACAGAGTAAAACAACCATTCTGATCTTTAGTGCCATTTACAAATTGCTGTTTAGTGGGTTATGGTATTTTTGGGAATAGGCACACCCATATGGGCAACAACATATTTTGGCTTAACAAGATAGAAAAGCTGACTATACAAATTGGAAAAGGCTGATTAATTCAGCCTAATTAAAGTATTGAAAGTAATGAATGAGCCTTTGGTTTAGCGCCGTATGTCTAGCAGACCTAATCAACAAGGTATTTTACAAAGGAGTCGAGCATATATACCTTGTTTGATTTTAATTGGGAGCAATGGTAGCTAGCCTGGTATGGCAAGACCCCAATTCATTGCGTGACTATATGGGTCTGGTTATGCTCCATTGAGGATTGTTTCGTTGCATCCTAATGGACATAAACCTTGGGTTAATTTTGAAAGTAGCAGGCTTTAACCAATTGGCATTGACAACCAGATGACATATGTACGCCACACACCCGTTAGAGGGGCTGACCAAATGCTAATATGAACAGGGTTTCCAGACTGTAATCACAGTGAAGACTGAAGCTGTGAGCAAAAGTCAGGTGGAGCCAGGCTCGATAATAACAGCTGTCTGACCTGAATTACCAGATCTGAACCCTAAATATTAACAAACAAGGAGGTCTTGTATCCTCACCGGTAGCTGCAATATGCTAAATGCCCGTATCATGACTGACCTATGGTGGCACAAGTTGTGCAGTACATTACATTAAATGAGCTCCTCTGTGCCATTTTAATATGTGCATATATTTTTGATGGTATTGAAGATCATAACAGGATTTCTACATCCTTTAGTATACTGTTATACGTAGCATACTGTCAAAATTCATCAGGGACGCAGGCCCTTTCTATAATTTTCCTTCAGTTCTTTTAAATTCATACACATATAAATTAGAGGCACACAACCTTGGGATAAATGTTGATTTTTTTTGCTCGAGTTCAAAACATTTTCAACATTCACCACACTTCACACTGCCCCAGGCAAACTGCCGACTGTATACTCGGTGTATACTCGCGTCTTTGCATCGACTTTGCATGCAGTCCTGCCACATGTTCAGTCTGGATGGTTAACAGAATACACTCACTAGCCTTTATACAGATGAATTTTTTGGAAGAAAGACAAACTACATTACATACTTGACTGTAAGAGATGGATGTCTCAAAACCTGTAAATCAAATCAAAGCTGTCTTTTGGGTACCAAGAGAAACAACAAATAAATATTTGTCATTTGGGGGACCCAACCCTGTAACACTTAAGTGACAATATTATACCATGCTAAATAAACAAAAAAAAAGTATTATTGATCACAAGATTAATTACAATTATATCCATGAACTTACAAAATCGTGTTGGAAATCAACAATGCCAACATGTCAACTTCAAATTGGCTCAACACACCAAACTGAAACTGGACCTCACAGTTTGATGCTAATCACAAAGAATGCCATGCAAATCTTAATCTTACTTAAACTGAGGCAGTATGGTTGAAAATAACCCAATGTTACATACTTTTTCAAACTAACTCTTTGTTTTCTTCCTCTCCCGCCTTGTCCCCCTTCAGAAAAGAAATGGTTTACAGATGAACCAGAAAATGCCTACCCACGGAACATTCAGATCAAGCCCATGAGCACTCACATGGCCAACCAAGTCAACCAATACAAATCCACTAGTAGTCTGATTCCACCAATCAGAGAAGTTGAAGATGAATGCTGAACACCAGGTTTTCTTGCTGACTCACCAGACATCTGTATCCTCTTTCAAGAGATCACCAGTGGAGGAGGGATGATGATGATAATGACAGGGATGTTGAAGACTACCAGATTTCTCTTCACTCATTCTTCTAATCGAGGGTTGGACGGGAGCCCAGACTGGAAGGGACCTCCTATGTGTATACCTTTAATGTTACTTCCATGCTCTTGGACATTGTTTTATTTATTAATGTATCCATAGAGATGTACATAATGACAATCAAATAACGATTGTACAGTCCCTCCCCCCTAGCACTTTTTGGAATTATTTTAAGAGTTCACAAAAAAAAAAAAAAGAGTACTTCCTGTAATTCTTTGCAATAGTTCACCTCTTCATGTGACCAGATTCCATGGCTAAGGCGACTGGTTATTGGAGGATGAGGGTTGCAGCGATAAACTGATCATATCATCTCCCAAAGATTCACCCAGATGCGTCACATCGAACCAGCTGGGTTCATTGGCATCATATCTCCTGTCTGCTTCTGTTTTATTTGCACTAAAACTGAACAAGTTTCTTTTGACAGAACAACTGGAAACATCAGACCCCCACTCTCCAATAAAATGTATCTGAGGAGATGACGGAGGGAAGAAAGGAAGGAAGGGATGCTTGGCTTCGGAGGCATATTAAGCTTGTTCTTGGTTTGTTATACGTCATGTCATTGCTTAAGATTTGCTACTTTACCTTGACCCATCGTGTTGAGTGGGAGCAATCCAGGCCTGCAGAACAAAACCATCTTACAAAACAGTGATCTAAAAACTCAAAGAATGGTGCAGTGTTGGTGTGTCGTGGCTGAAAGAGAACCCTGTACCTACATGTCTTCTGCTGATACGTCAGATACAAAGACTGTGACTCCGTTTTAAGCTCGCATGATATGTGCCTGAGTCCCCTTTACAATAGATATCGTGTGGTTGATTCACCTGAATACATGAGAAGGGTGAAAAACAACCTTCCCTGTCCTTTATGCATTCAGGAGTGCTCATGTACACGCTGTGCATATGTGTGTGTGTGCGCATCGCAGCCACTTGTCCTTCTGGTGTTGCTCTTATTAGTGCCGTCTCCCACCCCACTCATTGGTTTATATGTGATGGCGCATCTTTGAAGGATCAGCATGTGGGATCTTAGCTCTAAAAAAAAAAAAAAAAAAAAAAAAAGTAACAGTCGAAACAAACAGTAGGAGCGTCTAAAGGATTTGGATCTACTAACAAAGACATGAAGTTGCATCCAAAACCGAACCAAAATCCCCAACTATGATTGAGCGGAACACAAACAGCAGCTGGCGTGCCCACTCTAAACGCAATGCCGCAATATCTGCGGCAGAATTGGGATCACAAAAAAGAGTGGTGTATTTTTCTGAATGTTTTGTTTGTTACATAAAGTTTAAGTCTGAGGAAAGGAATGCCACATATCGCATAAAAGTGGGCATAAATGGGTCCTTCTTTGATCAGAGCAACTGCCTGGCACAGGGTTGGCACAGAGGCAGTAAAGAGCTTGGATGTTCTCTGTTGCCAATCCAGATATGACACGTCTCAAAACTCTCAGGAGTTAAGCTGCTGTGTTCGGTCCTCTAACGTGGGGAAATGCTCAAGCATAGTTGGTGGAAATGCAACCATGCCACAGACTGCTAATAAGAACATTGACAAGGAACATGTGTTCTTTATGCTAGCCTGCGTGCAACACGAGTATTTTGCACCTGCTATTGCACTCGTAGATCCAATTCCAGCTGTGACACCGAGAATTGACCTGGTAGCCTTGTACTCCTAATACTAAACTTCATACAAATATGTAGTTTGATTTCTACATTTAAACATATTTATTTTATATCCATGAACATAATCAATTTGTACTTATTTTTCTAGTGAAGAACCAAGTGAAAAGTACTTTCAGAGATACACTCAATTAATATCTTTAATTACAACTACATATCAAAGGATTTAGTGTTTATCACAATTTATTTCACATTGTATTAAAACAAATAATTATTTTTTTATCCACTTGGCCCCTTATTAACAAACTGCATCACTCTGGAGCTATTAAAACTTAGACTAGCTTGCATTGTGAAACCACCATCTTCAGCCTGGCAGCTCGGCCCTGTTGAGTGCTTGTAGAAATTAATTTCGGCTCAGCTGAAGCCTCCTTTAGTTGCGCAGATGCAGTGTGTACTAAATAATGTGTCTACTACTAAGCGTCCCTAGCTGAGAACATGCGTACGGAAAGGTAGTTGTAAAGAAATTATGTTTTGGGGGGGTAAATGTTGTATTTAATTGGAGAGCAGATCAGAGTGGTAATAATGACTAGAAGAGTACAGAGTCACTCCCACTGTGTGCAGGCCAGAACTGAATGACCTTCATTGGATGTGTTTGACCTAAATTAGGTCCCTGGTGTGGAGGAAGAGTGTGTACACTACAGCACAGTGTGCTGGTGTTTCCCTCTAAATATAATTTCAAATATGACGGGGAGACGCTTGCTGTTTATTGCAGTGACGCTCCTCTATAAGACTGTAAAGGAAAAGTCATTTAAAAAAAAATAGAGAACAATTTTAGAATACGGAAAAAGATGATATTGTGCTAAATATGTGTGTGTAAACTCAACCCATTATATAGACCACATTTCTTTCTCAAAGAAAATGATCTGAGCTTCAATGTCTGTCTATTAGGTGTGGTGCAACTATACTGAAGCCTCATACACATTGTCCTGAAGTGAACTTTTGAACTGTGATTACATCGTTGTCACACATTGTAGCAGATAGATTTCTTTTCAGAAAATATGAGTAAAACATATGTATAATTGGGTTGTTAATGGCATACTTGCTAACCTGAACAATAAGGAATTATTAATATTTGATAATGGCAATGACTCATTATACATAGAATCGACAAACTGATTGTTATGTTAATAAAAAAAAAAAGACCAAAAAAAAGACAAACGTGTATCTCGAAAATGAAAGATCTTGGATACGAAGGAATACGGAGACTATTCAAGTACTGTATGTGACACAAGGAAACGTCAGGCGGAATTCGATCTGGTTTAACAGCCATCACTGAGATGGAAGGTAGCACCAATTCAGCAATTGTTATCAAAAGAGAGAACATCCTTTAGTTTTCCTGTTTTTATTACTTTGTGTTATTGCAGGGTTTACATTCCATTTTGTCAGCTCGTCATTATCTGTCACAAACTGTCACAACTGCTTCCTATTTGTTTACAGAGTATTTTTGAGGTACTTAAACATAGCATTGCTCAGAAATAAAAACGGCACATGCTGCAAACTGGCATTAACACAAACTCGCAAATTAATGCACCATTTATTTTCATTATACTTGATTACTGTGCTTTTTGTACCTGAAACCCTTTCATTGTGCAACTCATTCAGGCTGGCATTATTCACACCACTGGACTGAGATGTCTCTCCTTCCTACACCTTTTCAAATGTCTCTATTAGATGTTTTAGGTTTTTGCATTGTATACCTCTAAAGTTTTTTAGAGTGTTTTTGAAGTGCCATGAAGAGTTTAGTTGAGCAAGCATCCTTCAGTCATTCAGGGACACAAGCTCGCTTTGAGGGAGCCGAGTCCATGTGTTTTCCACTGTGACATCGGTGTCTTGTACTGACATGGAGAACATCCAAGCCATCAATGCCTCCATGCCAGTACAGTGCCAGGCAGTGCAAGAGGTCATGAGGAGGGCCCATATTAAGTCCCACTAAAGCGACAAGTGGCATTCAGGACGCCTGAGGGGCTGCTGGGGTGGACAGATACAAGCCCCAGTCGTCAAACCACACATATCATCTCTGCTGTGTGCTTGGTTACAGGTTATCAGGTTGTGTCATGTAGTGTAATGAGATATGGATGACTGAAAGATGCACATAAAGGCCCATGCCTGTAACATCAGCTGTGTTGTTTTCCACTGAACAAATCAAAGACTATGATGCGTCATATGTTGCTGTTACAGTATGTTGCATTATTTTTGTTAATCTATTTTTTGCTGTAAAAGATGGATATAATAACTTATTTGCTGGGAATTGTACTAGATATCATAGAATATATCATACTTATGGGGATGGGAGGTGGGTCTCAAGTCTTAATAATACATTAAAATTGCATTCAGCAATTGTTTTAAGAAAAGTTGCAATTCTCTTTCTTTTTTTTTGGCTGACTATCAGTTCAGGAAGAATTCAGGATATTGCTCTTGCGTATCACAGATAGGATTCGTTGGCACATCGTCATTGCCGCAAACAGGAGCTTGACATAGCAGTTTAATTAGTTTGGATGTGTTCTAGATATGATGGATAAATGGATTATTTGATGGTGCTGAGTTGATCTACCTGACTCTGTCAAATATAATCTGCTGATAAATATACTGTCTTGTACAAAAAGTTTGTACATAGATTGTACATGGTTTCTTTTTGTATTTTCTCAAATTAAAATGGATGTATTTGTGTTCTAAACCTGGAAATTCTCCCTTGTTCTCTATGATTGTATTCAATTAGTTCCAGAAATAGCCAGTCAAAAGTACATTGACAAGTACTGTACTTGTAATTGCACTCCACTACAAATGTATTGTTACATATTTTACATTATCTGTACTTTTCATGAGTTTTTTCATTTTATGCTACCATTTTAGAGGAAACTATCATACTGTTTAGTGATGGCTCTTGCAGATTAAGGTTTTTCATGCAAAACAATTTCCTCCTCATTATTATTATTATTTATTTATGAATTATTATTATTATTATTACTATTACTACTTTTGAAACTCCTGAACATAGTTGTGTTTGAACATACTTGACCAATTCAAGATTCAACTCAATTTAGTTGAAATGCAATAGATTTTCCTGATCATACTCGCATTACTTTCACTCACATAATGAATAGACCTCTTGGTTTCAATAAGCCTTTCTATATATTCTGTACTCAATATTCTCAACAATGCTAAATAAGCAACAGTTGCAGATACTGAAAAAAACTAAACAACTATTAATAAGTTATATTTAAGTATTATAAGTAATTCACAATACAGCTAATCAGCTTCACAAAGTATGTGGCAGTGGCAGATCAGATTTTATGGATAGGCATTTTAAGCAAAAATACAATGGGAACTATTCGACTATTACACAAAAAGACAGACCCACTCACACCAAAAACAAATTTCGGCATCAAATTTCGACAAAGCTAAAGAGAAGCATGTCTGTGTTTGAGATTAGCACCACGTACATTTGACCAGAGCCCGGTAGTAACATATTCTTCTGCTCCTTTTTTGTTGTTGTATCGTGGCAGTGGGCAAAAAGCTTCTAGGTGCACTACCGCCACCTCCTGGGGGTAGTAACGCATTACAACCAGGCGCTGCTAAAACTGAAGCAAATAAGACAAGGCAATGGTTGTATAAACTATTACATTTTTTTCATTTTAATTGCTAATCAAAAAATTGTAAAAAATTATGATCCATCTCTATCAGATTTGTGAAACAGTCACCAGACAAGATAAGTGAATAAACCCCTCAACTGTCATGGCATTTAGATCCAAATGTGACAAACCCGATCGTTGGAAGGATGCACATGAAAACACCTTTTCCTAATTGTGTCTCTTTAAACCAGTAAAAAGAGTCCAGGCAAACAGAGAAACCCTCTCAACTCAAAAAAGGAAAAACCTTTGTAAATTTGTCGTATATTTTGTGTACATTAAAGGTCCCATATTGTAAGGTTACTACTGGTGCTTTATTTATAGTCCTGACATCCTCATGAAGAAATGATGGTGGTTTTCAGTGTCAAAAAAACATTTCAATACCATTTTACACCTCCCTAAAACCTCTCAGTGGAGCTCTTCTGAGAACAAGCTGTTTTTAGTGGGTGTTCCTAAGGCTCATTCATATTAACGAGCATCTCCTCTGATTGGCTGACTATTTTGTGAGTGGCGCCTGACCAGGCCAATCACAGGTGATAGACTGTGGCTCCCTAAACTTACCGGCGTGACTTTATCGACAGAGAAGTAACGGTAGTGCTATCAGACTCATTTGAGCTGGATTCAGACACCGATTGAGAAAAGGGAGATGACACCCAACCACCTTGTCAACTGCGCTTACAAATGACTGTTACAGAATGGTAAATACAGTTTTAATCCAATTTCATTATGGGCGTGACAACGGCCTTTTTGGGGGATTCGCGTGTCCCCCCCCCCAATACTGAGAAAATACCGATCTGTCCCCCCAATATAGAGTAGAAAATGTGTTAAATAAATCTTCCTTTTATGAACACAGTGAAAGGTTCTGTCTGTTGTTATTTGCTGTTGATTTATTTCCCATTGTTAAGGAAAACCTAATTGTGTGCCCCCCGTCCCAATTGTACACTTGATTGCGCCCATGCTCCCTCCTTAGCTAGGCAGCGAGCAATGTACATCGGGGTGTTGGTCAGTCAGTAGAGCGAAATGCGAAAAAAAAAAAAAGTCATACTATAGCATGTCGTCCACAATATGATAAAAAAGTCATACTATAGCATGTTGTCTGAAATATGATTAAAAAAAAAGTCACTGTAGCACGTCGTCCGAAATATGATAAAAAAAAAGTCACACTATACCATGTTGTCCAAAATATCATAAAAAAAAAGTCATACTATAGCATGTCCTCCGAAATATGATATATATGATAATATTTTTCATATTATCTAAGCCAGCACTTTGGTGCAGTTGTCAGTGTTGTTGTCTCAGTCTAAAGGTCCCAGGTTCAATCCCTGCCTGGGACTTTCTATGTGGAATTTGCATGTTCCTGCATAAATAATAACCTAAAAGTAAACTACGTCATCCTTATTATGGATGACTAAGTCATGCATATAGTCCATAATCTAAAACAAATGTCATGCCTGTAATCATGCATGTAGTCGTAAATGTGACAAAGAGTCACACCACAAGCAAGAACATGCAATCCTCCTAAGTTCCATGCCCCTGATTGAACCCAGAACCTCCTGATTGTGAGATGACAACACTGGCTTGGAACTGAGCCTATGTGCTGCTTTTGTTGCATTTTTGTCTGACTTATATTACTTATATGACTTCCGTTCATGTTATGTAAGAAAGAACAGTGGTGAAGTGGTTAGCATTGTTACCAACCAGTCAGAAGGTGACAGGTTCAATTCTTGCCCTGGATGGTACTTTTTTTATATCTGAGATAGCAATGTTCTCCTTTCCAGGGGTGGTAGCATACCTGGAACTTCCTGACTGGGAGGCAACAATGCTAATCACTGCACTGTTGATCAGTCTTCCATAACATGTTTAAAAGTCATATAAGTCAGACAAGCATGCAATAACATATTTTGTACAAAACACAACACTCTGCCCGTGGATCAAACCCAGAAACTTTGACATTGAGGATGGGGATTTTCATGAGATGTTAATGGCTTCCATCAAGGGGAGGTATTGAACCTGGACCCTAATGAGTGGGAGGCAACACTGCTAACCACTACCCCATTCTACCACATGTACAATCTTGTTTTGTTTTTTGATTTTGTAGGACATACTATAGTATGACTTTTTGGCACAAGACACAAAAATCTCCCTGCCGGGGTATCGAACCCAGACCCTTATGACTGTGAGGCAACACTGCTAACCACTGCCCCATTTTAACACATACAATGCTCGTTTTTTATGATATTTTGGACAATATGCTATAGGATGACTTCCATTCATGTCATAAAAAAGTCATACCATAGCATGTCGTCCAAATTATCATAAAAAAGTCATAATATAGCATGTCGTCCGAAATATGAAAAAAAGTCATACTATAACATGTCGTCCAAAAAAAAAATCATAAAAAAGTCACATAGCATGTCGTCCAAATTATGAAAAAAAAAAAGTCATGCTATAGCATGTCATACGAAATATCTAAATAAAGTCATACTATAGCAAGTCATCCAAATTATGACAAAAAAAGTCATACTATAGCATGTCGTATGAAATATCTAAAAAAAAGTCATACTATAATATGTCATCCAAATTATGACAAAAAAGTCAGAGTATAGCATGTCGTTCAAAATGTGAAAAAAAAGTCATATTACAGCATGTCATCCAAATTATGACAAAAAAGTCAGAGTATAGCATGTCGTCCGAAATATCGGACAACAAGCTGATTGTAGTTGGTCCAGGCAAAGTGTCCTTTAATCTGCACCTTCTGTGCAAATCCGGCATTATATTGAGCAATAAATCAGCACTGAAATGAGATGAGCAGACCGCCACGTTCGGACCAAATACTGCGGTATTTCTGAGAAAATCATCTTCAGCCGCTGGTTTCTTAAATTACTGTCCTTTGAATGGCTGTGCAGTGACAATTTATCTTCTGTACGTCCAACAACGGAGCAGCGTTTCCTTGACATTTCGTGTTTTTTTTTAAGGGCCCCATTGTCCAGATTGAGGACCTTGATGTTTCAAGGCCTGAGTACAGAATGTGAGTACTTGTCCCACCGCTGGGATTAAGATGGTTACTATTTACCCAGTACCTTTGAAATAAAACAACATCAAAAATCACATCAATGCAGTCATGTCACTTCACCACTTTATCACCGGGACGGTAAAACTGCGATAGACCAAGCGCCTGACCTTGACTATCACCAGGGGAAGAGACAGATGGCTGTAAACTGTGTTTCACCAGTTCCCACCCCGCTGAGGGGTTGGTGACCCTGCCGTCCAAGTCGTACCACCAATCTGCCTATCCGTTGAGTCAGGCATTAGTCTTGATTTACGTTTACTGACATGCTATTAGCTGCTCCATCACTTTCAGCTGCCAGACTGTCAATCAGTGGGGATCCACAGTGATGGGTGGGAATAGCATCCTGTCCACGCTGGCTCCTATATCTCCACGGCGACGGTCACAGAAGATGAGCAAAAGGACATCGTACCAGGTATCTGCCCCGTGCTGTCATGTCAGCGCTGTGAATGTGCATCACATCTGGATGTGGAGTATCTTAATGTGCATTTGGCTTACAGATACAGTTATTGCAGAGGCAAATTATTTATTGAGAAAGTAATCCTTCACCCCACCCCCCCTTCCCCTCTTCCCCGTCAGAGCTAGAACATGTCAAAAGTAAAGCCTGTGCAGTGATAAGCATGTCATTAAATAGTGCCAAAGTTAAAGGATTTTTAACCTTTATGTAACGCAGCAATTTTCCAACTTAAATAATCTGCTTGGAGATATACTGCACTAAACACTGTGTCGCCTGTGTCAAGGGTACTGCGATATCTCCTGAGAATCCTTCAAACATCATGAGCAGCACCAATTCTGAGGTGTTATGATGTGGCAGGATGACTTCTCAGACAACGACCCTCTCCTATCTCATAGCTGGAAAATCAGTGGACATCTCATAAGTCTCTGGGCCCTGCCCTCCTTCCCCTACTCCTCCTACAGCGCTCCTCAGCTGAAGTGTGCAATTTCACACTCCAACGTCAAACAGCCGGTCAGAAGGAGAATGTATGACCCACCCTGGCATTTGTCCTCATTTCTCTCTCAAATGTGCAAACACTATTACCCTTGGGTTATCTATAAGTGGTGTGGTGAAGATTCGCAGGCTCTCCTCTCCTCTCCTTGCCAGACACGCCATCAAAACACAACAAGCGGTCGGGGGGCGGAGAGGAGGGTGAAAAAGTGTGGCAGATGGGGGGCGGGGGCAGGCAGTGGAAATGGAAATGGAGCAGATGTTTGTGTGGCTGCTGATTTGTGGCCTGATAAGGGTGCTACACAGGCAGCTGGAATTGATGGCTTGTTAGTGAGGACGGGCCCCTCTGTGAGATGTTTTCAAAATGATTGATTTACAATAAAGTGGCTCCGGGTGTGTGCATGCAGGCAGAACTGATGCAGATCGATCCCACTGAAATTGATTGATCAGCCATTTAGCTTGGCAGTGTGTTTACCGAACGAAACTGAGCAGGACTCTCCTCCAGGCATCTTGCCCCCTCTCCCCCCCTCCCCCGCCTCCCTCTCCACCTCCCCATAAAGCAAAGGAGAAATGCCACCTATGGGCCTGTCTCATTTCTCTGGCGGTGGCAGCAAAAACAAGCCATATCAGAATATGAACCATAAAAACGTAATCATCCAGTGAGAAATGCTGGCATAAACGTTTATGATTGTGTACTTTATTCTGCTATCAACGTGTCCTCCTGCGACTTGGAGATACTATGCCTTTAAAAATAATGACTCTCCTCCTCTATGCAAAGGTAGGAATGCTGTTTGCCTTATCACAGTGTCACATTGAGACTTTCAGGGGGAGGCATAGAAATAACTAATAACAGTGGATTTCAGTAAACAAGCTGCCATACTTAAAGCTGACACACCAACAACCTTTAGCCTACCTGTTTTAGTATCATTCAGATGGCTATCATACATAATGCAGAAAAGCCCTCAAGTGTTAAAGTGTCTCATATATGGATAGTGTCTTCAGCAATTTTTCCAAACAGTGCATACAAGGGTCCCCGTGTACAGTTTATAAGGACTGATGGAACAAAGCACAAGGACAATGTTTACCATGTGACCCCTGTGACTTTTCTTTACTTCCTCCCTGCCAAAACAAACCTCTCCACCACTCAGGACTTAAATCACCTGTCCTCGGACGCCTCATCCTGTTATTTGGATAATTGCCAACAAGAGCAAGCCTTTTTCCATTCTCACGGCAGGCATGCAGTGGCCCCATCATGTTCCTTATTAACAATTTTACACACCTCGTCGCAGCGAGAGGGTGTCAGAATGCCAATAATATTTACCGTCTGCTGTGCGGGCTATTCAAGGGAAGCTGAGTGTTGCTGATTGCCCTGACAGAAGCTGACAGCACCCTGAACCTGAGATCCCTGCAAATCAAGTGTCTTTTTTTTCTTTTTTTTCTTAAGGCGACATAGTGTGCGGCCTGAACACAAAGCAAATCTCTCTCTTCTATCTTTAAACGTGCATTGGCTAATAGAAGACGTATAAAAAGTAATCAACCAGGTGGTTCATGTCCAAATGAGTTTCAATTTCTTTTATAGTTAGTTTCTTTTACATATATTTTCTCAAATTACAGGGTTTTTTTTTTTTTTTTTGCTTCTTTATGCTGTCATTGAGAGAAAACTGTCCATTTTAAATGCCATTTAGGGTCATTTAGTAAATCAATGAGGTATAATGTTTAAAATAATTTTCCAAAAGAGCTGGGAGGCAAGTAAATGATTCGGCTGTCTTGGGATTGTTGAGCCTTCAGAGTCATTCCATCCAGTCTGTAATGATTTCCATAACACTGACGTGAAAGATGTTGACACCAATTACAGCATCTCCCTTTTGACCCCTGACGACTTCCGCTGGAAGTGTTAGACATCACAATCAAGCACAGACGCACATTCAGTGCAGGCTACAGTACACGTACGCGCGCACACGCACACGCACACGCACACACATCTGGTTATAATGCATCACCTTAAACATATCAATATCAATATGTGCGGCAGCATGTGTGTAAAAAGTAAAAGAGGCAGTCTGTTTGTTTGTGTGACAGATAAAGAGAGAAAAAGAGAGATCCAAGGAGCAGGCCCTGTCTCAATTCGGCTGTGATAATAGTTTCCATGACGATGAGGCATGCTCGGCGCATCAGTTGTGGCCCAGATAAACAGTGATCCTTTACGAAAACAAGAAGGTCATTACAGCAGCTTGTCAAATCAATGCCCACTGTGTCCAAGTTGATTAAGACATCTCCCCTCAGTTCTGACACTCTGTCAATAGCAGCAGGCGCGCAATGCTGTGGCGGGTGGGGTGGGGGTGGGGTGGGGGGGCGGGGGTGGGGTGTTATGTCTGTGGTGGAGGAGGAGGGAGGGGTGGGGTCGTACTCCCCACACACATACGCACACATACACACACCTACGCAAACACGCACAGTACTCAGATGATTGGAGTGAAATACCCATCAGTCAGAGAGCCGAGGTGGACTAATGATTCCCTGTGCTGCCTATTAGAACTACATGACAACTCAATCCTGCTCACGGAAAGAGAAATGGAGGAGGAGAGAGTTAGGTGGGATGGAAGGGGGGAGGGAAGGAGGGGGGCGAGTAAAGAGAAAGAGGAAGAGAGGAAGAAAAGAAAAAGTGACCTTGTAGCAGCATCATTTGAGGCTGAATTAAATTGGCAAGAGCAGCTAATCTTTACCTGGGGGCGATTAACAGAATTAAAGGAGAACAACAAAGGCACAGGGGTTGGCTTTTCTCTTTTTTTTCCTGCCTGCCACTGCCATTTGCAATTTGTGTCGAATGTCCTCTTCTGGAGAATTTGGTGAATCTTCCTCTCTAAGCCTGTCCCTGATGGTTGGCTTTCCTACCTGACACATGAACAATAGCAGCCTCCGATACGCGGACGGCTGTCATTATATCTGGTGTTTTATCCTGAAATCAAGGTTATGTTTTCAAGCCAGATAGCTCGGTTTTCCATTTTGATATTATTCATACAGGGAATTCATTTCATTCTTTCACCATTTAGCAAAAAGCTGTAACATCTCGCTCCGCTGTCTGCGTATGCTAATTTCCTCAGAAGTATTGACGAAAACTTTTTCCGCCATTGTGAAATAAGGGGATGTTATTAGTAGGAAGTGAATTACTTCAAGTTTAGCCTCTGCACTCGGTCTCATGGCCTCTCCCTTCTCACAGACTGATCAATATGTTTGGAAAGACAAGACAAGGTTAGGCCTATCAGCCCGTCTGACAGAGAAAAACCCCCCGAAAACATCGCTGATACCTGAATGCGAAGGTTCACGGCTGAACTTTACCCACACACACAGAGGAGAACTGTAACAGCCAATAAAGCTTTAGCTCAGGGACATTCAAAACTAACTCTTGTGGAGAGATCAATATTTTGTGCTATTGGCATTAATTCACCATATGCATATCTGAAATGGGGAATGATTTGTTTGTTGTGGGAATATCTCAGCTTTGATTAAAGTAATACTTAACTTCCAAAGTTGAAACTATTGTAAACCCACTTCTGCTAGCAGGTCTTCCAGACTGGAATCCCCCCCCCTCCACCAGTGTGGGTTTCCACAAAAACGTATACTCATTGTCCTCTGAGCGTAAATCCGTCGTAACTTCGGTGACCCTAAGTTTTCCTCTTGCACCACCGGGTGGACATTTGTGATCTCCAGCACACACCGTGTGTACAGTTATGGTTTCTAAGCATGGCTCAACTACTATTAGATGGACTGGGTAAAAGTTGGTACCGCTAACTTTAGTGATCCCCTGACTTTTCATTTTAGCTCTGCCAAGCAGGTTGACATTCGTTTTAAAGACCAAATACCTGAAAACTAATGAGATTTCCAGCAGATTTAGTTAGACTTCATGCTAATTAGTAAATAGTAGCACGATAACATGCTAAACTAAAATATTTGCAATGTTCACTTTAAAAAAAAAAAAAAAAAATTATGAAAATGTTAAATATTATACCTGCATGTCATTGGGAGCATGTTATTTTGAGCATTTTAGCTTACTCTGCCGCTGGCATGGCCACAAATATACTTAATGAACATAAAATAATGTCTATGACAACAATAGTGATCAGTTACGGAAAAAAAAAAACCCATTAAAAAATAGGCTTTACACATACAACTCCAGTTGGACATTGGCTCATGGGAAAGCCAGACAGCGACCACCAATGATGTTATCTGCTCACCAAGCAGGCAATGATCTGATGGCAACAAAATATACACAAACAACAGCAGCTATGAACTGGCTATTCTGAAAGCCACATTCACAAAATGATAAAAGCCTCAACCAATGACAAAGTTAGTATTCACAGGCAAAGCAAAAGCATTGGATCATCAAACAGTTAATAATATCCTAATGTACAGTGCATGGTTCACTTTCTTATTTTTCTATTCTGTGCACTTCAGCTTCCCGCCATTTAAAAAAAAAAAAAAGTGTTAATTATTCAGTGTATTCAACAAATGTATAACCATTACTGATTTTGGGCTTGCAAGTTTTCATTAGATTCACATAAAACCATTTCCACGAGACTGTTTTATTATATATCATTTCATTAACAGAATTTTTCTTAATGCGGTCAGCGACTGATTCTGAATTTAAAATCTTTATGGTTTTAGAAATTCAACATATAACATATAGTATTTAATCACAGAAGGTGCCTCAAATTTGCTGTCTTTTTAAACCAAGCTTTTTCATTTAATTTTTTTTATTCTATTTAATTCTATTTTGTGCTTTTCAGAAATTTCATATGTTACAAATGGTCAAAATCACTACACACATCTCGCAATCTAAAGCAAGAGGGATAAACATAAAACATGAGCTCCCAACCACTGACCACCAATATTATTTCCATAAAAGCAAGTGGCTGGAGTAAATAACGTCTCATCTCCAGAGCATTCATGATTCAAGGATTTCATTTGTGCCGTACCCCTGGGAGGAGAGCAAGATCTCCGTGTCTTTAAGAATGGCCGCAGAACAGATCTCCCTCACCTTTTCCTCACCATTACTCACAGCTGTGAATCCAAATTTGGACTTCCTCTGTGTGTCACTGTCGTCAGCCAAGGCCAAGTCGAGCCATTTTAGAGGCCGCCCTCCGGAGGACCCCAGAGAATAAGCTCAGAGCGCTGCAGGAAATACCACGGAGTCTGACATGCAACACAACACAGTCCTCCCTCAGGTCATACCAGCATGGGGCCCATAATGTGTGTATTCATATGAAATGGATGAACATTGTTCACAGTTCAAAGACTCATTGGAAATATTCTCTTCCATTTTGGAGAGGGAGCTGTATTTACTTCATCCACCAGGCTTCCTACGGCGATCTGGAATGACAGTCGTATATACTGCAGCAGCCATTTGAATGAAAGAACGTGCTATCATGAGTACGGTAGTTACACATCACTTGGCTCAATGTACAGTACGCTGTTTGTTCAAGTATCCTCTTGTGCCCCAATGGAGTCATACAGACCTGCCCATGTGAGAAAGGCATCTATCCCTCCTGAGGGCTTTTGCTGGTTCTTTTTTTATGCCCCCCCCCTTGTAAGATAAACACAAACACACAATCAGCTTCTCCACCCTCAGGACCTTGTAGAGAAACGAAGTAAATGCCAATATTTCCAGGAATTTCCTTTGAAATGTTTGATTGTTCGGGTCAAGCATGTCAAATCAATGGCTGATGCTTTGTGTCATGTAAAGTGTAGCTGTAGGGCCTCAGGGTGCGAACATTAAAATGCAGACTTTACATGCCCTCTGCCATACAATTCTGTATAATTACTGTATGTTCTCTGCCAAATTAATGTGGTTGTTGTTTTAATGATGCAGAAGCAATAGAAGAGAAAGTGTCTGGTCAAATATTCATCTGACAACATGCAGCCATCGGAAAGTACTTTAACTAGTAACTAGTATTTAAGATGTTTCTTCTGTGTAAATATGTTATTGTCAAAAGAAAAATTACAGAAAGTGACTGTAAATCAGAACAAAGTAGAAATGCTCGCTGAAAAATTGCATCAAACAATGTACCACTTCAAAACAAACACAAAACAAAAACATGTTGCGTTGTTGTCGTACAATATTTAGCAGTGACACTGACAATAATTAATATTCATGAGGCTGCGACTTTGCAGCCCCTCAGGATAGTTAAATTAATTATGCTAACAGGGTCATTTAACTTCTTTATTCAAAGCAAGCAATTCTCGTGCAATAAATGACACAATAATTACGCACACAATCTAACAAGGGGACAGTGACAAGTGGAGGAGTGACACACTCATCTCCATAAAGTACAAAGAACACATTTACACATTTGCACAAAACAAAACCACAAAAAAAACTGAAGTAAAATCCATACAGGCAAGATGAAAGAATAACAAAAACAACAGTGAACAGTTTTACATCCACTGCAGCTTTTCTCTCTCGGAGCAGTAAATATGATTTGTTAGTTTGTGTTATTATTTAGAATTATTCATTTCCTCTGTCAGTACACGTAGAGGGTTAATAGAAATGCCAGCAAGGTGGCTGATTTACTTAGTGAAATTTTCATCTCAAGGCTTTGCGAGGCATGATTGGAGTCTGTGAGAGTAACGGGAAATCATGCATTATGTAGACGAATTTGACACGACCTTGAGACTTCTCAGCACAGACCATATATTACTATTATAGCGACCTTCCCGTCCCGAAGATACAGCTGATGTGTTTAAGGCTGTTTTACAATGCATTAGGAGGGCTTTACATGTGCTGAGCTCACTTTATTTGCTCATACATTTCACAGGAAGAGTTTAGTGTCAGGCTGATGGGGACCATTCACAGTGACTGAGTCACTTGTCGAGACAAATGAGCCTGTGGAAACAGTGCCGAGGCGGTGGATAATAAGCATTTCAAAGCAAATTCCCGCTTTTCCACTTTTATTCGCCTCCAATATACAGCACACTTTACAATTCAGTGAACCCTTGCTGATTCCAGCTCATCATGTATTCTCACTTGCTGCGATTGATTGACCTGCATCTTGAAGAAAGAGAATAGATATCATTTTTCCCACCAAGCGATGGGCGTTGGGATCAATATTCTCACTGTTGGTTAAGCTTTTGCAACCTTTAGAATATCATCTCAAATCGATCTCTCTCACATAATTGTCTTCATTTTCAAATCAAGGTTTATTTTTCTCTTTTTCTACATGTCAATGACATTTGAAATACCTCGTGGTCTTTCTGTATGACCCATTGAAATACTCAAGGTAAAGGGCGCAAAACACATTCATTAGCATGTAACATTCATTGTTCATGTCTCCCTCTTTCTGCCTTTCACCCATGTGCTATAAACATGTGGGGGAGAGAGGCCAAGTTATATTTCCATATAAAAAGCACCATAATTATAGTGGGGGGGACGGTTGTTCCCCTTATCGGAGGAAATGATAAGGGAGTACCAGGCCCTGTGAAAGAACAGGGTCCATTTTGATGTAATTGGCAGTGGAATTATTTATGACATTAATTGCCACATTATCGACTGGCTGTCAGCTCCTGTGTCAGTCTGTCCATCTTTCTTAGCAGAAAGACCCAGCTCAGCCTGGTGCCCACTGACAAGCTAATTACTACAGCACAACCCTGAATGACAAATGTTACTCATCTAAGACCAGGCCCGGAAATAAGGGCCACTTTCCCCCCCTTTGGCTTCTCTGGATCAAGTGTGCTGCCAAATGTCTTCAGGTGCAGGAGGGGAAGAGTTTGCATGTCAGAGAGAGAGAGAGAGAGAGAGAGAGAGAGAGAGAGAGAGAAAGAGAAAGAGAAAGAGAAAGAGAAAGAGAAAGAGAAAGAGAAAGAGAAAGAGAAAGAGAAAGAGAAAGAGAAGGAGAAAGAGAAAGAGAACGAGGGGGGTGGGGAAGTGGTGGTGGTGGTGTGGGGCTTTCTAGAGCCAGGGGGACAGTTAAATCTAAATCTCACCCCATCCTGTTTGCCGCGCTGCTATCAGTGGCCAGTTGTCACTCATAAAGACAAGTCCTTTTTTTTTTTTTTACTCCCTCTGCATTCTTGTAAATTTGCATCAGCTCACGCCAATCAGTCATCAGGCTGTGGGCTGATACGTAGTGATGGGGTGATTGGTCCTTAGTTCTCTTGACAGCGGGTCACACACTAGTGTGCCTTTTGGGGAGGTGAACTGTGCTGTGCCACCAACGTAATACAGAGCTCAGAGATTACACACTATGTAAATACATTTTAACTGTACTAAAATCTCAAAGTGGGCCAATGTTGTCTCTCAATTATAATCCAAATTACAGTATGCACCATATTTACACTGTATTGTATTTTGTATGTAAGAAGTCTGTACTTTGTGCACTTACTACCAAACAAGTTGAAAATACATATTCCTAGAACCGACACACCAACTGCACATTAAATGTTCATCTACCAACAGCACATTTAAAAATCTAGCAGATTTAACTTTTTTTTTTTATTTTAATGCTGTTAATTTGGTTGCTTTTGTAAATCCTGATAATTACTAGGCTATGTGATATGAAATCATGTTCAAATTTATAAAATTACAAAATGCAGGTTTCAAATGTTTGGTATTTGGGTTTCATTGGGTCACATTACATTACTTTGATATGACAAACAACAATTATAATCAAGAGCAAAAATGAATTACAGGTACTGTGTGCAGCTCTCACAAGCATGGATACACATAAATATGTAGGTTCAGAGTTACGCTTTTTATTCGAATGTACACACGAAGACGCACACACTGTGGCTAGTAGAGGAGCCTGCAGGGCTACTGTAACAGAATGTCACTGATCTGCTCTGATGAAATGGCGTGCCATTTGTACAGCCAGGAAGTTCCCAACGAGCAGCCGCAGCGATGGAGCTGAGGGTCAAGCAGGGTATCGCCTACAGGTAAATCTGTGGCTCATACCTTAATTAATCTACTGTCCATGATGTCAAGCATCCTATTCATCCCCCCCTCCGCATGCACAAAGGCGCACGTCAAGCATATGTCAACCCACTCTGGCACTCCCCGCCCAGCCCATAATGCAGTTTGTGTTGGTGTGGCAGCTCGGGATGCGTCCCTGACGAGGATAGGAAGTGACACACACCAAACTCGGTGTGTCCCCCAGCCAGCTCCGGTGGCTCGGGGCCTGTCAATTCCAGCTCCGTCAGTGGCACTGGCTCAATGGCAGTCCCTGTGACACATGTCACAAAGTTTTAAATGTCTGCTCTTTTCAGCAGGATGGCTGGGCGCGCGCTGCAGCCAGGGGAAGGATGACATTTTGTGTCGTGCGGGGGGAACTTGTTGTGGCTCCCCTCTTCCTGCCTCCTCCGGCTGTCAGTCCCAGTTTCCTCTGAGCATATCAAAACACAGACAAATAAACCTTGTCATTTTGAAAAGCCAGCACGAGTGACCAGGCTCCTGAACGGCATGTCATCTGGAATATGGTCACACAGTCCTGTAGGAAGTTGTGAAGTGTATAAGCACATGGAAGCAAACAAACACTCACGCTCACTCTCCCTTTCTCGCTTCTCTCTCTCTCACACACACACACACACACACACACACACACACACACACACACACACACACACACACACACACACACACACACGCACAAAATCCCGTAAACTAGCTCAAATGCGTAAGCTAATAGAAATGAGAAATAAACATAAAGAGACATACTGAACAAACATTGCATCAGGCTATCTCTGACCTTTTCTTCATCTGTTTGTGGATGAGTGACATGCTATACTGGAGCTCAACATGGTTTCTTTCAAGTCCCAAATAAATCAAGCCTCTACTCTCTATGTCATCACTGTGGTTTATTTACCTACAGCCCTTCTCAAGTGCAAGATTTTTCAGTCAAGGACATCCTTCTTAACCACGTTTGCACTGTGATACCAAGTGACACAGGTTTATTAAAATGTTGATTGGCTCTATAGGTTTTATGCAGGAATATTAATGTGATGGACGTCTCATCATTAGGAAGCAGTGTATTGTAGTGGTTGAAGGAATCAATGAAAAAGCACCACAGTGGCTTAAGTTTGTCTGTATTAATTTGACAAGTGGCACATGTTAGTTCAGCCCTTTTAATCACACTTAGCTCACACAATTTCACATCAAATCACCTATATCACATCATTCATTCATATCAAAAACATTTAATATGAAAGTCACCTTACAGCTTTTGGCTTGTTGTGATAAGGCACACACACACACACACACACACCAAAAAAAAAAAAAATCATCATAAACACAGTGTAAAACCAGAATGATTATAAAAGCATAATGAAATGTAAACATTGAGAATGCATCAGAATTACATTTTAATATTACATTAGATGCAGTTTTCTGGGAATTATGACTCATGTTTGCTTGCAATGTATCTCAATGCAATGCAAATAATGAAGGGAACATTTCAGTATGAAGGAGTGGTTTAAGACATGTAGTGGGAAAGTCAAAGCAACACGAGCAAATGGCACCACAATACATAATGATATACCTTAAATGCATACTTTTGTTCTTCATTAAAGCTGATACTGGAATGTTTTGAACTTTATAAGCTGCATTTGAGACATCTTCAGATAATACCACACACCCTACTATTTTCACACTTGCGACAGAAACTGACCGACTCGTTGCTCAGATTAAAGACACGTATGACTTTTAAGAAGATAGTCCCTCCTATAAGAGACAGAAAGATCAAATTCATTCAGTAAAATGATCACAGGCACACGAAGCATTCTGCTGCAAACTAAAGAAGACTGATCATGCCTCAGGTGTCCAATGAAAATCAAAGCTGTTCTGGCGGAATCTTTGCGATGTCTTAATGTTTTGAACAGCAGTTATACTGCATGTGTGTTCCAGCGAAAGAGAAAGAAAGAGAGTGAAGAAAGAGAGCGAGAGAGAGAGAGAGAGAGAGAGAGAGAGACTCAGAGAGAGAGAATAAAAGGGATGAGTCCATGTCAGGCCCCAGGTGTGTGACCGTCACCCTTTTCACCCTTGATTAGTGGCAGTAGTGGACGAGTGATCCATCATGGCTGTCAAAGAAAAGGATGCAATTGGCTGGGTGTGTTTGTTGCTGACTGTGTGTCTGTGTGTGTGTGTGTGTGTGTTGTTGCTGACTGTGTGTGTGTGTGTGTGTGTGTGTGTGTGTGTGTGTGTGTGTGTGTGTGTGTGTGTGTGTGTGTGTGTGTGTGTGTGTGTGTGTGTGTGTGTGTGTGTGTGTGTGAGAGAGTGTGTGTGTGAGAGAGAGAGTGTGTGTGTGTGTGTGTGTGTGTGTGTGTGTGTGTGTGTTGTGTGTTTGGAGTTGTGCGGTTGCTGATGCTTAGAGGCAATCATGTCAGTGGGAGTGTCATCTCTGACTCTGAGCTGCAAGCAGGGAGGCAGATGTAGACTCAGCTCGGTACAGGCCATAACTATGGGGCTGGAATATGATCTTTAAAAACAAACCAAAAAAGAAAGAAAGAAAGAAACCATTCCCCTTACATAACTATGACAACATCTTACGATGGAGTCAAAATCTTTTTTCCACTGGGAGACCAGGTGAATCAAATACCACCGGTGGTTTTAATAAATAAGAGATTCTGTTAGCCTCCACTGTCATTCATGTCCCTCTCGTTGCCCGAGCAGCTGTCCATCAGAGCTGATCGTTTCGGATGAATCTGTTGCCTTCTGAGTGCTTGCCATAGTAGATGTAGCGACACTTGGCGAATACCCCTAAAAAAAAAGAGAGTGAGAGAAAGTCAGGTGAGGTGTGGGTCACGATTGTAGCTTAGAAATAAATGACAAAACATTTCAAATTAAAAACCGAGAAATAAAACATGTATTCACCTCTTTGTATTTTGCATCAAAGATTTTTTTTTTTTCTGTTCACACCCGGCTACATGTAGCATCGACATACAGCGAACATGTATGCACTGCATTTCTTAGAATATTTCAGTGACAAACTCCTGTCTTCACACCCACCAGACAGCAATTTGCTGATCACAGAATTTTGATTGATTGTTATTATATATGACAGTGGTATCTGAGTCGTAGTTCCCAACTTGTTGGGTGAGACCCTCACAGGTTGGGAACAACAGGCCTCTGAAGTTGCTGGATTGCATAGATATTGTGTAAATGTTCAAACATTTGTGAGGCTCTTCCTCACTGAACAGAGAGTTTGTAGCATCACGGAGGATTGTTTTGAAGGAACCAGTAAATCCTGTTTATTTGCTCGTGCCACAGTAACAAAAACTCTTTTTAAACTACTTATACTGTATTGATATTATTAAAAGAGGTACCAATCTACCCCAACTTCTCGAATAAAAACCGAGTTCACAGGAAAAGACTATTACACTGATGTTTAAACAGAAAGACAACAATTCCTGGGTTTAGCGATATGGACTTACACTAATATTATAATATTTCAGGGTATTTCTGCGAAAACAACATTTTAGGGTTAGGTTCAAAACTCCACAGGGTGGTTTTAAGGGCTGAACAGGGTCTGGATCGGCTTCTTGGAAGAATGAGTGTGTAGCTCCACACAAAGACCAGTGTGGCCTCAGGGCAAAGTCCAGACAGTAACAAGCTCACAGTCACCCATGTACACTCACACCTACACACACTGAACCTTTACAGTCAGCAATTAAAATAATCATTTTACATCATATGTAATACCAAAAGTATACATGTAAATATTATTATCACAGTCAAAAAACAAAACAAAACAAAAAATCTGTTTTTAAGTATTCCATTTTTGGCATTTGGACTTGTGGTCGAACAAAACATGACGTTAAGTTCAGTTCTGTGAAGTTATGGTAGGAATATTTTGGGAATATTTTAATATTCAGTGACAAAACATATAAACATTATATAAACAAAATATATATAAAAAAAAATAAATATATATATATATATATATATATATATATATATATATATATATATATATATATATATATATATATATATATATATAAAAATAAATAGCAGCAAATAGTTACATTTGAGAAGCTGAAACAACTAACATAAAAAAATGACTTCATCACTAAATTGTTTCAGTTGAACCCGAGTACACTGTTGGACAGTTGAATTTATATCAAAGCATCACACAGTGAATGGGGGAGGAAACAAAGTTTTTTTTTTTTTTTTTTTTTAAACTACCTTCATTAGCTAGGGAAGTTGAATAGATGTGAGCGTCTCATAATCTACTATTATCATGTCATTTCAAAATAGTGTGATTATTTTATCAAATAGGTTATAAATATTCTTGATCTATTTTACAGTATTAGAATAGATAATTGATAACCTATTTTTGAACTACTGGAATTACATTGTAATCAAAGTCCTGAAACTGAAGGCATGAGCTCTCTATGCACATCAGATGAAAAGTCCAGGTGGAGCGCTGTCCAGAGCTTTGTGGCTGGTTTACGCCGACGCTGATGTCACAGCGCTCCCACTGCCACTTGATGAATGTGGCGGGCTGCACCTAGGTGTCACCTCTCGCCAAATGAGGCAAGGACAAGTGGCATTAGTGCTGTCAATGATTGTCTGACAGCAGAACAGATACAGCTTTCACCAGGTTTTCTAAATAGACATCAAATGTATTATAGGGTGGGAGGGAGATGGGGGGGGCAGGAAAGGAGAGACTTATGGGAGAGGCGGTGTCGCAGAGGGATGAGGGGTGCTCCAAGTGGTAAGTCCAATCACATAATCCAAAGAGACATTGTCAAGGGCGGGGAGAGAATGGCAACTAAGTGACAGAAAGCAGAGACGGGGACAGAGATACTGGTGCCATATTAGTGCCAAGCATATTCTGATGCCACCCTCAATTCTAACCAAACCTGACACATCGCTCTCTTTCCCCCACTCTCTCTGACTCTTCAAAGTAGGCTCTACCAAGTGACACACACATATGCGCACATATACAATACGCAGACGTGCACACAAACACACACCAGTCCCTCGCAGCAGTAGTGGGTGTTCTGTCAGGCGGAGGAGCAGTACGGCAGCAGCAGAAGCCCACAGGCCCGAGGACAAGCTCAGTCAATCTAAATCTGGACTTTGTAGTGGAGCAGTGCTCATTTCCCCTCATAGCCCAGCTACTTGAGGTGATCCAAACACTGAAGTGTGAGAAGCTGTCACCTCCGATAAAATCCGGGACCAGCTCCGTGCCTGCCTGCTCCCCCGGTGTACGAGGGGTACATATACGCGTGTGTGTGTGTGTGTGTGTGTGTGTGTGTGTGTGTGTGTGTGTGTGTGTGTGTGTGTGTGTGTGCTTTTCTGACAGTGAGGAGGTTGGGGTGGGGTGGGGGGGGGATGAATTCCAGCTGCCATGATTTGCCTGGGGATATAGGTGCCACGGCTGGAGACTGGGCTTGACACCACAGCACTCGGGGTGTCTCGCTGTGCTCTGATCACATGGGCGCTGGGGCCTTTCACATATTCACAGCTTACCCAGTGAGAAACTCACTCTTTCCAGGAGTGGGGACCTTAAAGAGATTACCCACTGAGGTACCAGAACCAAGGCTCCTATAAGACATGACCTAGAGGGGATATATTTGTCGGTTGCAACCAAAGCCTTTCAGAGATAACCTTCACAGATGAAGGAACTAAAGCTAAAGGCCCCTCAAGCCTTCACACTCTGCTGAGCTCGTCACTAGCCCGTGGGGACCGAGAAGGATTGGAGGGAACACATTCTGTGATACTCCAGCGCCAATCGGAAAGCTCTGGACGATGTGTGACCTGTAACTCTCCAGCAGGTGTAATATATACACTTGAGTGTGATCAAAGTAGAGGAGGATGAGTAAATTAAGGGAAAGTGAAGAGCAAAGAGCAGGGACGAGGTCTTGTTTCCAGTGGGTGAAAAAGTGCACCAGTGTAAAAGCTCCACATTTCAGCACTACATTAAGCTGCGTGTTGCGCGCACAAACACACTCCAGTTCGCTGCATTCCCTTCACAGCGAGAGCTGGCTCTTATTACAAGAGAAACCAGGAGAAAGATGGGGTGGCTGGGGATAGGAGAGGGAATAACTAAGCCAAACTCACTCTTACATAACGCCTTCCGAGGCCTTATTCACGCCTGTGGGGTTCTGCCCGATGAACTGATACTTAATAACAAGCGTTACAGTGCCAAACATATACACAGGGTATCCCGAGCAATGGATGAGCACACTTTGCATCAACACCCACACTCACCAACACCCACACACAAACCCATGCGCACTTTCATTTCAAGCACACAAACACCAACACACATTGAGAACAGTGGGAGCAGCCATTAAAAATGACAGATTAACAAAGTGATGTGGAGGCTAATGTTTCCATCATGCCCTGGTGGAGGAATAATCAGGCCTTTGCACCGCGTATACTATGTCATCCCGCCCCTTGTTGTTTTTAAGTGGAGAAGCGAACCCTCGTGTCTTTATTAAAAGACTGCACAATCGGTATCTCGTATCTCCTCCTTGGTGAAAGCTGCAGCGTAGGTTCATTGTCAAACAGTCCGGTCTTTTCAGAGCTGATTACCCTGAGCATGTGTCCTCTCTACAGGGGCTCGATGGGCCGTTCTGCCACAGTGTGAGTCAGCTAGCTGCACAAAGCTTCAAACTGTATGTACAGTGCTCCAACATCAAATCAACACCTTTTGCAACAACATGAAGTACAATCAATAAGGGCAGGGTCGAAATCAGCTGTGTAAATTACTACAACCATGAAACCAACCCCTGCAGACACAACTGGTAACTCCTGTCAACGATGCAATCAATAACACTTTTATTGCCTTGTTGTAGAAAATGACCATAATATATAAACAGTGGTTTACAAGTGATGTCCATTTGCAAGCACACAAGATCAAATGTAATTTGCGTTTTAGTAAAAAGTCTTAATATTCTTTACATAGGGGGTTTCTTTCACGTGCTTTTCTGGAAAGCTGAAATGACAGTGTTGAAATTAGAGAACAGAATCATTAACAGTTGACTGCATGGATGGGACGTGTGAGGAAGGAAAGTTAGGCTGTGATGGGGCTCATAGTTCTGTTTCCCAACCTGAAACTGATGGGACCCAACAAAGTGTTGGGTTTCTTCACTTTGAGTCATTTGTTGCAATGATAGAACTGTAATGCCCGAGAGGCAGAGCATTAGCATTAGCCCGGTAAGTAAATGGTCTCTAAATCATGAAATAAGGCAAAACATAATTTAGGTCTCGGGCAGAGTTTCAAATTTGGTCGTATCTGTCAGGATCTGTCGGTTTGGCCTTAAAGAAGTGGTTAAGAGGAGGGTTTGGGTCTCAGGTTTAGACCTGTGCCAAGACCACATAGTATATAACGTAAAACAGCTTGCCAAATTAAAAATAATCGATGGTGGCATGTCGGTTTATAAGAATCTTTTTGCCCAGAAGAAAAAAGAGCGACAACAACTACCGATAACTATGTTCTTCTCTCGAAAAACCACACCTGCACCGCCGGCTTTAGAAGAAAGAACCGCTGCAGAGCGGAGTCAGGATGCAGCGGCTCAGTCAGAAGAGCCGTGAAATACACGTGAGTCACTATTTGTCCGACTGTACTTTGTACTTTGTATTTGTTTTCATAATCATTTTTCATTTCCTCCCGTTCTAATCCAATGACTCGGGTCGCAGTGGGGCGGTGCCGATCTCAGCAATTTGAAGCCTTCAGTTCGTATTGATGATTAAAATTATTATTTTACAGTACAGTAGTTATTTGTTAAAAAAAACACATTTATACAGTACTTTTATTTGTTAAACAAATGCTTGGGCTTGTAAAAAGGTTTTGTTCTTTGGTTTCAATGTATTATGGAGTATTTCATTGTATAATAATTGTAAAAAAAATAAAGGTTCCTACTTCACGGATTTCACCTATCGCGGTCTCTATTTGGAACGTAACCCCCGCGATAAACGAGGGTTCACTGTATATACTATACTTTAGCCAATAGTGTAATGGTGATAACCTGGAGAATAGTTCTAGATCAGGTAATGTCTTTTGTTACATATTTTTTTATGTCTCTGTAATCCAGGAGACCTATGTATTTGTCTATGTTAACATAAATTGCTCCTTTCCAGTTGAAGACAGGCCATCATCTGACAAGAGACAAGGATCTGCCAAATGTGGAGGCAAATCTGAAGCAAAGATAATATTATTAATAACAATACTTTCTGGGGTTTCAACATTCTAAAGTAGGACAGAGGCCTCCATTCTGTCACTCAAAAGTGTAGTGTCATCAGTAATGTAGTGACACTGAGATACAGTAAACTTGTCAGCAGTGTGGTTGCCAATAGTTAATATTAACCTCCAGCTCATTTTTTTTTTTTATACATGCACACCACCTCTAAAAACAAGTGAAAGCATTTTGTGTTTGAGGTGAACACTTTGTCTATATTGTGAATGTGTGGTTCTTCTTCCTTCATCTCAAACACTGAGAGCACACTTCTATGTCCTTTGTGCATCTGAGTATACCTGTAGGGATTTCTCGCCACATCAGCTGACATAGCCAGCTTCAAAATTCAGCATTATATCAGTGCACACTTACAAGAGAAAGAAGAGGGTGTCAAAGAGGGGCGGGAGATGGAGTGGGTTTAATGATTGTTCCCTGCATACAATCAGCTTGACTCTTTTCAAGGGCCATCAATATGTCACAGAAAGACACATCCAACGGATGCAGCTTTTAACATCAAGGTTATCTATTCTCGGGATGAATTCGCTCCCTCTACTTACTCTGTTTCTTGTCCCGTTCCCTCTCCAAATCTATCCTCCCCTCTTGTCTCAACTGCTTCCACTCTGTCTTTCTCCTTGTCCACACTCTATTCTCCCTAATTTGCACTCTGATTCCAAACATTTGGTGTTTTATTTTACTCCTCATTTCTGTCTTACCCTCTAGTTTAGCCACTTAGCCGACAATTTCATCAGCGATTCCATCCATCAGAGAGAAAAGCAACATGAAGAATCCAATTAACAACGCAATTACACTTTCTGTATTATCTCCCAGGGCTGAAATAACACTGCCGGGCAGGTGGGGGATGGGGTCAGATGGAGCTGGCGGCAGCCTTTCTAGAGTTGGAGCAAGTGACTTATGAGCTTGGGGCGTAGGCTGCTGTGAGCCAGGGCTATTATTGCGGACACGATCCATCTCCGGCTGTCCTTTTATCAGTTCAGCCCAACGTCATAAGATGGAGTCGCCACCTCCTCTCTATAGGGAAGCCAGCAGATAGATAACCCCCCTGCGTCCCATAAACTAACCGCCAGTGGACTGTGATTCAGCCTACTGAGAGGTCGGCTGGCACACACAGCACATTGCCATGGAGAGAAATTGAATTGTTTCACTTAGTACTAGTATGATGGCCATGTGTGTGAGCGCAAGTATATTTTTCTTCTGAGAGCCTGTTAAATATTTCGAAGGACATAAACAGAGATGGTACCAAGCAGCTCAGGAGCCAGCATATCCAAGTTGAGCATATTCTGAATATGGAAATCTGTTTTTGCTTAGCTTAATTTCACCTTTAAGATGGGACAGGCCAATCAAGTGCTTAATGGAATTTATGATGCTACTCGAGCTGGGCTCAATTTAGCCAGAAAATGACAGAAGGTGTGAGTTATTAGGCATTATTTAAGCAAAACATCATCATGTTAACAATATTAAAGACAATATTAAACAGAAGTGGAAACCCACCATGACGCCACCAACTGGTTTGTGAATTGGCATTTTGAAACGTCGAGTTTCGATTTTTGGGAGCCAGAAGTGACTGTATTTGGAGTGTGGGGTGGATCAGACTGGGAACCTGAATGCACACCAGGCAGGTCAATCAAACCAGGTATATATACGTGTGTTTGAGGCCTGGAATCTAATTAATTATGGAATTATTTTGAGAAGAACAACCAAAACAGTAATTGATAGCCAGCCCCTGGTGGCCCTCAGTAGTAATCCATTGTAAGGCATTTCCATACAGGCTTCACTTTTCAGACCCAGAGACAATGTCCATTTTTTTTTTATACAGTCTAAGATTTCCACACCTCATCCAGTTGCCTTTCATCAATATAATGCACAAATGAATTGGACAACAAACTGCAAAAGTAGAAAGTACTTACTTTGCTTTTACTTTTCAAGCAGAAAAAAACTAACGTCCAATGGCTCTCAAATGTTGTCTTGGTAAAAACAACGTCAATAAGTCACGGTGCTTTTCCACTTCCACAATTGCATACTGTACATTCTTCAATTTCGTTGATGTCATTCCAGGGTTGTTAATAACAACAGCACTCAAGACACTGGTTGGTAACTGAATATAATCTTCTACGTAAAGGTAAAAATAGTCACCTACTGTTTATTTTTGTAATGTAGCAAGTTCAGAGTATCAAGCTTTACCTGAACAAGGCTTAACAGAAAAAAGCACAGTGGGAGCTCCAGGCCAGTCAGAGCACCTGCTGTACCTATCTATCGATTTCATTTCTGTTGTGCTTCTGTATTGAGGCATTTTCTATCAGCTGATTTACAAAAGTTTTGCTTTTCATTTTCTGTTGTATTGTAGCCTATTTGGCACTGAACACAGAGCATGTTATTATATTTAGTACTGGAAGTTCAATCATGAAAGACATCATGATTCATCAATTCAAACTGTGACCTAGACATATATTTTTTATCGTTAGGTTTACAAGTAATCAACTGTTTTTAATACACTACAATGTCATTCCTCTAGTAATATGGTAGTGTGTTTTGGAAATGGATTACCTGTGACTTGGTGGAGTTGTGTTGGTATAAACAGTTGTACTTTCAAAAAAGGAATTCATTGTTAAAAACCTATTTGTTACAAACTGCAAAAACTGTAAACATAAACTACAGATACAGTGAGAACCTACAGTACCCTGTATTTAAACAAACAAGGGGTTGGCAAGAAGGGACATCGTTAAAGTGAAACATATCGATGGCATCAGCACGAGGACTATCTTATTATCATTTTTATGATGTGCACTTCTCACAAAGGGAGTGAAGGCTTAATATGACAAGCTGAAAATCCATTTTTACTCCATCTTTACTTTACTAATAGACTCTTCTGTCCATTAGTTAAGCAATTTAGCAGCTGAGGTGTCACCCGTCTCTCTTGGGTCTCAAACAAACCTCCTGCTTGTAACTTTAAGAATTAAGGTGACATTTGTCCTCTACCAGTAAAAAGTATTTAGTCTATTAAACATAAATAGCTTGTCATTATGATGCATGCCCCGGGCTTCTGCCTTCCCTGTTCCCCTCCTGGTCGTTTACTGCGGCCAAACAACTGCAGCGCCTGCATGTTCTCAACTTCAGTGTATTGATTAAACTTTTAAATGGCTGCCATATAACCCTGGGACATCAGGAAGATTAATTTGCGTCAATGTTCATCTGTAATTCATTAGCCATTTATACTCTCCACATTCACACAGGCTATCAGGAAAATGTGTCCCATTTTTCACCACAGCAGAGGCTGGGGAGACGGCAGAGAGAAGGAGGGATGGAGGGAGTGCAGGAGAGATAGGAAGGAGGAGATTATACAGCCTCTAACACGAGAACTATAAGAGTGCGTAGCAAGGAATGCAGCAGCTTTAAATCACTGCTAAGAATGACATCACATTGTAAAAATATAAGGAAGGTAGCCACTATTATTTATCAGTTGCCCAGCTGATTTTAATTGGGAGTCTGATATGCCTGTTCAACACATGTTGTATACTTCCTGTTAGTCAGGGGTAAATCTGTCTTCCCACCACTGCAGATATTATCAACACAATGTGTACGAACACATTTTTGAGCTTGAATTCATCGTGATGTATTCTAGTTTTGCTTCCGCCGTTGCAGGCAAAACTTTCTTACTTTTGGTGTTTGTTTTTATTTCTTTTGGTGTGAAATATTAAACTACTGGAGCGTAAAAGAGAACCCAAGACCGAAGCAGAGAGATTTAGGAACTGCGTGCATGACTCTGATAATAACAATACACACAGAAGGCCAACAAAGGTTACAAAAAATAAAAAAATAAGCGGAGGGTGCGTTTGGGAGATGGAGAGTTGAAAGATTTGCTATTGCCACAGGCTGATGGGCTGTCAGAGGAGGGCTGCTAGGTTGTGGCTCAACCAGCCCTGATCAATAGCAGGTAGATTTTTCCACATTATTTTCTTTGAAGTGCAAAGACAACACTCTCTGTATGTTTTTACATGCTTCGTGAACTGAGGGATAATGGTATAGAAGAGGATATCAGCGTCATGATAAACAAAATAAACAAAAACATTTTTTAAAATATATTATATAAAACAGTATTTCCTGTAAAGACATGCGATGCACGGAGCAGTACATACTGTATGAGCTGATTATGTTTTGAGCTTATCGGCAGCATTGGTTAATGTATGAAAAATGACAGCTCACTAAATGGCTGTAATCAAACACTTTAAATTGAGGATGGCATTATTCATTGATGGGTGAATTACAGTTCTAACCAGATAAATGCCTGTCAGTTATCAGTCTTTGTACTTGCAACTTATGAGGATGAAAAGGAAATTGAATTCTGGGGCACATAAATTTTGACTGAGGAAAGAGATTACCATTGTGGGGGGTCTAATGAAAAAAAAAAATGGTGAAATTAATTTTAGTGACATTTATTCCACATAAAGCCAGAAGAGAACACTGGTTACAGTAGCTCTGGAGTCTGGAGATAAGGAGGAAGGTAGTTTTAAGGTGGGAGACTCAGCCAGTTTACAAAGTCCTAAGTCCCCTTGAAGCGCCTTTCTCAAGGCATTTACTATCATCCAGCCAACACACACCTTGCTTTTGAAAAAAAAAAAAAAAAAAAAAACTCTCCTGTAAGCACAACAATGACAAGCTGGTTATTTACTGCTAGAGTTCATCTACCCTTAAGGGCACATGAAACCACTAATGACGCCAGTAATCATAAGCGCTCATTCTCGCCGTTAACATGTGGATCACAAATCACCGCACATGCACACCACACGGCCTGACACTGATCGATTGTTTTCTTCATTACACCAGCGATTTCTAATTAAAAGAAAAGCACAGATAAGTGGTTCGAACCTCTGACCAAAATAGAAAGAAAAAGTGAAAACTGCAATTAGAGGTTTGACTGTGTTCGTTAATGGTGCCGTTAATAAGAGCGACTGGTGAGTCACTCAGTGAAGGTTTAATCACTGGGACAGGATTCAATAACAAAAGAGCATAATATTAATCACCAGAGAGTGATAACTTCACTGTTCATCTCTTTGACATTGGAGGAAGGGATGAATTAATGATGCTCTCCATCCGAACACATTAAATAATAATTATCAGGCAAAACAGCATGAAAGGGACTGCATAATGAACCCTATTGTCAGGTCAATTACAACCACATAAAACTGTTCAAAGGGAAGTAGCTTGTTACTAGATAGCCATACTAGAAAGGACAGCTGTGGCTTTATCAGTGGAAGGTGTTAGGCAACCTATTCCTTCTGATATCAGGGCTTAAAATGTGTCGAGGGGCTGATGCACTTAGCGGGCACTGAAACTCTGTCGAGCTAGCTGCACATAGCCACCGTAAAAAGCTAAGGAGTGCTCAGTGAGGCATTCAGCAAGGAACACATCGAAAATTGGCTACCAAAAGATAAATGACATGACAATGACAGTGTTTTGCTGGCTCCAAAGCAATGTCAGTCGCTAAGTGCCATGTTAACTAAACTCAACTACACAGACAATGATGGACTTCACGCATCAGTGGACAAAATGGCACCTCGACCGCCTGTCAGTGGCAATTTCCCTCAAATCAAAGACGGCCAGCAAATTTAGCCACGAGACTAACTGCTGCTGGAGTTTTTACACATGCGTAGAAACATGCCCTGATAATTTAGGCACACATTGTGCAGTGTGGTCTTCCTTCAACCGCACCCTTAAAATTGGTCGCTTCATAAAGCTCTCGCCTTTCGATGAGCATCGGGCACATCAGGTTGTCGTCCAGCCGGTCTTTTGATCGAGACATCAATTACCGCACGGCCGCTACCACTCTCGAGATTCTCTCTTAAACAAGCAGCCTGGCGTCCTCCAGCATGACACATATCAATACTAATCTGATGTCTTGTTCTACAGTCGTCCCCCTCAGACCCTGGCTGGCTGCACCTGCCTGACTGCAGTGCCCAGGGTTGGTTGTACTCCTTCACACTTCCTTCCCCTGCAGACATCAAACACTTATTACTCCCCGTCCTGGCCTGCTAACTGACTGGCCAGTCTGGGCCATACGGGGACCCCATTATTAGAGTCATTTCAGTGCCCATCCTGACGCCTGTTAGGCAGTTCTCTACCTGGGGCTCCTGCTCCCTGCCTGCCCGACTGAGTGCCTGGCCAGCCAAACAGTGATTGGACATGACACAGTGACAGAAAACAGGGGAGAAGGGCAATAGAAATAAAAGAACAGAGATGGCAGAGTGAGGCAGACAGAGACGAGAAGAGAGGAAGGTGGGTATGTTAGCCAGGGCCCTTGTGGCGCAGGGTGTGCCCATCAACACGGATGAGCGTTAGCCAAGAGCCGCATGTCACAATGATGGAGGGGCTGGATCACTCACATCAGAGCTTCATCTGACTGGAAGATATCAATCTCCAGGCCTAATCCAAAAGGACACGGTAAAATATCCTTTAACATTGCTCTTCCACCCTGCCTTTGTGTGTGCCCTGCTTCCGTCTCTCTCGCAGCTGAAAATGTGCATAACCTTCATTGTCGGACCTCAATCGACCACAGTCATTTTCACATCCCATTTCCTCTGTCTCTAGCACTGACAGTCAAATTATGATGGGCAAAACGGTACCTTGACACATGGCATTTAGCACAATTTGTCCCTAAATATGGCAAGAAAAAAGGAAAAGATTTCGATACCGTTGAGATGTTTTGAGACAGAGTATTGAGGAAAATGAACATTTGTACGGATAAGTTGTTGAAATCAAAGTGAATTATAATGCCATGCCAAGGAAACTTCATTTGCACCACAATTTTGACCAAAGAATTAGTACACTGACAGATTTTGTTTTGTCTCTGTCTTCGAACAGAGGCAAGAGTGAAACATATTGTTAAAGCCCAGTGACTCAAACTCCAAGTTGTGTTTCTTTTTAGTTGTGTGTTCAGTTGATTAATTTATCAATACCAGACTGTCCCCGTACCATAAAGTAGGCTACAACATTGGTTGATGGTTGACGGGTTTTAAAATGATATACTTGCGTTTATTGTGACCTCTAGTGGTGGTAGTAATAATGACGGGAGCGATGGAGGAAGTCAGGTGACAGACTAAAAAGTTGTGTCCTGTGTGAAACCAAGTCAAGGTTGACTTGCGTCAACCTATGTAATGTGTTTGATGTACTTCATGTACATTACGTAAATCAAGTAACAAATGTAGTTATTTTCATCCATACCATGATTTTTTTTTTCTAAACCTAACCAAGTAGCTGTGGTGCTGAAACCTAACAAAACTTTGACTGTGAAAGTGAAGGCAATGCAGTGTCTTAAAGTGCAATACCAATGAGGTCCACTTGGGGCTGACTCCACTATACCTCTGGCTCCAATACAACGGCCATTAAAAAAAGCGTCAAATTCTCTCATGAGATACAAAGTCAATAAATATTTTCCACGAGTCATTATGGTGGCATTCACTAAATGTACTCCTTCAGCTAAGTCTTCTTTTGGTCTTTCTAAATATAAATCCATATTTAATTAGATATTAGGCCTGAAAGAAAGGTATGTTATGGGGACGTGCCACGTGTGATCGACATGCCTGGAATGCAGTCACATTGCCAGTACATGTCGGTGGGCGTAGTGTCCATGGGTTCTCGGTCAGATCCAACTCCCTCTCTTCCCCAGCTCTTCCATATGGTCACTTCTGACTTAACCCCCACCCCCCACCCCTCCCCCCCCGGCAAACCAGTAGGTAACATTATGGCGGGTTACCACTTGCATGTAACATTTGTTTGTTACTGTTACCATGACGACGGAAGTCCGGTATAGCTGTCGTGGTACTCTCCAAGGGTCGAAGTAGCTATTTTACCATCTAGGTGTGTGGACGTGTCAGTCCTATAGAAGTCAGTTAAAACCCACGAGGAGGTGACACACATGTAGTACAGACTGTCTTATGGTCAATCTATACATGAATATACAGTATATGTGTATGTACTACGTGTAGAGCTTCGGTATTTATTTGATTTGATGTAAAAAAAATATCTCTATTGTATTAATTTATTCATATGTGCAGAAGTTGGCTTTAAAACATCTTGCCGAAGGATTGAAGATAGAAATTGATTGGCTGATATCAATTAGCCAATATATATTTACAAATATAGAAGGGGATTTTTTTTTTAAGCCGTATGAGATTTCTGGCAAAATGATTTCAAAAAGCTCTTAACTATATACAGAAACAGTATATATGGCAGTGTATTGCGTTAACAATTACAATGGTGAGCATGTATCTGAACTAACAAATACTGTAATTGTAAAGTTGAAGTGATTAATGTACTCTTGGTGACATCACATGCTGCTAAAAAATTATGGTCTTGTCAAATGACATGCCGTCATTTCCTGCCACAATTTAAACTGATGAGCCCACAGTAGCCAATCAGGTGTGAGGCGGAGGTGATGATAGGTTTGTGTTGTGCGGAATATTTTATGCCCCTCTGGCCTCCCTGTGTCCCATTCAGATGGATGACTCCACTGTAACTCTATTTCTTTTAATTAATATGACATATCCCCTGTTCATATGCAGAGAGTGAGGGAGGGGAGAGAGAGATGAACGTATGAGGGAATGATTAACTGTGGATATGTCTCTCCTTGTGAGAAATGATCTCGCCTCTTCTGCTCTCCCCAGTCTTCCCTCCTCCTCTCTTCATTTCCGTCTCCCTCACTCTCCCATGTCCATGTCCCTCTTTGGCTCACTTTATTTCTTTCTGCTCCCTCCCCTCGCCTTCTTTTTTCCCCTTATCTTTGCCTCCCTCTCTCTTTCTCTCCCGTGCCCCTCTTCTCTCCTCACCTCTCCTTTTTCCCCCCCTGACACTCTCGGACTGTCCTCAGCCCTCGCACATCTCCTGACAGGTAGAATAATAACGCTCGTACATCACTGCCCCGAAAAGTCCAATAACCTAAATCTTCACTTGCCACACACCCCGGGACTCAATTACTTTATTGACATGTAATCTTCATAAGGGGAGAAATATTGAGCATGTAAGGTCAGCCGGTTATGAAGACATATTATCATATTATCTGCATGAGGGTTGTAGGGGCTAGGACCTGACAAAGCTAATTATAATGGTACATGTTTCAGAGCTCAGAGCGTATTATCTGCTTGGCTGCTTGGTTGAGCCACAGCTGAGGTATAGAGGAGAAGGGGATGAGATTTCAAACCTAATAGGGGCGGGATGTCATCTCAGGGCATGGGAATTAATGAAGCCAAATATTATCGACTGCACATCACAGCACTAATGTCCTTGATTTGTTCATTGTATTTGTCAGGATTACCTTGCCATACTCTAATGGGTAACAACACATCACAATACAAGCCGACCAAGGAAGCAATCCCTAACACTGTGCAACAACAACAAAAAAGCTCCACTGCATCCCTTCAAGTGTTGTATAAAAAGTGCAAATAAGCTGTAATAAGTGTTGTAGCTCAAGCTGTTCCTCAGCCAGAATGTCACAGTAGGTTAGTGGTGGCAGAAAGGACAGATGCCCGTGGCTGTGTTATTGCTTCCCTCCCAAGGTTATCTTAATATCACCCTTTCAGCTCTGTTATTACAATCTACTGCCTGCTAAATAAACCAAAACAATAACCTGGGTGATGGTTCAACAGAGAGCAACAATGTAGTCACTTCAAAAAATATTTTTATTCACCGCAAGGGTATAATAAAAGGAGAATAAATTAGAGGAATAAAACTAAGCTTGTTATTTTAATCAAAAACATAATGGACCAAAGGGCAAACCCTCCCCCCCCGAAACGGTTGGCTAGCCCTGAGACATTGCATCTCAGGGTCTCAGTGGTAACATGCAAACATGGAATCCCACCGCCAGACATGTTCATTTCACTTTATCCAATATCATGCCCTCTGCCCCATCTCTGTTATCCAGCTGTCCAAGTCCTCAGCTCAGAATCGCTGCTGCAGAAGATGCCTAAAATGGTGTGGAGCGGTTAACCAGTGCTGCCAAAGGTTATGTGTTAACACTTGCTAATGGTGTCAAACGGAGAGGCATATTTTGGCTTTCTTTTGAGCTCTCCAGGCACTCAACAGTTTAAAGAATGAAAATATTCCATTTATTTGCAGTTAAATAATTTCTTTAAAAAAAAGTTTAAAAAAAATACAGTATCTTGATACTGTCTGAAGTCCCTGTGTTTTCCTGCATTTTAATGAGGCACATGTATTATAGCAGCATCTCACTCAAAAAATATATTACATACTGTACACAAATGCATAATCAAAAAACTTCATCATTGAGATGTGTTGATGGCTATCAATTCTGAAGGTTTTAGTTTCAAAATGTTTGTCCTGTGGGAGGGGAATGAAGCAAAAAGCCTTTTAAATCACAACAATCTGGGTTAAATTCATGTGTTTGAAAAAAAAAAAAAAAAACTGAGTCAGTCAATTCAATCATCTTGCTCCGCAGCGACATAACATGCCAGAAACTATCTACGAATCAAATTATGATGGTGAAATAACTTGTCTGCTCAGATTATCATGACAGAGAAACCTGCTCTGTCTGTTTAAAGGGACTTAATAAGCAAATCAAAGTGACAGATTAAAAGGTTGTTTTGGACTTCCTAGCATTTCAGTGACCTCGCTCTTTTCATTCCGGTTGAGCTGAGATGTTGATGCCTATACAAACCATAAAAGACCCACTACTTCCTGTAACCGAGGCTCCCGTCTATATTTTAAAAGAGACAAAATGCATGTCAGTTCAAGAAAATCGCTTTGACATTCATATCCAGTTGACCTTATGGACCTTCAAGACAGGGCAGGACAAACTGACCCACAAAATCTGCGACACTGTGTCTGTGTTCGGTTCAGCTCCGACGTGGTTCATTCAGTTGGAGAGGGAATCTGAAATAAATAGAAGCTCATGCCCAAAGCACTGGAATCCCAAGCATATGGGATAATGACCTTCTCTCTTCTTTACAAGCAGCAAATCCAAACAAGGCTTTCACACAGCCCTATGCAATGAATAATCTAAATGGCACTTAATGTGAGCTATGCTGATACTCTGACAATAGTTGGTGTTCAGACATCACAGCTTAGTGTCTCCCAATTGTATATTGATGCTGAGGCAGTTGACAATAAATCACTGGATTCAGCAGAGTGAATCCAGAGAGTGAGAAAACAGTTTAGACAATGGCCCAATGGAGCTCACCATAATTGACAGATGAGTTCAGCTCTTTCCACCACAATAGCTTTGAGCATTGAGGGTACCTGGGAATGAGTGTGTTACCGTGTGTGATGTTTCAGGACCCACAATAGAGAACAGGTTTCTGCAGTCGCGCCTATTTGGAATATCTGTATCACGCTGTTGACATGTTCATACTTTAGTACCGTAAATATCACCAACTTTGAGTGACTTACTAACATCTGCATTGTTGCTTTTGCACTGTCGGGTCAAGACTATATATTATCTAACTCGCTCAAATGACACTGTTATACTGATAATGTTCATAGAGCTTATAATGGCTCATAAAGGTGTCATAATTTGCACAGTGCTATATTAAGTAAAATTCAAGTCATCATTCTGGTAAAAAAAAAAAAAAAAAGAGACATTCTAAAAAGTACTGTGATAAAATCTCTAATTTTAACTACATTTACAATCTCCCAAACTTGTTGAATGAAACGAGCTCTCTCAGAGAACTTCAAATCATAATTTGTCATGTCATGTTTTCAAGTAAAGGTTGCCAACCTTGTCAGACCATGTGCCACTATGTACCAAACTAAATTTCCCAAATACCTGTTCTCCCGGCAGATTTTTTTTTTTTTTAATGAAGTACAATTCACTGAATTAATGAATGGATGGTCTCTGAAAGGCTAAAAATGCCTACCGTTTCAAATCAAAGGATACATCTATTAATCAGAGCACTCGCAATAATCACAAAACAGTCACTTGACTCTCATTCTACATGGCTAAGCACGGGCAAATTATATTTCTGATATATTTAAATGATACCAGCTCATTTATATGCTACTTTAATGTGATGTGTATGTGTAATAACTTGTACCACAGTTTGGGTATCACTGTTGTAAGGGGCAAATTTAGGACAACCTGAGCATTATTTTTAAGTTTTGGTCATCATTCCTATGAGTGATACTTATCAAATGGATGCAATCTGGGGACATGACAACATTGGTAAAAAGAAGTCAGATGGGACAAGAAACACCTGCAGTCAGATATGGTACAATGTTTTTAAAACCAACAGAAAAGTTTGCTAAAAGGACAGTTGAAGGTCTTGGCAAAGCTTCCTCTGTCATGTATGAAACTTTAATGTTTAGGAACTTGTAATCCAGGGACTGCAGTTGCCTATTTTTGTGTGTGTGCTGTCATTTCTTCTGTAAAATATTGCATGTCATCATCATAGCTTTGGCAGATGAATCTTGTGCCTATAGCCGATAGTTTATATAAATTGTGGTGTAAACAGTTGCTTCAGTGTGACGCTGGTTCGACATGGCATGCATATGGGAATGTGTAGCATGTATGTACAAAAAAAACCCTGACAACACGCCTGTGCAATACCACTAAAATGTAAAAGGATTCAAAATAATACCATCTTACAATGTCTGTAAGAATACTTGTGTAATCACTTTTGTTGCATTGAGGTTATACCAATAGTTTCGATGTAGTCTAACCTGTTTTTAGTTATACATATATAACCGACACTTCAACTTAAAAATAAAACAATTACTGGAAAGTGACCCATTTAATATTTTAAAGATATGGTGCAGGGGTGTATTCAGTTTTGTTGTATACTGTATGACGAGCCAGGAAAGGTCGCTGTATCAGTGCTTGATTACCACTTGGAGCGTGTCCTCTAACAAGACACCAGAGTCCACCTCATGTTGCCGTGTGACTTATCACCGATGGCTCCTTTTCTCACTGAATATTAGTGACTCCATGGCATGTGTAGCTCTGTCACGATGCCTGACAGAAAGGTTCAGTGATGTAGCACAGCTGTGAAGCCACACAGCATGATAAACTAGCTACAGAGTGAATTTAAATCTAATTTGTTTGAGCCATTAACCAGACTAGCATTAAGGCATGTTTTCATCTTGAATGATTACTGAGGGAGATCAGTTACCCTAGAATTATCCTCTACAGTCTACTCAAAATATAATTTATTAAACACACCCTGATTAAGAGAGATGATGCTGCATAAACCAGCAAAATAGATATATTTCACAAGTTCTGCATCTAATTCTGTTAACTTGCACTATTACACAATCTAAAATATGAGACATTATGTATCTCTATTTAAACATCCCTGGTAATATACAATAATTACAAAGCAACAAAGGCTTGTTGTGGTCTGATCCTTTCCCTTTTAGAATGACAAGTTGACCAGCATCTGCCTGCATGCTAGTAGCTATTCATCAGAATGAAGGGTAGTGAGGCCCCTCGCACAGACAGACTCCGCCTGCTCACCGAGCAATTTGTTTCAAGGGCTACTGACACGGAAGAAAACTGGTGGACCCAACATCCATCCTGCGGTAAAAATATCCAAAACCATCTGGCAGCTAACCCCCATCCTAAATTACCATGATGGACTCCCACCTTTGGAAAGCATGAAGGCTACAGAAACCTGCTCCAACTTCTGACTGAAAGTACGGCATGAACACACAGACCACATCTCAGTTGTCCCGAGCCACAACTACAAATCATGGTTGAAAATGAATAGCTGTAGCTGCATTAGAATCAGCGCTGATTGTAGCAGACCTATCCACTTTGGATGATTTATGTTCTGCTACCTTCCTGAGAATGACCAGTGCAACTGGGAAGTACACCAAGGTCCAGAGCACCAGCAGTGTGTTTTTTTCCAAGAGGGCTGGGCCTGCTTGGCAGGAACTCACGTCCATGTCTGTCCGTCTGACACATTAGCAGAAGCAGCCAACAAACCTACGTCTGTTTGTGCCTCAGGAAATTTCAACGGTTGAGTCCAGTTGGGTTTGTATCGTCATAAATAATAACGTTTGTCTGCAATGGTCACTGACGGTAAAGATTTAGGAGGCTCCAAATTTCCCTGCTGCTGAGAAAAATGCCTCAAAGGTTGTAATCATCATATTTCAGTGGTGATGGATGGAAGAGTTCAAAAGTATGAGCTTTCAAGCTGACAGTCGAAAATGCTAAAGATTAATTTTAAAGTAATGCAGGTACTTTACAAAAACTGCAGCATCAAATTAGTTTGTATAGTGACTTCAGGTTGTTCGCATTCAGATAGAAATGTCTAATTTGATTGGTGAACACTTTGTGGCATCATAATGACACTGCTTGGATCGCTTCATTCCAACCAATTCAAGAATACTTGACTGAAACAACCCTTATTAAGGCAGACTATCACAGAATGAAATATTTACTTTTATGCCAGTAGTCAAAGGAACTAACAAACAAATATCTTGGAATAGCTCAGAAGCTGACAGTCCTATCTTTCCACTTTAAGTTTTTGCTGTATACGCCCAACATCAGTTTAAGAACTCAAGACACTCAGGAGACTCTCTCAGCTACATCAAACGGCAAGGTAAAAACAATAGTGTCACTGACATTTCCCCAAACCCAGCACAAACAGAATTATTCACACTGCGAGTGGAGTGCCATCCGATAACGGAGAGATAATGACACACGGTGGAAGGCAGCTTTCTCAAAGCAGTTTAGAGCTGGCACATCAGACTTTGGCAGTTAAGCCTGTCATGGAAGTTGAGGAGGTTATCCTGGCATTTTAATCGAGCTCGCTTCTGAAGGAGAAAATGTAGAGGTGATTTCCAGGGCTAGTAATAACAAGGACAGGCCTGCCTCCAAAAATGAGCTCTCATCACTCTGCGGACGCGGACAGTGCGGTGCTACATGAAGCTGCGGTGAAGGATTGCAGGCCCAGTTCGCCTCGTCCCCTCTTCCCCTCATCCATCTCCATAGGCCGGTTTAAATGGATATTCATGTTGCTGAGCCAAACCACTCCTGGGAGGAATAATATCACATCATCTGACTCAGATAAAGGAAATAGAGCCTGTCTTATACAGGGGGAGTATATACTACTGTGATGTGCTGTGATATGCTGCAGGAGCCACACTGCCAGAGGACAGATTGATGTGACAGTGACTGAATGTTCAGGCTATTGTTCGGTTCATACAAGTCTGGGTGAGAAGAAATGTATTATGGAACAGATTTAGTGATTAGTATCTTATTTTTTTGAATGCATAAAAAAATCGGAGAGTCACAACCTAATGACTTACTTTTTCTTTTAATATTATCATTAATGAATAATAAAAACAAAGTGTTTATTGTATGTTAACAAGCCACACTTAATTAGAGTGAAAACATATTTCATAACGGTATAGCAGTGGTAGAGTGTTTAGATTATTTACTTACCTAAAACTAACAATACAGTATAAAACTACTTTATTTATAGAGTAAAAATCTTTTAATAATACTTGCATCTTTTACTTGAGTAAAAACACGAGTATTATCAGCAAGCATCAAGCATCAACATTCAGGGGATTATTTTTATTATACATTTTATTCAAATATTATTACTGATGCATTAGTTATAAGCAGCATTTTAATATTGTTTGAGTGAAGCTAAGTTTAAAATGATTTCTAAACGGTTGAGTCGTTCCAGTAAACACAACATTGCATCACTTTCTGAGCTCATTATAAATGTAAAATCTAAAAGTAAACACTGATCATTGCTGTTCTAAATAAATATAGTTCAGTACGAAATGGCAGAAAATGAAAATATTGCAGCTTAAAACTATCATCGAGTACAGTACTTAAGTAATTGTACTGCACTACTGCAGAATAACTAAATAGTTCCTGTGGGTAAAAGTGTGCATGGTCATATATAAAAATAAAAAAAGAGACCATCTTTTTAAGGTTTCAATTGTTTGTGGCTGTATTTTGATCTCTATCTGAGATGGCAACAAGACCCCCAGTCATTACACGCTAAACTTAGACTCTTCAGCGGCGTACTAACTGGCAGACACTGCAAAGAAATAAAACCTTCATGTAGTGACGAGTGCTGGGGAAACATTTTTATGAACTGAGTACCCGGGACGAAGGCCATGTCTTTACTTTGTTAATTCACTTTGTAGACTTTGGTTCGGTGTTCAGCTGGCAGTGGAATCTGTATATATCATTATCTGCAACTATATTTTATCATCTGTTATTTCTTATTGATGTTGAACGCTCACATCATCTGTAGTTTGCTTTATTACAACAGTTTACAGAGAGCAACTCTGGTAAGGACACTCTGGGACGGTCTGGGGGAAAAGCTTACACTTTGCTCTTTCCATATGGCTCATTTTCAGTTGTGTGGGGGCTAGTGCAAGTCTTTGTGTTTAAGACTGATGTTTATCAGGGGACAGATCCTGCTGGTATAATCATTACGAGGCTGAGTGAAATGTCTTGCAGAGCACGTACAGACGTCTGATGGGAAACGTCAGAGGTGCTCTGTCTTTTCTCACTAAGTTTCAGAGGACAATTTCCATACTCACGGAACATGCCGAGGCAGTCCAAACCAGAATGGGAAGACTGTCAGCAGAAAGATGAGAGCTTTTATTCTAACTGCAGAGTGACGTCCAGCAGAGCTGAGGTATCGCTTAAGATAAGCACGGAAAACAACTGCATAACAGCGGAGTAAAGAAACAGATGTATGAGGTAATGCATCAATTAATTTTCCAAACAATGCCCGCTGCTGGTCACGGCATTGTTTGGAAAACACGTGCTGTGTTCGCTTAAAAAAAAAAAAAAAAACAGGACTTGATGAAAATAAACAAAGAAATAAAAAGCATTTGTATTCATAGCAGCATCTTATCCACGCAGTTATAAACAATACAATCAGCTGTGGTTAATATACAAGCAACAATAAACAGACATCGGGGAACTGTGTATCCGTTTAAATGCATTAACATCTTTTAAACCTGTCAAACTCACTTTTAGTTCAACTAAGTGTGATGTGCAAAGAACATTAAGTCATCAGTCAAACCAACAACCTTTTCCTTCATAATGACAACAGCTAAGTTTCAACACTAGCAGTTTAGTCATCCATTAGTCATGTATCCCATCCAGATGTCTGGTGGAGGAGAGGAGGGGTGGCGGAGATAGCAGCAGGTGTAGATCTCTCTGAGCCCAGCTGAGCTCTAAAAGGCAGTGCTTAGCACCCACAGCTCCGTCATCTGGCCTCTCCCCTGTCTCCACCAGCCTCTCGACAGCCCATTCCTCATCATTTACCCCTTTTTGGCAAAGCCCAGAGCCCTTCTAATGGGCTGCTCTGAATGCTTCCAGATGTTTGTTTATTTGTTGTGCAGCAACTGTAAAACAGTTTACTCTTAGCTTGGATCTGTTCCCGTTATTCCTTTTTTTTTTTTTTTTTTGGCGAGGGGGGGGGGGGAGGAGTTATAGGTGGAAGCGTAGCAGGAGCTGCGGTGCAGATCACCTCGACATGTAATGAAAGCAAACTTTCAAACAAATGTGAGGTGCCCCATGGGTGTCATCTGGAAGGAGGTTTTTTATTTTTTTTATTTGCTTTGAAGGCTGCTTTCCTCATGGGATTGTAATAACAGTTGTGCACCATTTAAGATACATACATACAAAGTAGCTGGAAGCAGGCCCAGAACAACAAGATTAAAAGGGCCCAGGGCTCATACTGTAAGGCAAATTTTGGGGCATTTTTCCTTGTCTGTTTACTCTTGCTTGTATAAAGATATCCCTTTAATTCACTAATGTCACTGCTGAGGGATGGCCTAACCAAATCAAATATTTTACCTGTAAAAAAGCAGCTACTAGTCTCTGGAATATTGATAGAGATATACAATGGAAATAGAGGGTATTTCAATAAAACATGCTCTGTGCGCACGAATATATCAATCAAGTCTGAAGCCTCTTCTTTTTTTTTTTTTCCCTTCTTTTCCATACTTCTGAACTACAGATATAATTACATCTATGAAATAAACTCACTTCAAAATGTGTCATCCTAAGAAAATGACATGGTGTTAATAAATAACTCACTACATGGTTTTGCAGGCTGAGACGGTACATCATCATGGTAAGGCACAATATGCAATATGTCATTGGCTGTGGCTTAATAGTGCGGTGTGCCAGCCTTCATGGGGGCACATGGCGCTTTAGACTGGGACTCCATTTTGGACTGTTAGATTTAGACTTGAGTTGGCAGTTGGACCAACACTAAGAGTTAGAGCCAAGGTGACAGTAGTGGAGGATCCTCAGGCCCCTCTGCCAGACTATATACTCCACTCCACTCTGTGTCACGCCTTCACCACGACACACTAGAACCCCCACCACCCTCCTTCACTTTGTCTTTCGTCTACTTCTCTCTCATTTTAAAGTCTCATCGTCCTCCGTTGTTTAAAGCTGGTCCTCATCCTGACTTCCCCTCTCTCCTTTTTCTTTTACCCCTCTAGTTTATCTATCTGCCATCAGATGTGGCCTATGAAATTATGATTTCGATTTCACAACCTCAACAGCCCATCTTTCGACTGCTCCCTTCCTCCCGTTCCTCTCTCTGCTGCCTTGTCTTGCTCTGGTTGATTCCTCCACCAACCAAGACAGGAGCTCATCCTGGAGTCCTGTCCTCGGTTTACACCCCTCTCTCCCTGGGCAGTGACCTGCCAGCGTGGCCCTCCTCCGGGAGTTCTCCGAGCTGCAGTAATTACCTCTGGCACCCAGGCTCTGGGGCTTCCACACAGGTGACATGGTGGAGGGGTTGGGTGCAGAGGGCTGAAAGGAGGAAAGGGAGGTTCTGCCGACAGGGCGATGTCAGAAATGCTGCTGATCTGCCTGCTACTGCCGGAGACAGGATAAAACTATACAGCCTCCCTCGTCCCTCTATTAAAAACATTGTTAACCCTTGAACAACTACTGTCACAATCACATACTGTATAATGTTTATTTTAAAACCTGCTTACTAACGCTGTAACTGTTCAACAAATTTAATGTTCAATTCTATATATTTTGCTGTAATTTCAACAACTCATCAGGAAATCAAAGCATAATTTTACCGGGCAGAAAAGGCTAAATTAGGACACTTTTTCAATAGATTTTGAAACAAATGTGTAGTGAATTGTTTAATTTCACTTGCGTATTTAAACAAGAGGTTTGCCATAAACTACACAAACATAATTACCTATATTGTTTCACCCCTATTGTTTATATCTTGGATTTAACCCAGCAAACACTCAGGTGTTTGGAATTACTGTCTGAATAATTTGTGTATGTTGTAGCGCTGCTTTGTTGTCTTAGAATGAGGAGTTACTGTGACCATCTCCCACACATAAAGAAAACTCAAGTGTGTTTAAGAAGTGTAAATAAATGGGAAAAAAAAAACAGAGCGGAGGTAGGGGCTTGAGGCAGGGACGTGAAGAGGAGGTGAAGGGCGAAGATGAGGGCTGTGTTATCTAAGACTGCAGCGCTGCATCATAAATATAACAAATGGAGACTGTCACTGTTGCTCAGATCTCAGACAGAGGGGAAAAATATTTCATGTGTCAGATCCCCTCACCTTTAAATGGGCTGTTCTTAGCCAGGTCTGATTTTGACAAAGCACAAGGCTCTTTCTGTCCTTACATCCAATGAGAGCTGCCACCATCCCAGCTTTCATGACATAGATCTGTCCTTGGCACCATAAATGGGGACTGGTGTGCCAGGCTCTACTGTATATAGGGTTGGGACACTCACTGCTGATATGCCATGCTGCCGCAGTGGTGGTCTGCTTATCACAAGTGTTTTGCATTGTGAAGTCAGTGATGAATCTCTCGGGTACAAGAACTGGGAAATTATTTATTTCAAAAACAACCCTGAGAAGTGGTGTTTATCGTGAAAAGTCTGACACCAAATTAATGGTCAATTCAGGTTTATGCCATTAGACCAACGTCATGAGTCAGGCTACTTGAAACTTGATTAAACAGACTCTAGATGTTGAATGACAATAAAGTTAAAAAAAAAAAAAAAAAATAAATTGTTTTGCAAGATGCTTTACAATAACCTGCTCCTCAGTAATATGTGAAATCTTATGTGTGAAATTACATTTATTTGCTCCATTTTATTGCATCTGTAATTCATAAAACAGACAATAAAATGTCTGTTTGAAATCCTAAAGCACAAACTAACTAAAATGATCAAAGACACTGATATACATTGCAGGTTAGTCCGAGGTATGTTGCAAATGATGTCAAATTGATACAAACTGAATGGTGTTATTGTATACTTATGGGATTAGTTAGTGTAACAAAATGCAGCTCCAGGCTTTTTGATTACATCTCAGCTGAGAATCTACAACAAATGCTGTAGGTAGCCTTCACCATTAATTTAGAACATTGCATCTCTTTAATGAATGTGATGCATTCTTCCCAGAGTGCCATGTTTGATGTTCAGAAGTTGCTTCATAATTACATCAACTGACTACACTGGGTCAATATGCGGCCTAATCAATGTCTAGTATCAACAGATCAAGGATGCGGCATCTTGTATATGTACTGTGTGCTCCCACGCATATATCCACATCAGAGTTAACCTAGATTACTCAGATTTATTCCCACTATCAACACATCGGACAGATGAGATGAGATCAATAAGAATAGATAACGTAACTTTAACTCAGTCTCAAGTTCAATAGATTCCCACTCTCTGCAGCCGTTAGGGTCATGACTCATATTTACATAATCCACGGGCTATGGTTCTGATTGTATTTGAATATTTTGTTGTGCTGCTTCGCGTTTATTTCAAAGAATATCTGTACAGGTGTATGTACAAAACGCCTGAGTTAAAAGGTTAGAAACACCAAAAGTTCTTACCTTTGTGGTTCCTGGCATCTCTGGATCCTCGGGGTAGAGGGGTATAAGGTAGGGGGTGACTCTCAAGTCCACCCTCACTAGGGGGCTAGAAGAGAGGAGACATATACAAAGAATTAATATATAGAGGGGAAAAAGATCTAACAAGTTTTACAACTACAACTATCAGTGTAGCCGACCAAGAGTTTCATAAATCGTGGCGGATTGGCACAGGAAATGTTGGAAACACTACTCCTGTCTTAAGACTTAGCGCAAAGCAGCACCAACGGCAACACAAGGGTTTTTTTCTAGTTTCAGACAATTATTTCTGTCTATCACCAGCATTGTTCAAATAGCAAAGTACGTGTGCCCATCTGAGCACCCATGGACCTTTTAGTCTTAAAAGGAAGTCTGGTCAGGGACATTGTTGGTGCATTGCTATCTTCAGGCAGCAGAAAACGATTGCGCGATTGACCAACAAAAACCTGGTCTTAAGTCAGTGGTACAGTATTTTACTGCTATCTTAAGGGCACATTATTCAGATAGTAACAGGCATACACTCTCTTGTTACACACACAGGGACATGCAGCAGTGCACAAACATGCAAAAGATTATTATTGTGGACCATCAATCTGCTTAATCTGCACACAAACAAGTATTCCTCTGCAGAAAGGCATCCTTTTCTATTACTTGGCAGATCAACCATTATAACAGCCACTGGCCAAGGTACAAAGCACATGTGGATTTCAAGAGGAATGAGAGATGACACTGATTGATTTATTTCAGATTATACCCAAAACACACCACGCTCCTTACTTTGCGCTCAGATTATCCGCTGCTGAACAAGCAAAACGTGAATTTGGCCACGCCCTAAATGCACTTGCACAACGCGCTTCAGACCGAACGCTTACATTGTTAAAGTAAAGCCCATAATCGGTGAGATCATGTTTTAGTCCTTCTCTCACATTGTCGAGATGAACTGGTGATGACTGATCTACAACGTGGTTAGGGAGGAGAAGTCTTAACCTTCACTCAGCCATGACCTCCTTCAGTGGTCAACTAAAAGGGAAGACGTTGCTCACTCCGAACAGACCAATGTAGAGCTGTTATGTGAGGTTGGTCTGACATATAATGACCTTTCTACACAGGTTTAAATAGAGGGGATGCAAATTGCATTTTAAATGCTCATCTGTGTTCAACTGGCTATCTTATTTAATGTCCAACAATTGAAATGTGCGGTAAATGTGTGCATAGATACCTGCCTGCACAACTGGAACGAGCTATTGATTGTGAGCAAAGTCAGAGGTTCAGGCTAAGCAAGTGTGACAAATGTTGCTGTAGGACAAAGAGAAAACAGAGGCCTCAATCTCAGACTGTATTCTCAAACAGGTCAAGAGTTTTTGTGTTGTTATTCTTTGGTGCACTTTCAAGGTCCAAAACATCCTCCTCCTTCCCTTAGCCTTTTAGCTTGTGGAGCAGGCAGTTTATCATGACGCAGCGATATCTGATGCCTTTGCAGAAATACTTTCCTTTCCTGCAGGGAGGAATTCACTGGGCCTTTAATCATAGCAAGAGACTTAACTGACAAATACATATTAGAGATGGTTTGGAGCTGCATTTTTTTCCCCATTTTTATTGTTGTTCCTCTACATGACCATGCATAACCTTGAGAAATGGAATGGCCTGCACTGTTAAAAGGAACCATATTCTTCATGGGCAAAGAGAGCACAGTGACGTGAAAACGATCACATAATGTGCTTTCAGATAGCATCTCTGAAAGGCATTAAGGTCTGGCCAGCATGTGTCTCGTGTTACACCAAGGAGGGGAAAAAAAATGGCAAAATAAGCCTATTTTGAGGCCTTACTACATATATACTGGAGGACTGTGTTTTTGAAAGAAGTCGGAATATTGTTTTGACAGCGGACTTGCTGCTCTAAGCCTCCGGAGTGGCTAAAACCTGTTAAGAAATATCACAGATCACTCCCTGCTCGTACAATGTACTTGTATGGAATGAGTAAAACAAGAAGTCAAAAAGTTCACAATGAGAACATACTGTACTCAGTAAGAAGTGCCACCTCCCATTTGAGGCAAAACAATCCGATACTCATACTCAGTTAAACTGCAGGACCTGCAAAAACAGATGTTGGAGAGAGCGAATAAATCTTGAAACAAAATGATCACCACCCATCCTATTTTCAAATAAGTCTCTTTATTCCTCCAATTTGCATTTTGCCATTCGGTTTTGAGGATATAACTGATATTGGCTGTCATAACGAGCACACAAAGAGTCTGTCTCTGGCAATTATTACGAGCTGAAGTGAGCAACTCGGGGATTAAGACAGGAACTGTGAGCCGTCTCCATCTGATCTGCCTCTGCGCTCCTCTGAACCGCCGTAGAGCTGCGGCCCTGCTTGCTTCATTTCCTGTCCTGCTTGAAAGATCATAAGCCTGGGCCTCTTCAGGCCTGCTCGGCCAACAAAAGCCCCTCCTAATCCTGCTGCTTGCCCACAATTAATCTTCCTAGTTGCCACATTATTAACAGCACCACCCACAGACTATTTTAGGGGGGTGCGGGGGGAGAACAAGGAAAGGGAGGACTACTGGGGTTAGCTGAATACGAGATAGAGCCTTGGGCTGCCTTCACAGCCTGCCTCTGGTCCCATGGGACATCAGTCACCTTGCTTTCAGTATCACCACCCACCCAGATGCAACGCTACGCATGACACCACTACTTCACCTCCTCTCTATCATGCCTGCTGATCATACACCCAACCCCATTCAACATCTGGGGTTGTTGTCGCTTCCCGTCCTATCCAGCACAACCATCCCACCCCGTCCACCGTGCATCAATCAGCCAGCTTCCACTTGACCTGATCCTCCTTTTTCTACTCTCAGACGTTACTCACTACCCCTCCACATTTGCACTCTTTTGCTTTAGTCAGTGACATGTCCGGAGGACGAGGAAGCAGAGAAGGAATGAAGGAAGGGAAAAAAAATTCTCTGTACTTGCTTTAGGAGGACCGGTGCATTGATGATTATTTTAAGACTTTGCACAAATGTGCCACAGACACTATCACACTAGATATTTCTTTGAAAAGGTTATAAAACATGAATAACGGCATTGCATGATTAAAGATAGGAGTGTGATAGGACCTACAACAATAAAGTGCCACATTTCTGAACTTTTATGCATTTATTGTGAAATATAGAAGCATTAAACATCAGGCGTGTTCATACAAATTCCAGCTCTCAAAGGTCTGGAGCTAAGTAAATAAATAAAAGCTAGTAAACTTTTCATTATTCCCACACATTCATGTCCTCAAAACAAGCGCTGCAGCTACGCTCCTACTCTCTTTATTCCCACTTTTCTGTTTCATATCCTCCTCCGTTTCCCTCCGTCTTGGTTTCTCTGGTTTTACCTACACTGAACAGAGGGAGGTGCTGCTGTGTCGTCTATTTAAGGCTCTCCTGGACCCCGTTCTCATCTCTCCTTCTCTCTCAGTCTCTCTGCTGTCCAGATTAGTCTGCTCATCAAGCTGAGCATTGTTTTAATTTGCTGGGCCTGGGGCATATGCTGAGTGTTCACATCATTATTGTCTCTGTGCAATGTGAGTTATCGCCACAGCTTATGATAATGTGGCACAAATTTACAGGCTGGGGAGCACCATGGATTCTGTGATAATAAAGGGTGGACAGAGAGGAGTGGAAAGAGGGAGAGAGAAATGAAAAAAGTGTGCATACGTGTGCGTGAGTGAGAGAGAATAAGCTCTGTTGGATGTCATTATGAAAGATGATCCCCACACTAGATAATACATCACACCAGTGCTGTCTGTCTTCTCCTTTTCAGCGTTGTTATGCGAATAAATGCTGATAAACCCAGAGGCAATAGTGATTATTACTTCCAACATATCACCCCGAGAGAGGGGGGCAGGAAGAGGGAGACAGGGGAGGGTTGGAAAGAGAAGAAAAGCAGATCACAAGGAGAGCCACATGGAGCACATAACCACCTCCACGGTGGGGATCTTGAAAATATGAGGCACCAAAAAGTGAGTCAGGGAAGGTTGACGCACATCTAGATGTTTTTCAGATGCAACTGCCACAAAGTTTATAAAGTTTTGGAAGCCTGGCTGTCGATTATAAATCTTGACGGGTGTGATATTATACTACATTATGCTGACATGAGTTGATCGAGAAAGATTTCCCCAGAATGTGATTACGACGTCGGCTGTCACAGCAGAAGTACACAAAGTAACTATTTTGCTCCGCGTTTTTACACCCTGCTCTCCTCTTCCGCGGCGCAGCTCTGAAGTCTCCCCCTGACCAGCTCATCCTGACACAGCTGGTTCCTGCCTCGCCTCACCTCACCTCCCTCCTTAAGACTGACCAGCAATACAATCTAATTACAGCCGCGCTACAGAGGGAGACCAGTGTAAACACCAGCCCTTTTTATCTCCTTATACATCTGGACAAGTAGACAAAGTGCTAAAAGGAAATAAATGTGGCCTGACAGCCACATCAAAGAGTTCAGCCAGAGGCTTACTGCTACTTAGGGCACAGGAATGTTGTTGCTAAGCATCAGCCCGCAACCTATCAGGGTGCAAAGAGGGCCCTGTCCTGCCTTAGAGAGGGAAAAGGGGAAAAGAGAGAAATGAAGAGGAGCGAGAGGGAGGGCGGGCGAGGGGAGGGGAGCTGACATTGAGGGGAGGCTAGGGACTCAAGGAGATTTTTGTAGCTTAAAGCAATTGTTGGAAGAAACAAGCCTTCTGTTTTGTTTTCTCTTGACACCATTTCTGCTTTTTGTGCTTGCAAAAGACATGTATAAAAATGTCTTTTGATATGTTTTCTCTTTGGGTCTATATCAAAATATTTCTTTTGTGTCTGTGCATGGAACTTTTTTCACATCTTGTCTCCATAAACTGGTGCTGCTTTCTGATCATGTTAGAGATCAGAGGAGACACAACTTGTGAACTTATTTGAGTCAACATTTAATGCTGGCATGACACGTTTAGTTCTTCACTAGATAGAATTTTTTATGATTCATGTTTCGTACTTTTGAAGTTAGGGGTTACAAACAATGCAACACTTTCTGAAATAAACAATGAAAAAAGAAATAAGTAGCACTAGCTTGAAGCGTCTTGCAGCATGTAATGGCAGTGATGAAATGAAAAACGCTCTCGTTCACTAGCAGAGATCAAATCTACCTCCCACATACACAGACTTTTACATGTTTTCAAACAGAAGTCTAAAATTATTCTTTATGTTTGTGTCAACTAATGAAAAAAACAACAACAAAAAGATCTTATTTTATGACCAGAAAAACACATGTTGGTTGAGTTAAAATAATTTAAATGAATATTTTTTTCCATCGACAGGCATGGTGAAAGGTCCAACAGTGGAATATTAATTCTATTGTTTTCAATTCACTTTAAGTCTTAAGGAATTGGACTGAGGGATTAAAAAAAAAAAGAAAAAAAATTGGAATGTGTTTTAAATTGCTATTATATGGATGAAAACTATTCATTGTGTTTCCTTAGGTAATGGCAGGGGGAAGAACATTTGATGTAATGGTGCCTGCACTTGTGAGCATTACAACGGTCTTTTGCTCAGCAGGAAGACTGCTGTGCGTGTGTTTAATGATTAACCAGTTCTACTCCAATGAACTTGCTCTTGAGTAAATGTATCATATGATCACCGATCACAAGAGCAACTGTTCTGATGTTTCGCTCGGGGCACGAGGCACACAAAGTGAACCAGCAACAGCGAGACCCGCCGTTCTGTGTACGGCTAAGCGTCAGACTGGCAAAGGTTGAGTGCTGCTGGACGTTAATCATCCATAGCGATGACTCATAGATGGTAATAAGGCTGTGTTTGTTTTTGGGTTGAAATTTAAAAAGTCATTCGACCTTTTCAGTGAGCATCTTGCGGAGTAAGTGCAGGTGATTTAAAGCAGAAACGGAAGCCTACATATTACAGGTACGCAGTACAATTAGCTCGAGGCTATTTCTTATTTCGGTCTAGTTTGACCTTTTCATTCGCACAGATTGTAAAGCTAAAAAGTTCTCAAGACAAATCAAATAATCATAAAATGCTGTATATATTAGTGAGAACAATGATTAAATGTCTTATTCAAACTTTTACGCTAAACATAACCGATTGTTTCATATATTTTCATCAGCACACACAATTTCTTTTATCTCCAAAACAGGAGAAAAAAAGCGAGATGCGAATGTTCTGATCTACCTGTGACAAAAATAATTTTTGTCATAGTTTTGCCTTATTTAACTGGTGCGAAAAGAAATATTTTCATCTTTCCTTGTTTAAAGCAAACTACACAAACACACACAGAGAGACACACAAAACCACAGCGACTCAGGAGTGTGACATATCATGAGGCTTTCTGTTCCGATTAGGGGATGTAGCTAACGTCAGGGCTGTTTTCTAGAGTGTAGGATGTTTAATAATTGAAGACTCAGGGAGCGGGCCTGTCACACCGGCTTGTCTAGAATGTTTCCTATGCAATTAGACGCCGAGAGACATTTGAAGAGGACCCACAAAAAGAGGCACAAAAACTGACATGTGAACTTAAAGGAAATTAGCTCTTCACACGAGTGAAATGTGAAGGTTACTTAGCAATGCTTAACTCAGACTGCGGCTGTGTGAAGTGTGTGTTTGACTCAGCGCTGCTACGAAGACTGCGATTTTCTTTACTTTGAGCCGGCTTCAGTCAGTAAGATCACAGAGGGAATGAAAACTAATTTTGACTCAAGGCACACGGAGAGAGAGGGAAAAAAAAAAAGGAGAGAAAAAAACCCTGAGATGTGTCGAAATAATGAGATCTCTTGATGTTTTCTGGGAAGATATGGGATGATGCAGACAGATGCACAACTCACATCTTCACCCAAGGACACAGACACACAAACACCCGTTGAACATTTAACCACAACTTCAAAACACACAGATTTGCATGTGTGCACGAACTCACATTAAAAAGCTCACACACACACACACACACACACACACACACACACACACACACACACACACACACACACACACACACACACACACACACACACACACACACACACACACACACACACACACACACACACACACACACACACACACACACACACACACCCTCTCATATTATCTAAATGTGTGAAACACTAATGCACATGTACTTCAATGTTCACTTACATTCATGTAAAAACACAACTTGATTAGTTTATTAGTGCAGATGCAGACTCATATGATGTAAATACACTTCAACCTCTTCTATCTAAATTTAAGAACTCTGACCTCAACTCAAAGTAAAAATGTTCAGTGGTATGTAATTTTATTTTGTTATTTTTGCAGCACATAAAAACAATTTTAGAGCACACACCCTTGAATTATGAACTGATACCGGCACATATATTTCAGACTAATAAACACCGGTAAAACGCGATTACAATAATTAAGCTACTGAAAATTTGATTCCTCCTAATTTCCATTTAAAAATATTACATGACGAGTTGTAAATACAGCTGATTAGTATGCTCCCTATCCATCTCTGCTCGCCTCATATCCCTGACAACCTTTCACAAGAAGTTCCCTGCATCTCTGGATTCTCCGTCGCAATGATAACACTGTCATCTTCCACACCTATCATAAGTCACAGGCAAACGACCCAGATCCTCAGAACCCTCTGAGGGCCTGTAAGCTGTATCATTACACCATGTCATCTTTATGGCAAGGAGCAAAGCCCGGCTCTCTAATTACACTCTGCCTACTCCATTTACCCAGACAGGGACAGAGCAGCAGGCAGACAATGCATTAAAAATGGAGTGCTTCCTCCTGCTCTACGGACGCCCGTGTTGTTCTACTGGTGGCCGCTGTTGTCCCCCGGTTGTTGCTGTTGTTGTTCTGTAAAAGCTGCAGAGGAGAGATAGCAGAGGGCACATGCCACTGTGCCGTCCTCTCCTCTCCTCTCCTCTCCTCTCCTCTCCTCTCCTCTCCTCTCCTCTCCTCTCCTCTCCTCTCCTCTCCTCTCCTCTCCTCTCCTCTCCTCTCCTCTCCTCTCCTCCTCGAGTTTCCCCACCTCCTCCATTCTTCAACCCTTCCCTCAAAAGGACTTATGAAGGTGAGCGTCTGTATGACAGGCTAGAAATAAAAGAGACAAACCAGGGATAAAAATTAAATAAAAAGTAGCTGTCTTAAACAGTAATTGCACTCCTTTGCTGAGCATGCTCTCAGATATATAAACTTGATTTACTGTCGGTGTTGCTGCCACAAATCAGAAGGCCCTCTGAGAAACACTCATGCTATGAAATTGTTTAATCTCATCAAGTTCTGCTTTCACAGCAGGCCATAAATCACATAGTCTTTGTTATCATAGACCTCCATGAGCGCCTCTGAGGCAGGCAATGGATCGTGGGTATATATAATCTTGACTGCGCAAACAGCAGGGTCTGAGCAGCCTGAAATACTTTCATATTAGCCGCCGTGCAGCTGGCGGAACACAAGCACCCTGATGGATATCTCATTTCCTGCGCTCTGCATCTATTTCGAGCAAATTATTACTGCATAAATTTCTTGTCAACAGAAACGGCCAATTAATTAAGTTAAAATGCACTCCTGATCACATCTACACACCAAACAGGAGAGCTGGGGCCATTTTCCACTGAGCGAATTTACCGCAGGGGTCACTGTAATTAATGATTTTAAACTTTGTCATAAAGTCGCAGACAGGCCCATATCTACACGGGAGCTACGGTACGGTCTAACCCGTGACACATTTGCATAAAGTATATTTATGTGAAAATGCTGGAGGACGACAGCCGGGGCGAGGAAATAAAGTTTACAACTACTAAACAAAATGTCCGCCAACCCCTGCCTCTCTAGTATTTCATCAAAGACATGCACAGAGGATTGGATAGAGATCATGGAAGCACCTTTGCCATTTAAGATACAAAATATACGCATTTAGAGCTCGCAACCTGAATGAATTATTCATAATGTACGAGGGGTTGGAAGTTTGTGGGGGTTGTTTATTCAGCTTGGGCCGTTTATCAGACAGTGAGGATCCCACGGCGAGGATGAGCTCGGAGATTTATCTGTGCTCGGGCTCCAAAGCAGATAAATCAAGGGTTGTAATCATGCTCTGAGTGGCCCAGCTGTGACCCCGTGGTGAACTAATGACACGGGGATATCTAAGCCCCTCTTCCTGTTCCTGGGTTAGGCCCTTAGGTTAGTCCCCTGTCATGAACGATGTGCTAAAGAAAGACACGGCTTCACAGCGAAACCAAGAGGAAACCTAAGGCCCTTCGTGTCCCTTTGTCCTGTTTACACAACACCAGCAAGCAGGACTGTTCACCCACTACTAAAAATAACAGCGTCGGGTCGGGGCAAAGTAAGAGCAGAGGACTACTGTACAACGGTGTTTGCTCAAACAATAGCAATGTGTATCGATTGCAAGTATACACATAGCGGGTTCACGAGCTGCTATTCACAACAGTCCATGTAAAAGATACTGCTGTTTGGCTTGAGGATGTCTCCCATTCCCTCCCAGAGCAAAGGCTTTCTCCTGGACTGAGCCTGCTCTGATTTATCATGTCTTCTGCTAGCAGGCTGTCCGCTGATTAAGCCAGTGGAACTTTGTTTCACTCTCCTCTCTCTTTAATCTGTCTCTCAGAGAGATAAATTAGCCAGTGCTGTGCCAGCTCCTACTCTCTTTACCTCCCTCCCCCTCCGTCTCTTCCTCTCTCTCTCTCCGCTTTTTCTCTCTGTTTATCTTTTCTGTCTGTCACACATTGAGAAGAGAGCAGACACATCTGCTCCTACGACTGCTGCAGGAGATAGGGCCGGGCTACATCCCTGGTCAGATTCAGCTAAGAGTGTCTGTGAGTAAGAACGAGGGAACGAGTGTGTTTTTCCTCTCTTTTTCCTCTCCTTGACAACATTCTGTCAAACAATCTCCCTCCCCTTGGCTTGGGCTTATGCTCTTTGTTGTTAGCTGATAAATCAGAGAGTATTTATGATCTGCAATCCCTATTCTTAGCCTTTTTAATGGCGACACGTTTGTGGGTGAATTAAAGCAGGGTTTTATTCACTAGGCTGTGGGCCAAAGTGAGGCCTGGGTGCCTCTGCCTGTGAATGTTTTCCCTTCTCCACTCTGGCCGGGTGGTAAATCATACTCATTGTCAGGCAGTGCTAAGTTAGTGTGCGTCATTGGGGAGAGCAGGAAGCACCGGGCATAATTCTGTCCATCAGTTTAATTTATTGTATCGGTAGCTTTGTAATCTCTGCCCCATAAATTACAGGGGCTGACAGACAAGAATTTGGTTTTAAAGGCAACGCTCATCAGGATTTTGGCTGGCTATAGGCTTTATTTTACTCCCAGCTTTTGCCTCTCATATTCAGCCATGAAAGCAATGAAAACCTCTCAGTGTTAGGGCTAGTGTGCTGTACTATTTACAATTGGAGGCATAATATTTTTGTCAGGTCATCATTCACATGAAAGACTACTAAGAATGACTGTTAAAAGAAGACGAGGGTCAATAAAAGAAGAGGAAAGACAGTGATGGAAAGAAAAAGGGAGAAGAAGAGGGGATTCGAGGACACAACCTTGTTCAGAGGTTTTATTTCAGGTGAAATATAAGGCCTAATACAAGGGCACTGCTGCAGCATCTGCTTTGCAGATAGTGCACTTGGCTCCCCTTCCATGCCAGTGAATATAAATCAGGCCAGGCATCTCAATGCTAGGCCTGACTTCTAGAGGCCAACAAATCTTTAACATGAGATTAAGGCCTCAGTGGAGTCATCTATCCTTGGGTGATGGAGGAAAATATCAGAGCGCTCTATGGGCAATATGGTTTCACTGAGTCAGGACTGATGCGTGCTGGAATGTACAGAATGCCACATGTAATGGTCGAACAAATTATTATTCACATACATGGTGAATTACCTGCTGCAGTAAGGATGAATAGATGGCTACAAACAGAAAAAAAAACCCTGTTAGCTAATTATTCTGGAAGCCTGACTAGAACTTTGATAATATTAAACAACAACAAAAAAATCTGTGTGGAAATATAATGCATTTTCTTGGCAAAATATGAGAACAATACTCTGAGGAACAATTACCGTCCTGTATTTTCTCCAGAACTCATAAGCTATGTGTTATGGGTACTTTCATTTAATTGTAACAAATGTAAATGGTGTCAGCGACTACAAAGAACGCAGACCTAAGCAAAGCTGCCAATTACCCTATAAAACATGCATATCTTCCAAAGCTATGGGTCTCCTTTGTGGGTTTAACCTTCCAAAGGCAACGGGCAGGTTTACAAGATGCTCGCTCAGTGGATACGATTGTGCTTAGCATAAAAGGGAACACAGTCTGTGAAGACCCTAACAATGAACCATATCTCCCGTAGCCTTTTCAGCACGCCGCCACATTTACATATCAAGCCACTAGCCCGATATGTAAACACATTCCATCAGATGCCGCCATCAGCAGCCAATGAGAGCCATTTCACTCCGCCTATAGCTCACACACTGTGTAACATCAGACAAAGGCAGAGAGGCCTGAAAGAGACATCTCATGTCATCACCCAAGAGAGATAATGGAATTGTTGTACATCCTTGATCACAGACACTCTCACGGCATCTTGCTCTCTTTTTTTTCACTCATTCTTTGTCTCAGTGCTCTTAAAGTCTCTCTATCGTTCTCCCTCTCTCACAAATGTGTGGAGACACAGCACACGAGTAAAAAAAAAAAAAAAAAAAAAAAAAAAAAAAATTCCAGCACACTTCAGTGCGATAGCTCCTCTTCTCTTTCAGGGTTTCATCTCAATAGCTTTTTTTTTTATCTGAGCACTTCAATTTGCAAGCCTAGCTGGAAGGCAGCTCCTCCTGATATGTTAATTGCAGGGTACTTAAGCACTAAAAGATTAACATAAAACCCTTTGGAAACAAGCTAATAGTTTATGATAATTCGTGCATGGCCTTTGTCTGTCTATCATTACATTGCCTCTAGCGGTAATTTTTATCAAGGGGCTGTAAAATATCATTTAAACAAGTTCACTTTCAGATAATTAATAGTAGAAACTGTATTATTCAATTGAGCCACACTGGCACCATTAACAATATGGCAACTAAGCTATAATTAAACTATTTTATTTTATTAACCTATTCATAATGTTGTGCAAATGATGACACAGAGATGTTTTTTTTCTTTTTTCTTTTCTTTCTTGCTGAAGCACTGTCACGAGGGCAATTACAGGAACCCGGGGTTGTCTCCTCAGTTAGCTGAGCTGATTGAAGCTTTTCAATTAGCAGGTGGATGCATGGCTTAGAGTAGCTCCCACACAAAGACGATGGGAGACCTGCACGCCAGCACGAGGAATCTGCTGAGCTGACAGATAGGAATTTGTGCCGTTTCTCAGGACCAAGATATTTAAGGTTTTAACCTGGATTTGAACCTGAGATGAAAAGATTCAAAGTGAACAGCGAGAAGATCGCAGTGGAAATATCTCACTTAGAAACATCCACGTAGCTGCTCAAAGGCTAAAAAAAAATAAAAATAAAAAAATGCAATGATGTGGGGCTAATCGGGGGTTGTGCAGTTACAATAGGTTTCTTGATTGTAAAATAAAAATCTGTCGCAGCTTCAATAAATGTACCGAGCAGCCATTCATCGAGTGTTCAAAAAAGTAAACTACCATTCCAAACCGGCGACCTCCGTCTTCGTGGACATCCATTTTGTTTACATCCATCGTCATCTGAAATGTTTAAGCACGACTGTGTTCGAGGAACAGGTGCTGCAGGAGTGCTCGTACAATGCATGTACACTGTACCTGAGTGAATGCATTTGTGTTTGAGAGACACACGTGCATGTGTGTGCGTACACTTTCTCTTTCAGACACACCACTCCTCTCATGAATAATACAAAAACTCCTTTCACCAAAAAGCTCAAATAGCTATTCATTCATCTGCATACCTGGAGCCTTGCAAAATGATTGGCCCACCATTACCACAGAAAAAAAAAAAGAGAGAGAGAGAGAGAGAGAGAGAGAGAGAGCGAGAGAGAGAGAAATGTTCCCCATACAATTTGCTTCAAAATGAGACAGGAATGATTCTGTTCTTTTCAATGACGGAGACAGGCCCCTGTGCATAATGATGTTAGCGTAATGGGGTGACAGATAGACTGGGAGACCATGACATTAGCATGAGAAACGCACCAGTGAGCAGCCGCTCAACTGTGGTCTCAGAGGGCCCTCAGACATACACTCTGAACATCGTTTGTCTCGCAGCTCTACGAGCCTGACAAATGAAGACATGCCACGTTTTATGTCGAGCAATATACCATTCCACTTTAGCAAACACATGACTTAATGACAGAGGGAAACCCGGTCCCTGCATTATACAAACCCACTATCTCTTGTCTTATTAGGGAGGAATAATCTCATTCAAGGTCGGACGGAAAGCGGGGACGGAGTCTCCGCCTTAATGAGACGTGATGAAAATACTTACAATCAAAAAAATACAAAGGTTAGCCCTATAAAATAATGAGAAACAATAACCAATTACATACTATGTCGCTGCGCAGAGCTATTTCAACAGGTTACACGCTAAGAGTAAACTGAAACCACAGCTTTACTACAGTAAAAGCTATTTCCGGGCTTATTATAGTTAAGGAAGCCTTGACAGTGCAATAGCTAACACCACTGCAGGACTTTATTTCTTTATTAGTGTCACAACTTTACAATCTCACCTTTAGGAACTAAAATTACGACCACACTTTTGTTTTACCGAGTGTGAAAAGACAGGCGCAGACACAGGAAGGCCAGTTGGTAGCACACAAAGAGAAAAAGGAGTCTAAAATCTAATCTCAGAAACCAAAACATGTAAACCTTTTCTTTTTCTTTTTTTCCCCACATGGCCTTTACCACTGTAGCTATCCGTCTAAGTTTGTTAAGGCTAACAATATCTTTTATAAAACTGCAGAGGTATCTCAAAGCCGGGGAAATATAATCGTGTATTTATAAGAAGTGATATGCAACAGGTAACACACTGTCAAAATGTAGATGCTGCAGACGTGAGCCGCAGCCTAAAATCGGTCGAGCTATGACAGCCCCGCCGTCCACAGCACGACACTGTCGAAGGGTGAATGCCTCCTGTAAACATTTATCTTCCCTGTGAGTGTGTGTCTGTGTGTGGTACGGCTTGGCGACAGGAGCTTCTCGGAGGCTTTATCTGCGGCATGACAAGACAACCTGTAATATACGAGCATCTGGAGCTCCTCTTCAAACACAACCTTATCTCACGCCAAACATTCCCCGAGGCCAGAGCAGAGCAAGAGTGGCCCAGACCAGACAAGACCTCACACCGTCTCTCCGCATCCCGCCCAACCCGTGAGCTGAGTGTCGGGCGCACAAGCTGGGAACGGTCCATCAAAGCGCATGTGTGTGTTTACAGGGAGTGTACTATGAGTGCAGCCTCGACAGTTAAAAGCAACAGTGTGACATCGCAGTGACGGAAATCATCTGCTCCGAGTTTTTCTTCCGTCTTGCTAATCGAGTTAGAGGTTAATGGTGTTGCACTCAACACAAATCGACACAATCCTTCTTCATCCGCTGACTTAAACATATCTGTTAAGACTAGAAGTAAACACCCATCACTCATGGGTCTGTTTGGGAGGATTAATTTTACATCAATCTTAAGATAAATAGTAAAGGCCATGAGAGATCTTAAAGAGGGGAGCGCATGTGCGTGCCACTTTTGAATGCAACTGTTCATAGGTTCATAAGAAAATCGTTAAATCAACAAGACGACTGGGTTGTTATACATCTGTAGAATCACACAGAAGCTCGCTCTCAAACTGTAACATATCCTTCAAACAACGCAGACTGTAAATGAAGTATGGCGAGGTCCGTTGCCCTAAGCATCCGCTCAACAAAATCACTCTGGTGCAGGTGTAGAAAAAGTGTGCGAGGAGAAAGCGGCTCAGTTATGAAGCCCCATTCTTTCTCTGTCTGTATTCTGTGCTCTGCTCGGACCACTGCCTTCAGCCAGCCTATGGGGTGGAAGTAGACATGCCCCTCTCTGGGGCCTGTACATACGGCCTGTGCCTCACTTCAAAGAAAGGCCATAAGGGCAGCGTACTCCCCCTCCAAACTCAGATCCATTCAGCTCACAGCTGATTCCTCCATGTGTGCGTGGATGTTTATGTGTGTCTCACTTTGACTCTCTCTAGGCCCCTCTAGCTTTCATTTCAGACTGCTTTCTATCCTCTTGTTCTTTTTTCTTCTTTTTTCTTTTTTTCCACTGGAAGATGGATAAAGGAGGACATGGAAGTACAACCCATAGTTTCTGTGCGGGTTTGCGTGTCTGTCTTTGATGTCTGATAATGAAGGGCAACACTGCGCAATCTCTAAACATGCTGTCACGCAAGCTCTCATCGCGTATCACAACTTAATGCAAAGCATGCTGACATCACAGCAAAACACAACAAAGGACAGTTTGCTGACCTTGTGTCAAATGAAAAATATAAGTGTATAGAAGAGAACAAGAAACACAGACCGAGGAGTGCGCGACAGAGAGGAAGTGAATCTGAAAAGGAGGAAGCTGGAGAGAGGAGTTGAGCTCAGTGGCTGCGGCACAGGGAGGTCTGGCCTTTACAAATCCCTTCTTTTTTGATCTCTTCATCCAGATGAAAGAACAGCGGCAGGCAGGATTATGCGGGACAATTGTGCTTTCTCCCCAAACCCTGACTTGATCGGCTTTTACGAGAGCCCTAATCATTTTCAATTAAGCACATTTTCTGACATCCTGTAATAGCTGCAGTGCTGGTCTTAAACTCTCCAGTCGCCCTCGCGCTCCCCCGCAGCCTCCTTTCTGCTAAGCCTCTCATTCCCAGACAGCATGCCTGTAGTGTCTGCTGACAATCTGAATGGGCCTGAACTGCAACTTGTTGTTAAGGTGCCAAATAACCCATTTACCAGATGCTTGACAAGGATGTTATTTGGCTCTTTGATTGAATGTGCTTTTGTGTCAGTGAAGCATTGAATTAGTGTTGTTTGTTTGTGGAAGCCCCTGGGATCCTCCTCAGTCTCAATGTTGTTTTTGTGTTTTTGTTTTTTGGGATTCCTTTTGGTAAAATAATCAATATCTAATCCAATTAGTAGACGGAATTATAACACACTAACATCCTTTTCACGAATCCACAGGTCTGCACCGGACATTGAGCCTGTAAGAGAGCAAGACAGCATCTTCAAATACTGCCTCTGAAGATGTAAACTGTATTTATAATGTCACCGTGATGTGGTCCACGGCAGCCTAGTCGCCCACTGTTCATTCACCAGGTGCTTAATTCCAGTCAAACTTTGGAGCCTGGTGTCTCTCGAGGGAGTCAAGGTCTCAAGTACTTGACTGAGACAGACAGCACCATTAGCAGGTCCTGGACCAGCCCCAAACCCTGACAACCACTCACAGCTGGCAATGGCAGGCGGAGGAATGGGTCTCCTTTTCTTCAGTTTAGCCAGATAGAAGTGAAACAAATGTCCATCACTCACTCAGCACCCAGCAGGACGGCTCGCTGTTTTTGAGGACAAACTTGTAGGAATAGAAAAACAGAGGAAATATGGAACTGGGAGCTTCCACTCGGACGATGTAGGATTTTCTGAAAACTTAACAGACTTACGTAGGTGATGTATGAATTCAGGTAAAAGCTTCAATAATACACAAACCAGTAAGTGTGTTACATAGTCAGAATACAAGTTTTCTTATATTAGATATTAGTAACACATATACACACACATTCTCATCAATGTGTCCATGCTTCCATCCATCCATGTCTACTTTTCTTTCTGTATATTCAAGAAAATCATATTTTTACTGTTACCAACACGAGATAACGCAAAAATGTGACTACAGATGTAAGGCAAACAACCAGCATGACCCATATTCAGAATACAAGCTCTGCATATACTATGTAGTGATAAATAAAGTATAATATAGAGAAATAGTGTCCATCAATTGCATCAATTGCAAGGACATCAAGCAGATTTAGTTTGTATGCAAAAATGTTTGAGTGTACTGAATTTGGTCTCTTTTTCAGTTTGAATGCCCTTCACAATCTAATAAGATTTGATTTACTATGTATCATCATCATTGGGACAAAGTTTAAATATGCAAAAATAAAATAAAATGACAAAACTTAGCTGCCCTTAATCCAACCCCCCCCCCCTTTTTTTTTTCTTTTTTTTTTTTTTTTTTACCTGTCAGGACCATACAATACTTTGGTTCTTCTTTTACTGTTGATGAGTAAAGTTGATAAAAAAAAAAACCAACCTTCTCTCTCTATCATGCACATACACACATTACACACAGACAAAACCATTGATCCAGTGTAGCATAGCCACGTCTGTCTGCCAGTGGCTGTCTGTCATTATCAGCTTTGATAATGTCTAATAGTGTCCTCAACAAAGATCCCTACCAGGATGAGTTTGTTTCCCCAGCTCTCTGCAGCTCATTGGCTGGGGCCTCCACTTCTAATCACCTTTCATTACAGCCTTCTGATCCCCAGCTTCCCTTTGTACACCGCACTTCATCGTCTTTATTTTCCGCTCTAATTGCATGTGAAAGATGCCCCCTTTGATTCTGCCTGCATGCCAAAGTGCTATCAGGGGGAGAGTGTCGAAAAGTGTCATGTGTGTCTATCTACTCGGAGGATGAGGGAGTCACATATTCACCTGCTGAGGACAAACCAGTTTCTCCCCAAGATATGACGTATCTATCACCGGCTCAGAGGATATCAGTGCTATCTGTCAGCATAATAGCAAAGGGTAGGGGGTAACAGGATTGGAGAGGGGAGGGGCGGAAAGGAAAAAACATGGAGATGGGTGCTTTGAATTGTGCACTTCCAGCGAAGCACTCAGATGTGTTTGTGTGCGCGTGTGCGTGTTTCATTTTCCGAACAGCGTGGCCTTGTCAAGTGTAGCTTGTTTTAACCCATTCTCTTCTGACTCTTGTCAAAAATTAAAAACAACAAAAAAAGACTCCTGTACCCTTTTTTCTTTTTCTTTTTTTTTTTTTCAAATGCCATCATTTGTTGCTGTTCGGTGGAGGTTGTGTACGCACCATGTTCGGGTTGTTCACTGTCAGTGTTTAACCTTTTCAATATGATGTCTCCAAGACCTTTGGTGGCCACTGTACGGTTCTAGAAAGGCTTATTGTCTGCAGGTTTTATACCCCGGTTCTTCTTCAGGAACTCGTTAAATGTGCACGACCCCCCCAGAGCTGGGAAATATACTGCACCTGAGGCACAACTAGATGACAGAGGCTCTACCCATTGAAGAAGTATCACTCTAACAAGGGCCTTATTTTGGTAACATATTCACGGAGGGGCTCTTGAGTAGCCTGGTATCTGTTCATTGTTACGCTAGTGTTCCAGGATGGGAGGACTGGAACAGGAGAGACACAGAGAGACTTCACTCTGACAGAATCTAATCAAGAGTTGTCCTAACATATTACAACTGACTTAAGCTCTATCTTCCCACCCGGTTAAGTCTCACTCATTCGGAATCAAAATAACCAGGGAGACAGAGACAAGGAGAGACAGCGGGACAGAGAGGTAAGATTAGGTGATGGTGAGGGGAAAAAAAAAAGAAGAAGCACACATCCCTTTCTGGATGAAATGGAAGGCTACTTCCGGCTCCAATTTTGGCATATACCAGGGTGAGCTGCAGAAAGATAAATGAGCTCTCCCGCACCAAGAGGAAACTGATTTTTTTTTTTTACTCTGGCATTGCACTATTTATTGACATTAAGAATGATAATATCAATCAGTGAGCCGTCAGCAACCCAAGTGGGCTGCAGGGAGAACAAAGGTGCCTCTATCTCTCTTTTGATGCGTTTACAAGGAGATGTTGATGTACCTGCCATTCAGGTGCAAATAATGTCATCACATGCCCGGATCAGGGCGTGCTGCTCCACCTTAGTGATGAGTAAAACTGCCCAGGGCCCGTTCCCAAAGCTAGTGTTCATACCTAGGAAAAATAAAGCTGGCGGGTTAATGAGCTAGCAATCAGCACAACCAGAAGAGCAGCATAGCACCAACATGTCTGCACTCCCCATCTCCCTGTGAAATATAGCTGTGGGTAACTGAATTTTTTTCTACCTTTGGTGGTGATGAGCAGGAGAAAACACATGGCAACAGCATCAGGGAAGCGTCTGTGTAATTACTTTTGGCCATCTTTCAAACCTTTCTCTCTCAGGAGAGAGATGTGTGACAACATATGACAAGAAAGCCAACAGGCTTTCCATACAGAATAATGGAATCCATCATCACTGAGGCAGACACACCTGTCTGGCTTTGAGAACAATGCCACGCTGCCTATTTATTAGGTGCCAGAAAAGTTTATGTTTGTGCGGTGACAGTGACAGCAACTTGATCCTTTTCATTTTTGGAAGGGGGATCTCAAGCTTTGGGGAAAGGAGGGAGGAGGGAGGGGAAAGTCTGACTCACATATTTTCTTCTCTCCGTGGTGCACAGTGAGTTCTCTTTCTTCCTGATAGCTGTCTGCTAAGGAGTCAGAAGACAAATAACAAAGAGTGTCATTCTCCAGGAGGCTTTCACTAATTCTTTCTTTTCCCCACCTCAAGAAGATACACGTTATATCCCTCTGACACTTCAAGTCCAGGGCCATCTCAATTGTTCCTGAATGTGCAAGATATGAATTTTGTGTAGCGAATCAGGAGGAGATTTAATTATTTGTGTTAGTATGACATCTGTATCCAGCATGAACATAACAGATTAACATCAAGAAACCAGATTTATTGGCTGGAAGCCTCTGCCAGAACCATCTCACATAAAGGTAGTCTTGACACCTGAAATGTTCTTCAAAATGTAATTAGAAAAGTAATTACCTGATAAAACAAATGTATGTTTGTATTTCAAACATCTAATGATTGTTTTGAGACAAATGCTTGATAGATTAAAAGCTGCAAGTTCATACATATCAACTACTGATATTGTCAATGTTTTTTCTTCAATACATTTTCATACATTCTATTAGTTTGAATATAAATATCTGAAAAAGAGACAAAGGTGGTGACTTTTCACCAACCGGCAAATAAAAATAAAAATATATTTCTAGAATAAAAAAAAAATGATATTGAGCCAAATAGTGTGCTGTTGGTCTATGGTTGCTCAGAGGGCTACCACCTCAGTCTGACTGTCAGCCAGCCATGTTGACACGCTCCTTTTACTGTCTGTACTGCTGGCTGCCATTTTAACAGTTAATAATTAGGTTTCCTCCTGCCACAAAACAGAGTGCCACGGCGACAAAAGCCAATGGCAACCGAGGTGGCGGCTTGGCTGCCGCATTATAAATAGTCTGACCGAATGATTAATGAGAAGGGCCACGGAGCTAAAGCAGCAATCTCGCACACAGACAAAAGCTGCCTGCACAGCTGCCTGCACACACAAAAAAAATTAAACAAAACACAACAAGACAAGCCCTGTCCCTGGATAGAAACAAGAACCGAGGCAGAGTGGCAGGAAAAGTGGAAACATGCCAAGTAAATAAATTACTGAATTTTGACCGACAGCTTATGAAGACTTTATTTAACCTCTAAGCACTTTTCGGGGGGATCCTCATTAACATTTTGACACGCTCAGTTGAATGGCGAGGTCAGGCAGGTTTCAAATGCAGGGGAGGTTCAGAAGAGACAGGAAAATTATTTGGAGATGATTGTAAAGTAGAGACATGGGAGAAAAGTGGAAAAAGAGCACGACAGAGAGCCTCAGACAATTCAATAATTTGAGAAGCTGGAATTTGTTGCCTGTGTAAGGCATGCCAAAATCTAATTTGTTTAGAAGAGATATTTGGTTGCCAAACAAAGAAACAAAGGTTGGCTAAGGAGGACTTTAATAGCACCACAGGGGAGTCCACACAGCCCTCATATCCACCACTTGTTTTCTACACCATCCGATTAAACCTAAACACTGCACATATTATTTATGGTAGAATACATGAAGTTAAGAAGAAATGCCTGCTGTATTACAAGAATAATTTAATTACTGCCTTAGAAATACTTAATTGATTAATAATGCCACTCCCCACAAAATAAAACCATTCATCTTTTAATACGATGACATTTTGTCTGCTTATTTCTCTTCTACATTTCAGTTCTACATTATATTTTCCTACCCGTTTCCATCACCTACCTTCATGTCACTCCACAGTAATATGGGCTGAGCACTTAATGTTACCCTTTACCATTTCTAAATTATACTCATCAAAGCAGGCATGCCAAATCAATCAAAGGATGACAGCGAATAGATAACAATCCATGACAATCGTGACAAATATCTGTTTTTCCTTTAAGGGAAAGTTCCACAAACAAACATGGATGCTCTATTCCCCTACCGGCTAAACAATTATCTTGAAAATTTGGATGTAGTGTTGGTTCAAGCAGGTTTTTTCCATTTGAAGGGCCTTATTCTTCCCCTCCACTTTGCTGTGCTCAGTGAGCAGGGCTCTCAGTTGTCACGACATCTCCTTTTAATGCCCCTGACAGGGGGTTATTTGCTCCCATATATGTTTTCTCTCCAATTACACCATGGCAGGCTGGAGGCTGCCAAGCCACGCCGCTGAGATGCTGATGGTCACCTCTTTGACTAGTCCTTCCTGCCTCCTGCACTATATTTTTCATCTTTTTAGATTCTATTAGGGAGGAGGACTCTCTCATTTGTCTGTCCTTGGTTGAAAGTGTTGTTTAACACCTGACATGCATCAGCACCACAATGTAAACTACTATTTGGTATAGGAAGGACCTCAATTCTCAATTTTGTATTTTTCCTTCGGGGTGTACGTCTAGTAAGGCTGTGGTGTCAACATTTTACAGTATACAAATATTCTCAAGATAAAGATTCATTGCATTTTGGGTATGTATTAGAAAACTGCTTCATGTACAAACAATTTTCCAAAGAGACAAAGCAGCTGCAGTAGCCTCAGCAGTCCTGGGAATTTAAATTACCCCACACACTTTCTTAATTATGTCAAATTTTTTTTTAGCTTTAATATTTAATGCAAGGCACAATGCTAATCTACACACCAAAAACATTAATTAGAATACTTTGCTTGACTCTTTGTGTCTGTTTACAGCAATCAGGCTACTCAAAGATATAAAAAAAAAAAAAAAAAATGATACCAAGGGACTGATATCTCAAATATACAACATGCAAACCCTCCAAATCAATAGAGCAAAACAGACAGCATTTGTGAGTATAGCTTTAAGCTAAGTGGGAAGCCAAATGCAAAGGCTGCCATTGATACCTCAATGAAAAATGCATGATTTCAGAGAGAGCAGCCTTTTATCTACAAGGCAAGATCAATAGTGGGAAGGGGTTATTGAATCAAAGTTGTTTTGCTGGTGCAGTATTTAACTGACACTCTTAAAAA